>NC_134585.1:122100149-122413482 GCF_037038515.1 Microtus pennsylvanicus | reverse complement strand
GCTTAGGCTGGACTAGAACCTGCAATCCTCTTGCATCAACTTCCTATATGCTAGAATTGTGCCATCAAGCACATCTAGAGATCACTTTTTCTCTTTCTTGAATTTTTGTAGATCAGGCTGACCTCAAACTCACAGAGATTCACGTGCCTCTGGCTCCTGAGTACCGGGCCTAGGGGAATATGCCACTATACATTAGCTTTTTAAAAAATTACATTTGTTTGTTTGTTTATGTGCATTAGCAAGCCACAGTACCCATGTGGAAGCCAGCGAAACAGCCCTTGCAACTAATGCTACCTTCTGGGTCCCTGGATCATCAGGTTTGCTAGCAAGTGCTTTTCTCTCCTACTGAGCCATTCCACCTGCCCATTTGACTTTTCTATCAACTTAGACTGTAATAGCTACCAATGGCCACTGGCCCATCTGAGACAGTTTTAGCCCTTGATTCAATCTGGTGACTGGGTTTGTGGCGCTCAGGCCTGCAGGGACAGATGAAAGGCCTACAGAGGGAGGGAACATGCGTTTGCAGCCAGAACTCTGGGGTTACTTTGCTTATGTAACATAGCAAGGGCCACACTTGTTTACAGTCTGATGGGGGTCAGATGAGGCAGAGAACAGGCAGGCTCTTGTTGCCCTCGGGTCCCAGTCAGAGATGGTCCCTCTGTCTAGCTGCCTCCTGAGACAGTGTCCCGGGAGAGTTGGTATCCAGTGCTCAAGTCAGAGACTGAACCATCTCTCTCCAGGATTTGCTCTTGGCCATGTTCAGCATCCTTTTAGGGTGGAGTCTGAATGACGGATCTCATACAGTCCCCAAGGGCTTTAAAGGGAATCCAAAGTGTGTGCATCAGTGAATAAACAGGGGGGAGAGCCAAAGTGGGGAGAGGCTTCTGAGGGAGGGAGAGCCAAAGTGGGGAGAGGCTTCTGAGGGAGGCTCTTCAACCATGTAGGCAAATGTTCTCAACACTGGCAGTGAATCACGAGCAACAGTTTGATTTTTAAAAATCTAGAGCTTACTCTCTGATACTCTGATACAAGCTCAATGAATGGTCAAGGATCAAGAATCGTCATTTTGGGTTGCGTATAGTGGTGCATAACTTTGATCCCAGCACTCAGGAAGCAGAGGCAGATGCAGGTGGATATCTGAATTCAGGGCTAGCCTGGTCTATGCAGTGAGTTCCAGGACAGCCAGGGTTATACAGAGAAACCTTACCTCACAACACCAAAACAACAACAATAACAACAACAAAGTTTTAATTGTCATTTTTACAAAAGTTCATCCTTCCTAGTCAAAATCCAAGGCTAGACAAAATAGTATTCTTCAGAAAAAAAACATTGATAGGAGTGCAGGTGGGTTTTATGGACAGAAAGAGGAATTCCAAAGGGAATTCAGAAGTCGAGAGGTGGCTTAGATACTTAGGCCTCTATGCGGCTGTGTGTTTTCCTGCCCTGCAGAAGGAAAGGGAACTGAAGCCACCCATACCCAGACTGTCCTTAGCCAGCAGCCCCTAAAATGTTGACCTAGCGGAAGTCTCAATCCCAGGTGCTCCAGGACCTTACCTAGGTAGCAGGACACTTGAGGCATTCTGGCAGGCCCTAGCAGGGAGACTGAATCCCACCGATGGGTTTCCCCTGTGAGCCAGCCCCAGCTGGCCTCACTTCTCCCAAGCCAAACATCTCAGTCATCTGCTCCACACTTCCTGTTTGATGCTTGTTTCTTGATTGTCACTCTGGTCTGTACTGAGCAAGTGTGGGTGTGGGAGACGGGCTGGTACTTCTCTGCGTTTTCCTTCTGAGATGGGAGCTTTCACTTCCTCCACAGACTCCCAGTTCTGCCTCCTAAAGGCTGTTCAGGTCAGAAGATACCCCACCCTTGGGGGTCCTTTCCAAACCACAGGAAAACAACTTGGGCCCCCAAGTGCCTTGTGACTCCTCAGGAACAAAGGGAAATGGTATGGTGCTGGGGTGGGCGGGGAAATAGAAACTGAGGCAGGTAGAGGGGCCCAATCCTGCTCTCCCAAGACCAGGACACAAGAGAAGGCCTCAGTCCTGCCTGGCACGACAAGAAGCCAAGTGGGGGACCTTGTCTTCCATCTGTGCCTTCTGCCCCAGAATCCCGCCAGATGAGAGTGCTGCTGGGCTTTCCCCAAATGCCCTCAGCTCTGTCTGCTGGTCTAGCTCAACAGTGAGAAGTATTAGGGACCTAGGGAATGCTGAATCGTGAAGGGCTGGGGATCCAACAACTGGCCTGACAGCTTCCCGACGCACCTTCTGCACCTCAGGCTCCTCTCAAAGCTTTATGTCAATCCAGTAGAGGATTAAAAATATGTGTAGAGCCGCGTGGGGGTGTAACATGCCTTTAAATCCCAGCACTCAAGAGATGAAGACAGGAGAGACACAAGTTTGAGGCCAGTCTGGCCTAAAAAGAAAGAAAAAAAAACATAGGCAGTGGTGCCAAGCCGAGCATGTGTGAAGTTCTGCCTTTCAGAGAGAGCCAGAGAGAGAAAGCCAGAGAGAGGGAGAGAGAGAACCAACTAACAGTATGTCCTCCACAAACAGCACAGTGGAAATCGCCCCAGTGACCCTTGACTCCACGTCCTCACCTCGCAGAAGTCCTCAGCCCCTAAAATAACGAGTAGAGAGACAGTCGACCAGTTCCTCCAGAAGACACCAGGCAGGCCACTAGGCCTGAAGCCAGAGCCCACAGAAAGGCCTAGACCAGAGTACCACGAAGCGGAGCCCTACCCTGTGCCTGGTCTACCCGCTTATCCGGAAGGGATGGGGCGGGGGCGGGTGCTCAGCTCCAAAAGGTCCCAATCACAGGATTGGGGTGGGGGTGGGTGTTGGCATTCTGCGTGCCAGGGCTAGTACTGGCTAAGGAGTGAGGCGGGAGCACCCGTGACTCAGACCCATGATGTCAGACCCTTCACAATCAGGTCACTGTCAATACACACGACACGACAAGCGGTGGCACTGAGAGTCAAGCGAGGTGCCACAGCTAAAGAGGACGGAGCTAGTGGCACAAAGAACTCTACTCCGCTAGGGCGCGCCCTTTGGGTATCTCCCTTCGGAGTGACCCGGGATGCAACTGAGTAAGACACATGGGGACACTGGGAACCAGACACCAGAGTCAGGTTTCGGGAAAACACAGTACTGTACACAGACTTTAGGCAACTGCCCAGACAGGAGCGGGCAGCCAAAGGCGCTAGACGCAGCAGGGGGCGCGCGAACCACCACCGCGTCCGCACAGGTGGGCCAGCCCCGGGCGGGCACCCTGTGTCCGCGTGGGCTCTCGCTGCCCACGGAACGAGCCCATGTCACACCCCCTCTGCCCGATCCAGATTGTCTTACCCAGCGGGCGGCAGCTCCCGAGGACCAGCGCGACCGCGGGCGCGGCCAGCAGGGCGGCCAGCAGCGCGCAGCCGACGGCCAGCATGCTTCCTTCTGCGCCGGGCGGCTCGGCAGCCCGGACTGGAGGAGGAGGCCGAGGGAGGGGGACCGGGGGAGGGGACGGCTGGGGCACCGAGAGCTGTAGCCGTCCGCCTTGGGCTCCGCACTCAACTCCGACTGCGAGCGAGCGCTCTGCCCGGCACGGCTCAGCTCTGTGTGGCCGCGACTTCCCACTCGCACGTGACGCGGAGCAGCGGGCCGTCCTGGCAACGGCGAAACATTTGAGGAACCGGTGCAGAAGCTCCTTTTGACAGCCCCGTCTCGCTGTTACGAAAGCCGGGCTGGATGGCGCAACCGCCCAGCGCTCCGGGCTAGCAAAGGGGGTAACTTCCTGCAGCCACGCCACACCTGAGCCGAGCGGGCGAGGGACCCCCACCAGGGCCCCTCCCCAGCTCGTGACGCTGAGCGCGCAGGGGAAATAGCTCTTGGGGTTTAGGTTTTGCTTTCCTTAACAGAACTCTGGAGGTTAAGTGCCTCTGGCGGTTAAAGTAGAGCGCAGGGCAGCACCCACCTCCCCGTGCTTTCACAATCTCTATGGGGAGTCCGGAAAGACACCGCTGTTTGCGTCGACCCCAGAGGCTGTGATTTAATTGGTCTGATGGAAGATTTAGGCATCCGAGACCTACCTGAGGAAAAGGTTTCCTCTCGCCTTCCAGCCGCCCTTTGAAGGCTGCTGCAGAAGCAACCTAGCAGTGTGAGCTTTGGAGTCCGAAACAGAGACCTGGACCACCATCCTCAAGATTACAATTCTGAATCCGGGCGTCTCAGTTTTCTCACCTGTTAGATAGAATTGTTGTTGTTGTTGTGTGTGTTGTTTTTGCTTTGTTTTGTTTTACTTAGGCCCATGAAGATAGAGATTTTTTTAAAAGCCCATGATGAAGATTCCTGGAGACACCATCTCTAAGTACCTGAACCCCAAGTACTCAATGAGTCAGGCCTTGGCTTCCCTCTTGACTTGACTGGACAGAAGGGAACTGGCGCGTTGTATTTACCAGGACCGGCCAGGTTCCTCACAGAGCTTGAAGCCACGGGGACAGCTTCACATGCAAATGCGGAGGGAAGAAAAAACAGTGAAAATAAAATTTAGACAAGAGGTCCCTGGACTTGCACCTGTGTGTTAGCATGTGCTCTTCCACTCTGGGTTTCAGACTGACTAGAGTCCATGGGGCAATCGGAACGGGTGTGTCCTGACTGAACCCCTAAATAAGACATAAGGCAGGACAACATCCAATATGTAGGCCACAGACCTATGTATACACACTGTCGGTGTGAACCACACTTAAGCAATAGCAGAACCAAATCCATGCCCAGGACAATGGGACTGGATTGGATGGCCCTTGTTTCAGTCATGTCCCCCTCTCCCTGTGGTGGTGCAAGTACTTGGGAAGCAGAGGCAGGTGGATATCTGTGAGTCCGAGGCCAGTCCGGTCTACACATGAAGACCCTGTCTTAAAAACAACGAAAAACAAACAAACAAAACCCAAGCAATCCTTCTCTCCCCACCGGTAGATACGGGTTGCAGGTGGGTGTGGTGGTATGCCTGCCATGGTGGCATACTGCCCTGTAGTCCCAGCACTCTGGAGGCTGAAGCAGGAAGATCCAGAGTTCGAGGCAAGCGTAGTTGACACGCTCCCTATCTCAAAAATAAAATTAATTTCCAGCAGGCTCTCTTGTGGTGGCCCCTTCCTTTTTGTGGGACATGGAGACCTGAAAATAATTGCGGAGAGACAAGTTGCTGATCTGAGGCAGGAAGGCTGCAGACTCTGCCAGCCCAGATAGGAAAGTATAACAAAGGAATGTTGAAGGCAAGAAGAAGCATCTCAGGAATGCCCTGGCATCTGTGCCCAAGTGGCTTCCCCCTGTCTTGATCCTAGGAAGGGGTAGGGAGTGGGGGGGGGCACTGTGTTCTACGGTCAAGCAGGTCTAGTAGTCCGCTGCTTGCTGGGTGTAGGATCTGAGCAAATTATCATTAATCTCCTTGAGCCTTACTGACTTCTACAGGAAGATCTTGCAATATGTTTCAAAGCCAGGTAGGATAGCTCCTGCCTTTAATCTCAGCACTTGGGAGGCAGAGGCAAGCAGATCTCTGCGAGTTCAAGGACAACATGGTCTACATAGTGAGGTGGAGGTCATCCAGGTGAGACCACCGTCACTTTCCCATTCTTTCCTGCACCAAAGCCATGCATGTACTTAAGTTACTACAGTGTTGTTCATGGCTTCTCATCTGCACATCTGTTCAAGCTTTTCCTTTGGCCAGGCCCTCCCTCCCTTTGCCTTACACCTTACTCAGCCTTAACACTCACCTCCGACAGACGGGCTGGTGGATGCTTGTAATCCAAGCGCTTAAGAGGCTGAGGGGGAAACATGGCAAGGCCAAGGCCAAGCTGAACAAGACCCTATTTAAGGCTGGAGAGATGGCTCAGTGGTTAAGAGCACTGCCTGCTCTTCCAAAGGTCCTGAGTTCAATTCCCAGCAATCACATGGTGGCTCACAACCATCTGTAATGGGGTCTGGTGCCCTCTTCTGGCCTGTAGGCATACACACAACAGAATACTGTATACATAATAAATAAATAAATAATTTTTTTTTTAAAGAAAAGACCCTATTTAGAAAAAAAAAAGCCAAACATGGCTGTGAGCACATGTATTTCCAATATTCAGGAGGGAGGGCAAGGATTTCCTCAAGTTTGAGGCCAACCTGATCTACATAGCCAGTAAAAAAGGAAGGAAAGAGAAAGAAAGAAAGAAGGAAGGAAGGAAAGAAAGAAAGAATGAACAAAAGAAAGAAAGAAAGAAAGAGAGAGAGAGAGAGACAAGCATGTGTTGGGGACTGTGGACCCTCAGACCCTGAATTTTCTACGACCCCTTGCCTGCTGGAGTGAATGTTTTGTTTACCTGTGCTTGCAGGCTTGCAGCTGCTCTGAGCACATGACCCTCATGAGTTCCTGATGGCAGGGAGTGGTTTCTGGTGGGCTTGCATCTGAAAAATCCTGACGTGGCCATTACTCAAGGAGAGCCCCATATAAGCTGCCTGGAACACAATAAAATTGGCATTCTTGTTTCAATAATGACCCATGTCCTGTGTGCTCTTTAATGTCCAGACCCTTGCCCAACCATGGTTCCAGGTGGTGCAGGCACCTCAAGCCTGGTTTTGGCTGTCTTCTCCAGAAAACGCCTGCCATCTGCAGGGTAAACTAGGTCCCAGGTCCCTGTGCTCCTCCCAAGCCCCATGTGACTTTGTTTACCACCCTGCATCCTTTCGCTGACCAGGGCCAAACACACTTTGTCCTAGGTGAGGAAAGAGATTCCTCAGGACTCTGAGCAGATCTCCTGTAGGCCTGCCTGAACTCCACAGTTAGTGGAGGTTCAGTTTGTGAGCCAACATTCCGGGTTGATAGGACAAACACTGATAAGCAGGGAAGAAAACATATCTGTGGATGTTAGCCTTGCTGACAACTCCCACAATCTCCCAACCTCCCACACCAGATCAGACTGAGTTACCAGCTCCTCTTGTGTGACTGCCAACCCCAGGAAGAGCCCCTGTTGGAGTCGTGGCAGAAACAGCAGGCAAATCTCAACTTGGGAATGGAGGCATCTGGCTTCCAGGAAGCAGCTGAGTGGCAGCCGAGGCTGAAGTACAGGGCATTCAGACAAGCCACTACGGCTGCAGCAAAGCAATGGAAGACTTTGCATCTGAAACAGGCGCCTCTCTTGGCTCTCTCAAGAACACAACCAAACACCTTGGAAATTCTCAGCCCTAAGAGCTAGGAAGCATTGTTGCATGCCAAATAGGCTCAAAGAGTTGTTTCACCTCTGTCAACTGTGGGCTGAGGTCTGGCCCAGGACTCTCACTGAGCGAGGTCTCAACAGACCCAGGACCAGCTTTGTCTCCCCCATCACAGTAGACACTAACGGGCTGCACAGGCTGGAAGGGATCGTGCAGTGGCAGACTTGAGTTAGGAACACTTGCCTCTTCAGGTCCCCAGTATCACGGTCGCTGCAGTTACCCTCCTTGTCCCCTAGAGGGAAAGGCCGTGGCGGACAACCAGCAAGCAAGCCCTCTCTTACCTTTGACCTGAATAGATTAACCTGCTTTTTTTTTTATGGGTACCTACAAATCATTTGGGTTTTTTTTTTATTTTTTAAATTTTTTTTAATTGAGAAAAAAAAATTTCTGCCTCCTCCCAGCCTCCCGCTCCTCCCCCCCATCCTCTCCCCGTCTCCCCACTCTTCTCCCTTTCCCCCACTCCTCTCCCCCTCCCTCTCAAGTCTGAAGAGCAGTCAGGGTTCCCTGCCCTGTGGAAAGACCAAAGTCCTCCCCCCTCCATCCTGGTCTAGGAGGGTGAACATCCGAACTGGCTAGGCTCCCACGAAGCCAGAACATGAAGTAGGATCAAAACCCAGTGCCATTGTCCTTGGCTTCTCAGCAGCCCTCATTGTTCGCCATGTTCAGAGAGTCCGGTTTTATCCCCTGCTTTTTCAGTCACAATCCAGCTGGCCTTGGTGAGCTCCCAATAGATCAGCCCCACTGTCTCAGTGGGTGGGTGCACCCCTCTTGGTCCTGACTTCCTTGCTCATCTTCTCCCTCCTTCTGTTCCTCATTGGGACTTTGGGAGCTCAGTCCAGTGCTCCAGTGTGGGTCTCTGTCTCTATCTCCATCCATCGCCAGATGAAGGTTATATGGTGATATGCCAAATATTGATCAGTATGGCTAAAGGATAGGATCATTTCAGGTTCCCTATCTTCCGCTGCCCCAGGAACTAACTGGGGACCTCGCCTTGGGCACCTGGAAGCCCCTCTAGGTCCAAGTCTCTTCCCAACCCTAAGATGGCTCCCTTAATTAAGATATGTGCTTCCCTGCTCCCCTATCCAACCTTCCTTTATCCCAATCATCCCGTTGCCCCAAGTTCTCCCCATCCTACCCTTCTCACTTTTCTCTCCCCATCTCCCCTTACCCCCCTCCCACCCAACCTTAAGATCCCGATTTTTTGCCTGGCAATCTTGTCTACTTCCCCTACCCAGAAGGATAGCTATATGTTTTTCTTTGGGTTCACCTTCTTATTTAGCTTCTTTAGGATATCCAATTATAGACTCACTGACCTTTATTTAAGGCTAGAAACCAATTATGAGTGAGTACATCCCATGTTCATCTTTGTGGGTCTGGGTTACCTCACTCAGGATAGTATTTTCTATTTCCATCCATTTGCATGCAAAATTTGAGAAGTCACTGTTTTTTACCGCTGAGTAGTACTCTAATGTGTATATATTCCACACTTTCTTCATCCATTCTTCCATTGAAGGACATCTAGGTCAAGGTCCCATCAAAATTCTTCTCAGATCCTGAGAGGACAATAATCAACTTTATATGGAAAAACAAAAAACCCAGGATAGCCAAAACAGTCTTATATAATAAAGGAACTTCTGGAGGCATTACCATCCCTGACTTCAAACTTTACTACAGAGCTACAGTATTGAAAACAGCTTGGTATTGGTATAAAAACAGAGAAGTCGACCAATGGAATCGTATAGAAGACCCAGATTTTAACCCACAAACCTATGAACACCTCATTTTCGATAAAGGAGCTAAAAGTATACAATGGAAGAAAGAAAGCATCTTCAACAAATGGTGCTGGCACAATTGGATGTCAACCTGTAGAAGAATGAAAATTGACCCATATCTATTTCCATGCACAAAACTCAAGTCCAAATGGATCAAAGACCTCAATATCAGTCCAAGCACACTGAACCTGATAGAAGAGAAATTGGGAGGTACCCTACAACAGATGGGCACAGGCGATCGCTTCCTAGGTATAAACACAGCGGCACAGACATTAAGGGCAACATTGATTAACCTCCTTTTTAGGGACAGAACAGGACCACATAGCCCAGGCAGGCTCAAACTTGCAGCCCTACCGCCGCCCCCTCCCCAGGGGTGGGACTTCAGGTTGCTCACCCCAGGTCTGGCTAACTAAGCTCCTTTGTAGTCATGGGCTCCACTTCTCTTGCTTTCTAGACAAGAAAACCGAGACCCCAGAGGTGAACTAAAGATGGCAAAGGGGACAGTGTGGACAACAGATGGAAGATCCCAGCAGTCCTGGCTGGAGGTGGCTGTGCTGTCTTCAGCGTTTTGTTTGTTGTTGTTGTTTTTTAGTTTTGTTGTTATTTGTTTATTTTGGCAACAGGTTCTCCTGTAGCTGAGGCTGGCTTTGGGCTCTTTGTTGTTGCTGCTTTTGTTTTTTCAAGAAACTAGCTCTTGTAGACCATGCTAGTCTTGAACTAACAGAGATCTGCCTCCCAAGTGCTGGGATTGAAGGCCTGCATCCACCACTGTCCAGCCCTTCAACTCTTTATGATTCAAGATCCTGCCTCCACTTGGCCCAGCTGGGGTTAGAAGCATGCATTACCACAACCTACTCCACCAGTTTTTTTTGTTGTTGTTGTTTTGTTTTTTTTTTTGAGACAGGGTTTCTTTGTGGCTTTGGAGCCTGTCCTGGAACTAGCTCTGTAGACCAGGATGGTCTCGAACTCAGAGCAGTTTTTTGTTTTTTAAATAAATCTCTTAGCCAGGCGGTGGTGGTGCATGCCTTTAATCCCAGCACTCGGGAGGCAGAGGCAGGCAGATCTCTGTGAGTTCGAGACCAGCCTGGTCTACAAGAGCTAGTTCCAGGACAGGCTCCAAAACCACAGAGAAACCCTGTCTCGAAAAACCAAAAATAAATAAATAAATAAATCTCTTCCCCACGCCCTCCTCCAGATCTGATCAGAGCACACACTGACCTCCAGTCCGGGTCCATTCTCAGCTAGGGACAGTGTTTTCTCTGTCACAGGGACCAGATGGTACCGAGGAACTGTCCCCCTGGTATCTGATGCTGCAGTCGGCCCCTGCACAGGAGGTACAGCTTCTCTGGGGTTTCTCCCCGGGAGGGCAGTGTGTAGACAAACATGGGGGCAATACCCCATAAGCAGAGGAGCTCCAAGTGCCTGCCGAGGAGACTCAAGCTTGCAATGGAGGTTGCGGACTTCTCAACAATCTTGACCCACATTCTACCGTCGCCAGTTGAGGCCACGCCAGAGACGGGGCTGCTAAGACCTTTCTCAAAATGAAGTTATAAGCATCCCCCACATAACATAGAATGTTATGCTGTTATAAAGATCCTCCCATAATAATTATAGAATGTTATGTTGTTATAAAGATCCTCCCATAATAATTACGGAATGTTATGTTGTTACCATTTTGTTTGGTTGAAACAGGGTCTCACTATGTAACAGGATGACCAGGACTGTTAAGGTTTTATCTGCAGCGAAGCATTGCACTTAAACTTAAACATAGATGGACTTACTGCTCAAGCAGAACTTGCTTGTAGATTTCCCCGACCTCATAAAGGGCCAAATATTCTGGCTACACAGTGAGACCCTATCTTAGAAAACAACAACAAGCCGGGCAGTGGGGTCTCACACCTTTAATCCCAGTATTCAGGAAGCAGAGGCAGGCAGATCTCTGTGAGTTGGAGGCCAGCATAGTTTACAGAGTGAGTTTCAGGACAGCCAAGGCTACAGAGAAACCCTGTTTTGAAAAACAAACAAACCAACAACAACAAAAAAAGGCCAGACACGGTCCTCACACCTGTAACCCTAGCCCTTGAGAGTAAGAAACAAGAGGTCACTGAGGCAAACAGATCTTCCTTCTGCTTCCAGCCTGAGTTCTTTCCTTTCTGTCTCTCTCCCAAAGAGGTAGCTGCTGCCGTGGCTCCTCTCCTCTCCCCCCCTCCTCTCTTTCTCTCTCTCTGCCTCTTTCTCCTCATCACCCTTCTTCCTTCCTTCCTTCCTTCCTTCCTTCCTTCCTTCCTTTCCCCTTTCCCTTCCATAGCCCTCTAAATAAATATCCAACCTCACTCTGCATGGCATGCCTATCTGTCTCTGACTCTCACCCACCATGCAGCTTCCTGCCTGGGACTCGCTGCTCCTCATGGCCACTGCCTCCACTCGGGGAACTGCAGCACCATTTTATGTTTACCATAACACTAGGGACGTCACACACCTCATAACCTTAGTAAGCCTTACTTTCCTGTCTGCAAAGTGGAAATCGTAAGGGCTCTTCCCTTCATGGACGTGCTGTAAGGAGTCTCTAGAAAATGACTGGAAACATGGCCAGCTCAGTCCTGGCATCATTCAATAAACGTTCAATAATGCCAGCCGGAATAAATACAGAATAAATAAAGTAATTAAAAAAACCATCCCAGCAAACAGCAGCAGTTGGGTGACATTTACTCTCTAGTTTTTCCTTATCAGCTGAAATCAACCTTGTAGGAAAAAAAACATTTATTTTCTAATATTTATTTATGAATTTTTGAGATGAGGTATTATATAAACCAGACTGGCCTTGAATTCACAGTGTGGCTGAGGATGACTTCAAACTCCTCATCTCCCAGTTTCCACTTTCCCAACAGTGTTTTGGTTTTTTTTTGGTTTTTTTTTTTTGGTTTTTTTTTGTTTTGGTTTTTCGAGACAGGGTTTCTCTGTGGTTTTGGAGCCTGTCCTGGAACTAGCTCTTGTAGACCAGGCTGGTCTCGAACTCACAGAGATCCGCCTGCCTCTGCCTCCCGAGTGCTGGGATTAAAGGCGTGCGCCACCACCGCCGGCTTTGTTTTTTTTTTTTTTACCAGTTCCTGCCATACCAACAAGATGAACAAAGGAGAGCAGTGTGAGCACACGAGCCTCTAATGCCAGCGCTCGAGGCCACAGCCATTCCAGACTGCCAGGAACCAGCTTCAAAAACAAGAACACCCACCAGACCAAAAGAAAAAAAATTGACTAAATTTTGTGATTTACATTAACCATTATTTAAAAATTAATTTAATTACCCAATATCAGAAGTGCCTTTCTTAAATGTGCTATATAGTTTCCTGACTTATAAAATGGTCATACCGAACAGAACTTCATTAACTTTGAAGTAATGTGCAGTAGTAATTAGAGGCTTTCAGACAGCTAGACTCTAGAAGTCGGGTGGGAAGCCAAGCTCAGTCTGATACGAGCTGGGGACACTCAGCAGGAGAGGGTGTGCTTTGCTGGCTCAAGGCCCTGGTTCTGTAGCACCAACCAACAAACAAAAACAACCCAATAAAAGTGAAAAAGGGGAACACTAAGCCACTGCTGGTGGGAATACAAAATGGCCCCAAACAGTGGAAGTTCCTCTCATGACTAAACGTGGAGTCAGTTGTCATATGACCAAACAACAGCTCCAGGTATATGCCTGAGAGGACTGAAAACCTAGACACACTAACTTGCACAAGATTGCCCAAAGCAGTGCTGCTCAACGGTCAGAACAGAAACCCATGATGTCCACGAACATGGAAACACGTAGTCTATGTTAACAATAGAAAAATACTGGGCCATAACATGATTGGGTTTTTTTTTCATTTCATTTATTTATGTGTATGTGTTTTGTCTGCATGTTTATCTGTACACCACATATGTTCCTAGTACCTGTAGAGACCATCAGATCCCCAGTCTGTAAGGAGTTACAGAGGATTATGTAAGCAGACGAACGTGCCAGCTTTGACTGTTGGCTTTGTCCACATATCCTGAGTCCATTGCTATGGAAGTTCAGAACAGAAACCAGACATGCTTGCCCACAATCCCTGGCACTCAGAGGCAGAGGCCTAGGATCAGCGTTCATCAGCCATGGTCATCTGTCACCTAACTGCGGCTTTAACCCGTGAAACATGCACTAGGAGTCATCCCGTGTCTCCCTAACCTTGCCATGTCCACACCCCTGATTCCAGGAACCAGGATAGACTTTATTACTCCTTGCAGCCTAGCAAGCCCTGCCCCCTCCCTCTGGCCACGGCCAGGGTCTGGTAAGGACTCTCTGGTGTCAAAACTCAAAGCGTCCACTCTAGGAGGTGCATGTCCTCACATCTCTACCTTCTCTGTCCCAGTGGGCAGTGCTCAAAGTATCTGTTCCCAACAGTCAAAGCCTAGGCCTTGTGGCTTAGCGCTTCATGCCTGGCTTATTGTTGCCTCTACTTACCCTGTCCACAGGCTCCACTCATCTGCTACCTCTCTACCTCTACCTCGGCTCTCGGTGCTGCGATCCCCGGACAGCCACAGCAAATGTAGGATCAAGTGCCCACACAGTTGGGAGCTGTTTTCTGGGCCTCCTCTCTCCATCTCTGGTCTCCAGGTGCTAATGGGATGTTGGCCTAGTGCAGGCTGGAAGGATAAAAGAACCTGCCTGTTTCTCTCATCTGACTTTTGTTTTTCAAGACAGGATTTTTCTATGCAGTCTTGGCTGCCCTGGAACTGACCAGGCTGGCATCAAACTCAGAGATCCACCTACCTTTGCCTCCCTAGTGCTGGGATTAAAAGTATGTGCCACCACTGCCTGGAAGGGTTGCTACTTTTACAGTAGCATCAAAGACTGCAGACTCACAGTTGAGAAAGTAGGACATAGGCTTTCATCTGGGGCCACCAACGTCTCCCAGATCATGACACAGAGACTTGTTATTAGTTATGAATGCTCGGCCTTAGCTTAGGCTCATTTCTTTGTTGTTTTTTTTTAATATAAACTGATTGGCCCATTAGCTCAGGCTCCTTATTAACACTTACAACTTATATTAGCCCATTATTCTTGTCTATGTTAGCCACGTGGCTTGGTACCTTTTTTGGCAAGGCAGTCACATCTTGCTTGCTCTACAGCTGGGTCACGACTGCAGACTGAGCTTTCCTCTCCCAGAATTCTCCTGTTCTCATCACCCAGCCTCTACTTCCTGCCTGGTTGTCCTGCCTATACTTATACTTCCTGCCTGGCTAGTGGCCAGTCAGCGTTTTATTAAAATACAATTCACAGGGTACAAACCATTGTACCACAGCACTCCTTCCACCTTTTTTAAAACAAGAACTCTGATCGAATTTCCTTTGTTTAGCTTTACTCCTAATCATTATCCATAACAACTTGTAATCAACATTCTAAACAAAGGCAAATATCCATAATCCAGTTTTTGGGAAAGTGGGCATAGCTTTTTAGACTACTTCCTGCTAATTGGAAATTCTCAGCCCTAAGAGCTAGGAAGCATTGTTGCATGCCAAATAGGCTCAAAGAGTTATTTCACCTCTGTCAACTGTGGGCTGAGGTCTGGCCCAGGACTCTCACTGAGCGAGGTCACAGCAGACCCAGGACCAGCTTTGTCTACCCCATCACAGTAGACACTAACGGGCTGCACAGGCTGGAAGGGATTGTGCAGTGGCAGACTTGAGTTAGGAACACTTGCCTCTTCAGGTCCCCAGTATCACTGTCGCTGCAGTTGCCCTCCTTGTCCTCTAGAGGGAAAGGCCGTGGAGGACAACCAGCAAGCAAGCCCTCTCTTACCTTTGACCTGAATAGATTAACCTGCTTTTTAGGGACAGAACAGGACCACATAGCCCAGGCAGGCTCAAACTTGCAGCCCTACCACCGCCCCCTTCCCAGGGGTGGGACTTCAGGTTGCTCACCCCAGGTCTGGCTAACTAAGCTCCTTTGTAGTCATGGGCTCCACTTCTCTTGCTTTCTAGACAAGAAAACCGAGACCCCAGAGGTGAATTAAAGATGGCAAAGGGGACAGTGTGGACAACAGATGGAAGATCCCAGCTGTCCCGGCTGGAGGTGGCTGTGCTGTCTTCAGCGTTTTGTTTGTTGTTGTTGTTTTTTAGTTTTGTTGTTATTTGTTTATTTTGGCAACAGGTTCTCCTGTAGCTGAGGCTGGCTTTGGGCTCTTTGTTGTTGCTGCTTTTGTTTTTTCAAGAAACTAGCTCTTGTAGACCACGCTAGTCTTGAACTAACAGAGATCTGCCTCCCAAGTGCTGGGATTGAAGGCCTGTGTCCACCACTGTCCAGCCCTTCAACTCTTTATGATTCAAGATCCTGCCTCCACTTGGCCCAGCTGGGGTTAGAAGCATGCATTACCACAACCTACTCCACCAGTTTTTTTGTTGTTGTTGTTGTTGTTGTTGTTTTTTTTTTTTTTGAGACAGGGTTTCTTTGTGGCTTTGGAGCCTGTCCTGGAACTAGCCCTGTAGACCAGGATGGTCTCGAACTAAGAGCAGTTTTTTGTTTTTTGTTTTTTTTTTTTTTTTTTTTTTTTGTTTTTCGAGACAGGGTTTCTCTGTGGCTTTGGAGCCTGTCCTGGAACTAGCTCTTGTAGACCAGGCTGGTCTCGAACTCACAGAGATCCACCTGCCTCTGCCTCCCGAGTGCTGGGATTAAAGGCGTGCGCCACCACCGCCCGGCCAGTTTTTTGTTTTTTAAATAAATCTCTTAGCCAGGCGGTGGTGCTGCATGCCTTTAATCCCAGCACTTGGGGGGCAGAGACAGGCAGATCTCTGTGAGTTCGAGACCAGCCTGGTCTACAAGAGCTAGTTCCAGGACAGGCTCCAAAACCACAGAGAAACCCTGTCTCGAAAAACCAAAAATAAATAAATAAATAAATAAATAAATAAATCTCTTCCCCACGCCCTCCTCCAGATCTGATCAGAGCACACACTGACCTCCAGTCCGGGCCCATTCTCGGCTAGGGACAGTGTTTTCTCTGTCACAGGGACCAGATGGTACCGAGGAACTGTCCCCCTGGTATCTGATGCTGCAGTCGGCCCCTGCACAGGAGGTACAGCTTCTCTGGGGTTTCTCCCCGGGAAGGGAGTGTGTAGACAAACATGGGGGCAATACCCCATAAGCAGAGGAGCTCCAAGTGTCTGCCGAGGAGACTCAAGCTTGCAATGGAGGCTGCGGACTTCTCAGCAATCTTGACCCACATTCTACCGTCGCCAGTCGAGGCCACGCCAGAGACGGGGCTGCTAAGACCTTTCTCAAAAAGAAGTTATAAGCATCGCCCACATAACATAGAATGTTATGTTGTTATAAAGATCCTCCCATAATAATTATAGAATGTTATGTTGTTATAAAGATCCTCCCATAATAATTACGGAATGTTATGTTGTTACCATTTTGTTTTGTTTGAAACAGGGTCTCACTATGTAGCTGGATGACCAGGACTGTTAAGGTTTTATCTGCAGCGAAGCATTGCACTTAAACTTAAACATAGATGGACTTACTGCTCAAGCAGAACTTGCTTGTAGATTTCCCCGACCTCATAAAGGGCCAAATATTCTGGCTACACAGTGAGACCCTATCTTAGAAAACAACAACAAGCCGGGCGGTGGGGTCTCACAACTTTAATCCCAGTATTCAGGAAGCAGAGGCAGGCAGATCTCTGTGAGTTGGAGGCCAGCATAGTTTACAGAGTGAGTTTCAGGACAGCCAAGGCTACAGAGAAACCCTGTTTTGAAAAACAAACAAACCAACAACAACAAAGGAAGGCCAGACACCTTCCTCACACCTGTAACCCTAGCCCTTGAGAGTAAGAAACAAGAGGTCACTGAGGCAAACAGATCTTCCTTCTGCTTCCAGCCTGAGTTCTTTCCTTTCTGTCTCTCTCCCAAAGAGGTAGCTGCTGCCGTGGCTCCTCTCCTCTCCCTCCTTCCTCTCTTTCTCTCTCTCTGCCTCTTTCTCCTCATCACCCTTCTTCCTTCCTTCCTTTCCCCTTTCCCTTCCATAGCCCTCTAAATAAATATCCAACCTCACTCTGCATTGCATGCCTATCTGTCTCTGACTCTCACCCACCATGCAGCTTCCTGCCTGGGACTCGCTGCTCCTCATGGCCACTGCCTTCACTCGGGGAACTGCAACACCATTTTATTTTTACCATAACGCTAGGGACGTCACACACCTCATAAACTTAGTAAGCTTTACTTTCCTGTCTGCAAAGTGGAAATTGTAAGGGCTCTTCCCTTCATGGACGTGCTGTAAGGAGTCTCTAGAAAATGCCTGGAAACATGGCCAGCTCAGTCCTGGCATCACTCAATAAACGTTCAATAATGCCAGCCGGAATAAATACAGAATAAATAAAGTAATTAAAAAAACCATCCCAGCAAACAGCAGCAGTTGGGTGACATTTACTCTCTAGTTTTTCCTTATCAGCTGAAATCCCCCTTGTAGGAAAAAAACCCTTTATTTTCTAATATTTATTTATGAATTTTTGAGATGAGGTATTATATAAACCAGACTGGCCTTGAATTCACAGTGTGGCTGAGGATGACTTCAAACTCCTCATCTCCCAGTTTCCACTTTCCAAACAGTGGTTTTGGTTTTTTTTTTTTTTTTACCAGTTCCTGCCATACCAACAAGATGAACAAAGGAGAGGGGTGTGAGGACACGAGCCTCTAATGCCAGAGCTCGAGGCCACAGCCATTCCAGACTGCCAGGACCCAGCTTCAAAAACAAGAACACCCACCAGACCAAAAGAAAAAAAATTGACTAAATTTTGTGATTTACATTAACCATTATTTAAAAATTAATTTAATTACCCAATATCAGAAGTGCCTTTCTTAAGTGTGCTATATAGTTTTCTGACTTATAAAATGGTCATACCGAACAGAACTTCATTAACTTTGAAGTAATGTGCAGTAGTAATTAGAGGCTTTCAGACAGCTAGACTCTAAAAGTCGGGTGGGAAGCCAAGCTCAGTCTGATACGAGCTGGGGACACTCAGCAGGAGAGGGTGTGCTTTGCTGGCTCAAGGCCCTGGTTCTGTAGCACCAACCAACAAACAAAAACAACCCAATAAAAGTGAAAAGGGGGAACACTAAGCCACTGCTGGTGGGAATACAAAATGGCCCCAAACAGTGGAAGTTCCTCTCATGACTAAACGTGGAGTCAGTTGCCATATGACCAAACAACAGCTCCAGGTATATGCCTGAGAGGACTGAAAACCTAGACACACTAACTTGCACAAGATTGCCTAAAGCAGTGCTGCTCAACGGTCAGAACAGAAACCCATGATGTCCACGAACATGGAAACACGTAGTCTATGTTAACAATAGAAAAATACTGGGCCATAACATGATTGGGTTTTTTTTTCATTTCATTTATTTATGTGTATGTGTTTTGTCTGCATGTTTATCTGTACACCACATATGTTCCTAGTACCTGTAGAGACCATCAGATCCCCAGTCTGTAAGGAGTTACAGAGGATTATGTAAGCAGACGAACGTGCCAGCTTTGACTGTTGGCTTTGTCCACATACTGAGTCCATTGCTATGGAAGTTCAGAACGGAAACCAGACATGCTTGCCCACAATCCCTGGCACTCAGAGGCAGAGGCCTAGGATCAGCGTTCATCAGCCACGGTCATCTGTCACCTAACTGCGGCTTTAACCCGTGAAACATGCACTAGGAGTCATCCCGTGTCTCCCTAACCTTGCCATGTCCACACCCCTGATTCCAGGAACCAGGATAGACTTTATTACTCCTTGCAGCCTAGCAAGTCCTGCCCCCTCCCTCTGGCCACGGCCAGGGTCTGGTAAGGACTCTCTGGTGTCAAAACTCAAAGCGTCCACTCTAGGGGGTGCATGTCCTCACATCTCTACCTTCTCTGTCCCAGTGGGCAGTGCTCAAAGTATCTGTTCCCAACAGTCAAAGCCTAGGCCTTGTGGCTTAGCGCTTCATGCCTGGCTTATTGTTGCCTCTACTTACCCTGTCCACAGGCTCCACTCATCTGCTACCTCTCTACCTCTACCTCGGCTCTCAATGCTGCAATCCCCGGACAGCCACAGCAAATGTAGGATCAAGTGCCTACACAGTTGGGAGCTGTTTTCTGGGCCTCCTCTCTCCATCTCTGGTCTCCAGGTGCTAATGGGATGTTGGCCTAGTGCAGGCTGGAAGGATAAAAGAACCTGCCTGTTTCTCTCTTCTGACTTTTGTTTTTCAAGACAGGATTTTTCTATGCAGTCTTGGCTGCCCTGGAACTGACCAGGCTGGCATCAAACTCAGAGATCCACCTACCTTTGCCTCCCTAGTGCTGGGATTAAAAGTGTGTGCCACCACTGCCTGGAAGGGATGCTGCTTATACAGTTGCATCAAAGACTGCAGACTCACAGTTGAGAAAGTAGGACATAGGCTTTCATCTGGGGCCACCAACGTCTCCCAGATCATGACACAGAGACTTGTTATTAGTTATGAATGCTCGGCCTTAGCTTAGGCTCATTTGTTTGTTGTTGTTTTTTTAATATAAACTGATTGGCCCATTAGCTCAGGCTCCTTATTAACACTTACAACTTATATTAGCCCATTATTCTTGTCTATGTTAGCCACGTGGCTTGGTACCTTTTTTGGCAAGGCAGTCACATCTTGCTTGCTCTACAGCTGGGTCACGACTGCAGACTGAGCTTTCCTCTCCCAGAATTCTCCTGTTCTCATCACCCAGCCTCTACTTCCTGCCTGGTTGTCCTGCCTATACTTATACTTCCTGCCTGGCTAGTGGCCAGTCAGCGTTTTATTAAAATACAATTCACAGGGTACAAACCATTGTACCACAGCACTCCTTCCACCTTTTTTAAAACAAGAACTCTGATCGAATTTCCTTTGTTTAGCTTTACTCCTGATCATTATCCATAACAACTTGTAATCAACATTCTAAACAAAGGCAAATATCCATAATCCAGTTTTTGGGAAAGTGGGCATAGCTTTTTAGACTACTTCCTGCTAATTGGAAATTCTCAGCCCTAAGAGCTAGGAAGCATTGTTGCATGCCAAATAGGCTCAAAGAGTTATTTCACCTCTGTCAACTGTGGGCTGAGGTCTGGCCCAGGACTCTCACTGAGCGAGGTCACAGCAGACCCAGGACCAGCTTTGTCTACCCCATCACAGTAGACACTAACGGGCTGCACAGGCTGGAAGGGATTGTGCAGTGGCAGACTTGAGTTAGGAACACTTGCCTCTTCAGGTCCCCAGTATCACTGTCGCTGCAGTTGCCCTCCTTGTCCCCTAGAGGGAAAGGCCGTGGAGGACAACCAGCAAGCAAGCCCTCTCTTACCTTTGACCTGAATAGATTAACCTGCTTTTTAGGGACAGAACAGGACCACATAGCCCAGGCAGGCTCAAACTTGCAGCCCTACCACCGCCCCCTTCCCAGGGGTGGGACTTCAGGTTGCTCACCCCAGGTCTGGCTAACTAAGCTCCTTTGTAGTCATGGGCTCCACTTCTCTTGCTTTCTAGACAAGAAAACCGAGACCCCAGAGGTGAATTAAAGATGGCAAAGGGGACAGTGTGGACAACAGATGGAAGATCCCAGCTGTCCCGGCTGGAGGTGGCTGTGCTGTCTTCAGCGTTTTGTTTGTTGTTGTTGTTTTTTAGTTTTGTTGTTATTTGTTTATTTTGGCAACAGGTTCTCCTGTAGCTGAGGCTGGCTTTGGGCTCTTTGTTGTTGCTGCTTTTGTTTTACCAAGAAACTAGCTCTTGTAGACCAGGCTAGTCTTGAACTAACAGAGATCTGCCTCCCAAGTGCTGGGATTGAAGGCCTGTGTCCACCACTGTCCAGCCCTTCAACTCTTTATGATTCAAGATCCTGCCTCCACTTGGCCCAGCTGGGGTTAGAAGCATGCATTACCACAACCTACTCCACCAGTTTTTTTTTTTTGTTGTTGTTGTTTTTTTTTTGAGACAGGGTTTCTTTGTGGCTTTGGAGCCTGTCCTGGAACTAGCTCTGTAGACCAGGATGGTCTCGAACTAAGAGCAGTTTTTTGTTTTTTAAATAAATCTCTTAGCCAGGCGGTGGTGCTGCATGCCTTTAATCCCAGCACTTGGGAGGCAGAGACAGGCAGATCTCTGTGAGTTCGAGACCAGCCTGGTCTACAAGAGCTAGTTCCAGGACAGGCTCCAAAACCACAGAGAAACCCTGTCTCGAAAAACCAAAAATAAATAAATAAATAAATAAATAAATCTCTTCCCCACGCCCTCCTCCAGATCTGATCAGAGCACACACTGACCTCCAGTCCGGGCCCATTCTCGGCTAGGGACAGTGTTTTCTCTGTCACAGGGACCAGATGGTACCGAGGAACTGTCCCCCTGGTATCTGATGCTGCAGTCGGCCCCTGCACAGGAGGTACAGCTTCTCTGGGGTTTCTCCCCGGGAGGGGAGTGTGTAGACAAACATGGGGGCAATACCCCATAAGCAGAGGAGCTCCAAGTGTCTGCCGAGGAGACTCAAGCTTGCAATGGAGGCTGCGGACTTCTCAGCAATCTTGACCCACATTCTACCGTCGCCAGTCGAGGCCACGCCAGAGACGGGGCTGCTAAGACCTTTCTCAAAAAGAAGTTATAAGCATCGCCCACATAACATAGAATGTTATGTTGTTATAAAGATCCTCCCATAATAATTATAGAATGTTATGTTGCTATAAAGATCCTCTCATAATAATTACGGAATGTTATGTTGTTACCATTTTGTTTTGTTTGAAACAAGGTCTCACTATGTAACAGGATGACCAGGACTGTTAAGGTTTTATCTGCAGCGAAGCATTGCACTTAAACTTAAACATAGATGGACTTACTGCTCAAGCAGAACTTGCTTGTAGATTTCCCCGACCTCATAAAGGGCCAAATATTCTGGCTACACAGTGAGACCCTATCTTAGAAAACAACAACAAGCCGGGCGGTGGGGTCTCACAACTTTAATCCCAGTATTCAGGAAGCAGAGGCAGGCAGATCTCTGTGAGTTGGAGGCCAGCATAGTTTACAGAGTGAGTTTCAGGACAGCCAAGGCTACAGAGAAACCCTGTTTTGAAAAACAAACAAACCAACAACAACAAAGGAAGGCCAGACACGGTCCTCACACCTGTAACCCTAGCCCTTGAGAGTAAGAAACAAGAGGTCACTGAGGCAAACAGACCTTCCTTCTGCTTCCAGCCTGAGTTCTTTCCTTTCTGTCTCTCTCCCAAAGAGGTAGCTGCTGCCGTGGCTCCTCTCCTCTCCCTCCCTCCTCTCTTTCTCTCTCTCTGCCTCTTTCTCCTCATCACCCTTCTTCCTTCCTTCCTTTCCCCTTTCCCTTCCATAGCCCTCTAAATAAATATCCAACCTCACTCTGCATGGCATGCCTATCTGTCTCTGACTCTCACCCACCATGCAGCTTCCTGCCTGGGACTCACTGCTCCTCATGGCCACTGCCTCCACTCGGGGAACTGCAGCACCATTTTATGTTTACCATAACACTAGGGACGTCACACACCTCATAACCTTAGTAAGCCTTACTTTCCTGTCTGCAAAGTGGAAATCGTAAGGGCTCTTCCCTTCATGGACGTGCTGTAAGGAGTCTCTAGAAAATGACTGGAAACATGGCCAGCTCAGTCCTGGCATCGTTCAATAAACGTTCAATAATGCCAGCCGGAATAAATACAGAATAAATAAGGTAATTAAAAAAACCATCCCAGCAAACAGCAGCAGTTGGGTGACATTTACTCTCTAGTTTTTCCTTATCAGCTGAAATCCCCCTTGTAGGAAAAAAACCCTTTATTTTCTAATATTTATTTATGAATTTTTGAGATGAGGTATTATATAAACCAGACTGGCCTTGAATTCACAGTGTGGCTGAGGATGACTTCAAACTCCTCATCTCCCAGTTTCCACTTTCCAAACAGTGGTTTTGTTTTTTTTTTTTTTTACCAGTTCCTGCCATACCAACAAGATGAACAAAGGAGAGGGGTGTGAGGACACGAGCCTCTAATGCCAGAGCTCGAGGCCACAGCCATTCCAGACTGCCAGGACCCAGCTTCAAAAACAAGAACACCCACCAGACCAAAAGAAAAAAAATAGACTAAATTTTGTGATTTACATTAACCATTATTTAAAAATTAATTTAATTACCCAATATCAGAAGTGCCTTTCTTAAATGTGCTATATAGTTTCCTGACTTATAAAATGGTCATACCGAACAGAACTTCATTAACTTTGAAGTAATGTGCAGTAGTAATTAGAGGCTTTCAGACAGCTAGACTCTAAAAGTCGGGTGGGAAGCCAAGCTCAGTCTGATACGAGCTGGGGACACTCAGCAGGAGAGGGTGTGCTTTGCTGGCTCAAGGCCCTGGTTCTGTAGCACCAACCAACAAACAAAAACAACCCAATAAAAGTGAAAAGGGGGAACACTAAGCCACTGCTGGTGGGAATACAAAATGGCCCCAAACAGTGGAAGTTCCTCTCATGACTAAACGTGGAGTCAGTTGCCATATGACCAAACAACAGCTCCAGGTATATGCCTGAGAGGACTGAAAACCTAGACACACTAACTTGCACAAGATTGCCTAAAGCAGTGCTGCTCAACGGTCAGAACAGAAACCCATGATGTCCACGAACATGGAAACACGTAGTCTATGTTAACAATAGAAAAATACTGGGCCATAACATGATTGGGTTTTTTTTTCATTTCATTTATTTATGTGTATGTGTTTTGTCTGCGTGTTTATCTGTACACCACATATGTTCCTAGTACCTGTAGAGACCATCAGATCGCCAGTCTGTAAGGAGTTACAGAGGATTATGTAAGCAGACGAACGTGCCAGCTTTGACTGTTGGCTTTGTCCACATATCCTGAGTCCATTACTATGGAAGTTCAGAACAGAAACCAGACATGCTTGCCCACAATCCCTGGCACTCAGAGGCAGAGGCCTAGGATCAGCGTTCATCAGCCATGGTCATCTGTCACCTAACTGCGGCTTTAACCCGTGAAACATGCACTAGGAATCATCCCGTGTCTCCCTTCCCTTGCCATGTCCACACCCCTGATTCCAGGAACCAGGATAGACTTTATTACTCCTTGCAGCCTAGCAAGCCCTGCCCCCTCCCTCTGGCCACGGCCAGGGTCTGGTAAGGACTCTCTGGTGTCAAAACTCAAAGCGTCCACTCTAGGAGGTGCATGTCCTCACATCTCTACCTTCTCTGTCCCAGTGGGCAGTGCTCAAAGTATCTGTTCCCAACAGTCAAAGCCTAGGCCTTGTGGCTTAGCGTTTCATGCCTGGCTTATTGTTGCCTCTACTTACCCTGTCCACAGGCTCCACTCATCTGCTACCTCTCCACCTCTACCTCGGCTCTCAGTGCTGCAATCCCCGGACAGCCACAGCAAATGTAGGATCAAGGGCCTACACAGTTGGGAGCTGTTTTCTGGGCCTCCTCTCTCCATCTCTGGTCTCCAGGTGCTAATGGGATGTTGGCCTAGTGCAGGCTGGAAGGATAAAAGAACCTGCCTGTTTCTCTCTTCTGACTTTTGTTTTTCAAGACGGGATTTTTCTATGCAGTCTTGGCTGCCCTGGAACTGACCAGGCTGGCATCAAACTCAGAGATCCACCTACCTTTGCCTCCCTAGTGCTGGGATTAAAAGTGTGTGCCACCACTGCCTGGAAGGGTTGCTACTTTTACAGTAGCATCAAAGACTGCAGACTCACAGTTGAGAAAGTAGGACATAGGCTTTCATCTGGGGCCACCAACGTCTCCCAAATCATGACACAGAGACTTGTTATTAGTTATGAATGCTCGGCCTTAGCTTAGGCTCATTTCTTTGTTGCTATTTTTTTTAAATATAAACTGATTGGCCCATTAGCTCAGGCTCCTTATTAACACTTACAACTTATATTAGCCCATTATTCTTGTCTATGTTAGCCACGTGGCTTGGTACCTTTTTTGGCAAGGCAGTCACATCTTGCTTGCTCTACAGCTGGGTCACGACTGCAGACTGAGCTTTCCTCTCCCAGAATTCTCCTGTTCTCATCACCCAGCCTCTACTTCCTGCCTGGTTGTCCTGCCTATACTTATACTTCCTGCCTGGCTAGTGGCCAGTCAGCGTTTTATTAAAATACAATTCACAGGGTACAAACCATTGTACCACAGCACTCCTTCCACCTTTTTTAAAACAAGAACTCTGATCGAATTTCCTTTGTTTAGCTTTACTCCTGATCATTATCCATAACAACTTGTAATCAACATTCTAAACAAAGGCAAATATCCATAATCCAGTTTTTAGGAAAGTGGGCATAGCTTTTTAGGCTACTTCCTGCTGATTGGGGGGTGCTGATAATCTCATTGTTTAGGAAAACAGTCATATATATACTACAAAATAAAATATACATAATACAAAATAAAAATAAATTTTAAAAATTAAAAAAATACTCATATTAAAAAAAAGTTTAAAAAAAAATTAAAAAAAATAATTCAGATGGAAGCTCACACCTGTAATCCTCACACTTGGGAGGTAAAGGAAAGATTTCCTCAAATTGCAATCCAGCCTGAACTACTTAAGAGATTCTACTTCCCAAAAAATGTTAAACAAAGAATCTAGGATAAAGGCACAGTGTAATGACAGAGCACTTATCTAGTGTATGTGAGGCCTAGGTTTGACCCCCTAACACTGAAAAAAGTCCTACCCTCCCCCAGCCACAGTTTTACTTCTGTGGCCTGAAGTCAGCCTTGACTCAAAATACTAAGAAAGAAATTGCAAGAATAAATAAATTTTTTTGTTTGTTTTTGAGGCAGGGTTTCCCTGTGTAGTCCTGACTGTCCTAGAACTCACTCTGTAGATCAAGCTGGCCTTGAACTCAGAGATCCGCCTGCCTCAGCCTCCTGAGTGCTGGGATTAAAGGCATTCACCACCACAACCCAACAATAATCCTTAAATTTTAAATAAGAATCTCTCCATCCATTGCCATGCATCCTGAACAAGGATAGTCCTTGTGTCTAGCGCATCCGGGCTGTGTACTATGCAAGTGTTTGCGTTCAAAGAGCCCAGTGCTCAATCCTTGGGGCTCTGACTCTCCAAACTCTTTGTCTCTCATGCAGGGATGAATTCACAGGAAGAAGAGTGAACACAGAGCCATGAGACAGTCTCAACAGGAGAAGTCAAGTTGGACTAAATGCTCAGCTAATTCTGGCGCCCTGAGCTCTGCCACTGGATCCCGCTAGGTAAAAGGAGAGGACTGACTCTTGCTAGCTGTTCTCTGACCTGCAAAGGCACACATGCATAAATAAATAAATAAACTTTAAAAATGAGAAACCATTTTCATTTATTTTTCTTAAGATTTATTTAGTATGTATACAGTGTTCTGTCTGCATGTATGTGTGCAGGCCAGACCAGTAGAGGGCACCAGATCTCATTACAGATGGTTGAGAGCCACCATGTGGTTGGTGGGACTTGAACTCAGGACCTCTGGAAGAGTATCCAGTACTCTTAACTGCTGAGCCATCTCTCCAGCCCCCCATTTTCATTATTACACTTTGCTGTTATAATAGATTTATTTCATTTATTTTATTTTATTTTACTTATTCACTGTTGATTTTTTTTCTTTTGGTTTTACAAGACAGGGCTTCTTTTTAGCTTTGGAGCCTGTTCTGGAATTCACTCTGTAGCCCAGGCTGGCCTCGAACTCACAGAGATCCGCCTGCCTCTGCCTCCCAAGTGTTGGGATTAAAGGCGTGCGCCACCACCGCCAGGCTCACTGTTGAGTTCTTACCATTTGTATGGATTGGGGTTTTGTTTGTTTGTTTATTTGTTGTCAATTTGATACAACTAGAATCACCTAAGAAAAGTAACCCTTCTAGGAAATCCAGGGCCACACAGAGAAACCCTGTCTCAGAAAACAAAAAAAAAAAAAAGGAGGACAAGGAGGAGTGATCCTTAACTCCTTAACTGAGAAATTGCCTCTATCAAACTTCCCTGTGGCCATGTCTGTGGAGAACTTTCTTAATTATTATTGATGTGGGATGGCCCAGCCCACTATGGGCAGTGCCATCCCTAGGCAGAAAGGTAGCCGAGGAGGCCATGAGAAACAAGCCAATGAGCAGCACTCTCTGCTTCAATTCCTGCCTCCAGCTTCCTGCCTTGAGTTCCTTCCTTGGCTTCCTTGGTGGGCTGTAACCTGTAAGCCTTTCTTCCCCTAGTTACTTGGTTGTGCTACTTGTGGCAGCAATCGGTCCTAATTTGTAAGTCAAACTGTATCATGAGTATCCACATAGAGAAAAAAACACATCCATATAGAGCTCAGAATTGACTTTTGAGCATCTCCTGGAGGTCTTAGTACCTACTTCCTGACCCTAGGGGAGACAGCTGCAATGAAGTCCCAGTGTTGCCATAGAGACTGTAAGGATGAAGAGGAAAGGGTGTCAGCTCAAGCCAACGATGTTTGTTCCATCAAAGCTGCCGGGCCTCCACTCTTGTTAGTTCTGGTGAAGTCATGAACTGGCACTTTGCAGGGTGTCAGGAGCCTGCTTTCCTGCTCTTGTTGCAGGAACACAGGGCCCAAAACACCTGTCACTGTGCTAATTCCTTCAGGCCTGGACCCCGTACAGTCACTGTGATGTTGAACTGTCACTGCCATTGCCACCGATGAACCCGTGTCAAGGGCACACGTGCCTGCCACCATCACCACCAGTGCAAGAATGCCACAAGTCAAGAGAGGAGGAAAGCATGTCTTTCTCTAGCTTTCCATCCAGTCTGCCACCATGACTTCCACAGTAGCCATCAGTAGCCAACTGGAAAGAGTCAGCTCTCAACACCTGCTGTACACCGCGGCGAGAAAGGGCTTTGGTGCTCTGATCTTCATGTCTACCCTGGGGTGCCCTGACTGTGGGCCGGGCATTGTTCTGAGTGCATCTGTAGCATGTTTGGGATGCAATGACTCAACAGACTGAGTGCAGCAGGCCTCCCTGCTGTGGATGCATTTCATCCAACCCATGGACGGTCTCAGCAAGGCAGGAAGCTGAAACTCTCCCAAGGAAGATAGCATTGCTCCTGCCTATGCACCCCAGAGCTGAGAGAGAGACTTCTTCCACCCACGGCTGCCTTGAAATGACCAGTGAGCACCTTCAGAACCCTCAGACTGAAGTGAGACTGTCTGTTCTCGTGACTCAGACCACTGGACCTCCCAGAAGTGACACCTTCTGTGACATGTGTTCTGCATGCTGACTCACCTAAAGCAGGCGGGGTTTAGCTTCCAAAAAAGGACAAGGCAATTTCTTGTACACTTGAATGAGTGTGTGTGTGTGTGTGCACGTGTGGGTGTGTGAGAATGTGTGAGAGAGAGAATGTGTGTGTGAGAGAGAATGTGAGTGTGTGTGTATGTGTGTGTGTGTGTGTGTGTGTGTGTGAGAGAGAGAGAGAGAGAGAGAGAGAGAGAGAGAGAGAGAGAGAGAATGATATGCCTCTCTGTAGAACCTTGACCAAGTCAGGCAGGCAGGAATGGAAGTGGGAACAAAAAGGCCATTGCAAAAGCTTCACATTTTGGAAATGCCTGCTCAGCTCTGAAGGCCTGCTCTGAAGGCAGGCATCCCTTCCCCTCTGGGGAATGTTTATGTGGGCACTCTAACCCTGTAGCTCATTCCCAGTCTTTTCCACCCATCATCTTTTCTCTCTAGTCCGTTTTTACTTAATTTAATTACTTACTATTTATGCATTTCTTGAGACACAGTCTCACTCTGAAGCCCTGGTTGCCCTGGGACTCCCTATATAAACCAGTCTATACTTGAACTCACAGAGATCCACCTGTCTCTACCTCCTGGGTTCTGAAATTAAAGGTTTGTGCCCCAGTGCCCGGTTGTGGAATATTCCTTTACACTATGTCAAGATATGTCACTGTGATTGGTTTCATAAGAAGCTAAACAGCCAGCAGCTATGGAGAATTTGGGGAGCAGAGAGAACACTGGGAAGCATGTGGAGTCACCATCCAGATGGAGAGAAAGCGAGATGGGCACTATGGAGATGCGGTCATAAAGCCATGAGGCAGAAAGTAAATTAATAGAAACGAGTTAAGTTATAAGAACTAGTTAGGAGCAAGCCTAAGCTATCAGCCGGGCTTTCCTAATTAATAAGAAATCTCCATGTGGTTATTTGGGAGCTGGCAGGCAGGGCAGAAAAGTCTGACTATAGTGCCTTCTTTTTTATTTTTTAAGTTTATTTATTTTTTTATTTTACGTGCATTGGTGTTTTGCCATGGGTGTCAGGTCCTCTTGAACTGGAGTTACAGACAGTTGTGAGCTGCTGTGTGGGTGCTGGGAATTGAACCCAGGTACTCTGGAAGAGCATCCAGTGCTCTTAACCACAGAGCCACCTCCCCAGCCCCTCCATTTTTATAAGCCCGTTACCATGTGCTCTATTAATGCTTTACCTTGACCAGGACAAGGACATTTCCACTCGTCCCATGATTACAGCCTCTCTCACTGCTCCACTGTGATGCTGGCATTGCTCTTGTGATGCTGCACACTGAGCACAAGCTCCTCTCCCGCCTGCACTCGGATGGGGGTGTCCAGAACCACGGCAGCTTGCTCCCGTGGCAGGCTTCACCTGAGCTGTCCAGCCTGACTTCATCATCAAGGCACAAAGGAAACCAAAACGGGAGGGCGGTCACTCGTCCAGATCTACACATGCGGACCTTCACTTCTTTCTCTGTTGGAAGTGTTCAGATATGGTGTCATCAGAGCTCATCTTAAGAGTCCCACTGGCTGGCTTAAAGGGACACACGGCAATGAAGAGAAACCCAAACACACGGGCAGGCCCCTGGAACTGGCTAACCAAGGTGCTATGCTTAGCCCAAGAGTGTGCTCTGCTCCTTGAACAGCACTCTCTTCTACCAGTGTCTGCGACCCCACGAGCATCCTGAGCATCAAGACTGCAATAAACATCTGGATATTGCAGCTTCTTCCATTCTTTCCTGCTGAAGGAGCCCAGATGGCTCAATGACGTCTAATATAATTATGTTCCACAATTTATCTGATTTGGGCCTTTGCAACACAGCAGCTTCATCTTCTATATGTCTCAGCCAAAACTCCAGTGTTTCCTTAGGGAAGTGATTGGCTTCAGATATGAGGTCCAAAGCAACACAATGCTGGTCTTTCTCCACGGAACTGTAGGGCTTAGCCTCACCAAGTGTTCCAGCAATTATAGGCAAAAGAGAGAAGCCTTCGGACACATCCAACACACAGAGAGGGTCAGAGGTGCTCGGTGCAGCAGCACTCTATCCATTTCCAGAGTTCATCTCAGAGTCCCGACACTGAGGATCCATGGGCTGGCACGGTTTCTCTGGGGCCAGCGAAGACAACACCTTCCTCATGGCCATCCTAAAGCCTTCATGATATGGAATGTTATTGAGAAAGCAATCTCTGCAGGTTCTAACACACAGGGCTGCTCCAGAGGATCTGCTCTACTGGTCTGAAGGTTAGCCAGAGCACTCTGCCTGCATGTCTGCCTACACTCCAGAAGAGGGCACCAGATCTCATTACAGATGGTTGTGAGCCACCGTGTGGTTGCTGAAAATTGAACTCAGGACCTCTGGAAGAGCAGTCAGTGCTCTTAACCTCTGAGCCATCTCTCCAATCCACCACTTTTATTTTTGAAGTTAGTGCCTTTTTGAGACAGTGTCTCCCTGTGTAGCTCTGGCTAGCTTAGCTATGTAGACCAGGCTGGCTTTGAACTCACAGAGATCTAGCTGTCTCTGCCTCTCAAGTGGTAGAATTAAAGGTCTACACCACTATGTCTTGCTTTAAATTAAAAAAAAAATATTTCGTGCATATAGGTATTTTGCCTGTGTGTACATCTTTGTACTACATGTAAATGGAGACTGCTTGTTCATTTCCCGGCCGCCCAGACCTGAATAATCACACAGAAATAATTATAACAATATTCAGTCAGTGACTCAGGCATATTTCTAGCTAGCTCTTACATCTTGAATTTCTATTAATCTGTGTAATGCACAAGGCTGTGGCTTACCAGAAAGGTTCTGGGTCCTTCTCTTTCGGCAGCTACATGACGTTTCCTTGACTCTGCCTATATATCTCTTTCAACCTGGATATATTCTGCCCTGCCATAGGCCAAAGCAGCTTTATTCATTAACCAATAAAAGCAACACATATACAGAAGGACATCCCACATCACTATATGTGTGTTTTTTTTCCCCACGAAGTCCAGCGAAGGGCACTGGCTTCCTGGAACTGGAGGTACAGATGGTTGTGAGCTGCCATGTGGGTGCTGGGAATCGAACCCAAATCCTCTTCACAAATTCTCCTGGAGGTCAACACTGTTATCCCCAAAGAAGCAACTCTCCCTGGCGAACATGGCCTCTGCTCTGGCCTGGTCTACAGCAGTACCTCTGCCACCACCATGGCTCTCTCTGGCCTGCGAAACTCACAACCTTTTGTCTATGAGAGCTGTTTACAGTGTGGGCCTTGAGCTTGAAAGCCGGCGCCCACCAGCGAAGGGCTCCTGCATCCGCAGCAGCTAGGCAGGGAAAGCACACGCTTTAAAACCTGCACCAACATTTGATGCTGACCTGAGCTACAGGAGACGAGTGTCAATTGTGTTTGTTTTGTTGTTTTAGAAGTGAAACTGAGCCAGGCAGTGTTGGTGTACACCTTTTATCCCAGCACTCAAGAGGCAGAGATCTCTGTGAGTTCGAGGCCAGCCTGGTGTACAGTGTTCCAGTTCAACCAGGGCTACACAGAGAAACCCTGCAACAAAAAACCCCAAGCAAAACAAAACAAAAATACAGGCTGGGCATAATGGCACACACCTTTAACGCCAGCATTTTGGAGGCAGAGACAGGTGGATCTATATGAATTTGAGGCCAGCCTGGTCTACAAGGTGAATTCTGGAAGACATGCAGAGGAACAGGAGGAAGGATGGGAGGAACCAGAGGAGGCAGGGACACCACTAGATCATGACCCACAGAATCAACTGACTGGGACTCGGGGGACTCGCCTGTAGGGGTCTAACCTATGCTCTCTGCGTATATGTTATGGCTAAGTACTTTGGTCTTCTTGTGGGATTCCCAGCAGTGGGGGCAGGGCTGTCTCTGACTCTTGCCTACTAGTGGGACCCTTGTCCTCCTACTGGGTCCCTCATGCAGCCTTGATGTATGGTATGTGCCTTCTCACCTTATTGTAGCACGTTAGGCCATGTTTGTCTGATGTCTCTGAGGCCTGCTCCTCAGAGGCGGGGGTGGGGTGGATCTGGGGTAGAGGGGAAGTGTGGAGAAGAAATGGCAGGAGGGTAGGGAAGGGAAACTGAGAACAGGATGTAATATACGAGAGAAAGGGGAAAAGAAAGAAAAGTACTTACGGTGGAGCGATGGAACCCCCGCTCTACCCACACTTCAGCCAGCATTCATTCACCCTAGGTGGCGTTCTGTACTGGTATTTTGTGCCCACTCTCAGGGCTGTATACCTAGCAACAGTAAGAGTTGGCACAGCTGTCTGTGAACCTCTGAACTGGGCTGAGGCTGTGCAGAGGCAGGCTGCCTCACAGTGCCATGGGCAGGGAAGGACGGAAGGAAACACCGGAAACAAACTGGAGATGTTATCTTCTTCTCTGCCCTGGGGAAGCCAGGGCCAGTAGTCCCCGCCCCCATCGCTGGTGCACAATTAGCCTCCCACCCCTGCCTGAGCCACTGCAGCACCAGGCCGGCCCCTGCCCACACGCAGGGTGAAAACAACTCCTTTCTTTCCACCAGCTACCACGTTCTCACCTCCTGTGGACTATTGAGTAAACCTAGCATGTGCGCCCCTTCTCTCCATCCTACTGAGGCCTGGAGACCAGAAAAGTCTTTCCCAAGACGGCTTATGTCTCCCAGACCTGCCCCAGAGAAACACTGAAAGACTACATGCAGCACATAGTCTGCAAACCTGAGGATCTCTTAGCCCAAAGAAAACCTTGTTCTCTGTCCACAAATAAATTGATGGTATTTGTGGTGCTAGGGGTGGAGGCTAGGGCTCAGCTCAGACTAGGTCTGCTATTGAGCTGCACTGCAAATGCACACCCCGTCCCCAGAACCCAGAACCCAGAACCCAGCTCGCTGGCCCTCTCTCTCTCTCTCTCTCTCTCTCTCTCTCTCTCTCTCTCTCTCTCTCTCTCTCTCTGTCTCTCTCTCTCTCTCTCTGTCTCTCTCTCTCTCTCTCTGTCTCTCTCTCTCTCTCTCTCTGTCTCTCTCTCTCTCTCTCTCTGTCTCTCTCTCTCTCTTTCTCTCTCTCTTTCTCTCTCTGTCTCTCTCTCTCTCTGTCTCTCTGTCTCTCTGTCTCTCTCTCTCTCTCTGTCTCTCTCACACACACACACACTTTATATTGTTTGTGGGTTTGTTTTTAGTTCTGTTTTGAGACAAATCTTCACGCTGACTGAACTCACACACTAAGCAGTGGAGGGTGACCCTGAACTTCTGACCCTCCTCCCTCAAGCTCCCAATTCTTGGAATTAAAAACCAATCACGCCCACCACACCCTCTTTGGAGAAGAAACACCTGATACATTTTTTGCTGTTATTTTGTGGCACAGGGATTAAATCCAAGGTCTGACAAAACCTGGCCCTGTGTGCTACACACAGCAGGCTTTCTCAGCCAGGGCTACCTACCTCTCCTCTGCTGGGGGCAGGGCGGGGCAGCTCCTGGCAACTCTGTGAACTGGACAGCTTTGGGAGGGTCAGACAAGTCCATGTCCTCGCTGAGGTCAGAGCACAGTCTCAAAGAGAGGTGAGTCAGAGGAGTCTACTCTCTGAAGTTGCGCACTGGACCCTTTACTGCTGGGCACAGCCAGTCTCCCTCACCTCAGCCTCCTTGGAGGCACAAATCTGAAAATGCAGACTCTGCCACTTAGCAGCAGAGGTGCAGATGCAGTTTCGGGACCAGAGGTGAGGGAGAATTCTGCCTCTCCTTCCAGCAGAGCCCAACACCTAGCTAGCTCCCTCTAGGCCGGCGAGCAAGGTCTACAGTCTTGATCCTTCATCTGCAACTCCCTCCTGTGTGCCCTACTTGGTGGCAATAGTAGGTGCTATAGCTGTCTACCCGGCTGGCCTGGGTGCTCTAGTCTGTTCTCCAGGAAGGCGGTGCATCAAGTCCGAGTTACCCTTCAGTCACGTTCCCTTGTTTAAGACAAGGCCTTCAAGCCCAGGCTGGCCTTGAAGTCTTTACGTAGCCCAAGGCTGGTCTCGATCTCCTTGTGGGACAGCAGGTTAGAGCCACCAGGCCTGGCTTAGAGAATTTCCTTTGCATCTCTTTCTCACACCTGACCAAAAGCATCCTGGGAAGGAGGGTGCTTGGCTTACATTTCCCTATCACTGTTCATCACTGGGGGAAGTCAGGACAAAAAACTCAGGGTGGGGGCTAAAGCAGAGACAATGGAGGAGCGCTGCTTACTGGCTTGCTCAGTCTGCTTTCCTACAGCCCAAGACCACCTGCCCAGGTGTGGGTGGCACTGCCCTCTGTGGTATAGACCCTCCGACACCAATCATTAATCAAGAAAATGTCCACTGGCTTCCCTACAGGCCAATCTGATGGAGGCATTTTCTCAGTTGAGGGTCTCTCTTTCCAACCCTCCCAAGCTTGTATAGAGCTGACAAAAAAAAATCGGAGCTGCACACATTCAATGAACAGTCCATCTTCAGGACAGAGTTACTGGGTCCAATCACTGAGGTACTGGTGTAGGAACTGTAACAGCTACTTCTGCAAAGCAGGAGACAGGACAGACCAAGTGCCGAGGGGAGGGTGGGAAATGCGGGGAGGAGAGGAAAAGGGAGGGCAAGGAAAGGGAAGGCCGCTGTGCTGAAGGCCTTCACATGAGCACAGGTTCTGGGCTCCCCTCCAGCCTTTCACACTGCACAATTACAGCCTGAGCTGGGCTGGAAAGTCAACTTCTGAGTGTGGCGGTCACCAACTGCTGAGTGTGGTTGGTCACCAACAGCTGAGTGTGGCGATCACCAACAGCTGAGGGTGACGGTCACCAACAGCTGAGTGTGGCGATCACCTATAGCTGAGTGTGGTTGGTCACCAACTGCTGAGTGTTGCAATCACCTATAGCTGAGTGTGGTTGGTCACTGACAGCTGAGTGTGGCGATCACCAACAGCTGAGTGTGGTTGGTTACCAACTGCTGAGTGTGGCGGTCACCTATAGCTGAGTATGACGATCACCAACTGCTGAAGTACTCAAGTCCAGCAGGAAAAACTCTAGAGCCCGGGAGGCAAAGCAGCAAGACCCTGTGAAGATAAAGGAGGAAGCGGGGAGACAGCTCACTGGGTCAGACAAGGACAGGAGTTTATTTCCCCAGCAACCACAGGAAAAGCTGTAGCCTGTGAGTGTCCGAGACTCAGCATGGGTGCGGGAAGAGACAGACAGATCCTGAGCTCTCTGACCAGCTGTAAGGACAAGCTTCCGGGTTGGGTCAGTGAGACCCTGTCTCGAGACAGTAACGTACAGAGAAACAGAGGAAGGCCTGCTTTGACTCTATAAGCACAGGTACTAACGCTCACTGGCCGCACGGGTGTGTATACAGGTATGCACACATCATATAAGAACAGAATATGATGGGATGGAAGGAAGTGCTTAAAGGGGAGGTCATGCTCTAGACTGAAACTCAGAGATGAAACCATTCTAGAACACAGTGGGGTGCCTAGGGGTGATCATTTGATTGTTGACCCAAGATGAATGTTCCCAGTATCAAGGAGGCCAGGCTGAGCTACAGAGTAAGACCCTATCTCAAAAAATATATGTGCATAAAATAAAGTCAAAAAGGAACAATAACACAGCTGCCACTGAAGAACAGTGCAGACATCAAAGGTGGCATCCACAGTTACAACAGGCTTTGGGACCACAGCAGAGAAGACATTAACACTCCAGTGCACTCCGCTTCCACAAGGGACCTGGAGACCAAAGTGTGGCTAAGGCAAAGAGAGGAAGTCACCAACTCACACAGAAGAGGGAAAATGCGCCTGGACCAGGTGTAGAGGTACACCTCTGAACCAGCGGGGACAGGAGGACTCCTACAAATTCAAGGACTATTCGGGGAGTTCCAGGCCAGCCTAGGTTACTGGTAAGAACCTGTCTTAATAAACAAAAGGTTTGGTGGCTCGTGCCTGTAAACCCAGCATTTTACTGTGAGTTTAAGACCAGCCTGGGCTACACAACAAGACACTCTCGCCAAAAAGAAAACAAAGGGGGGGGGGCAATTCTCTTTGTGGCTGACAACCCTCCTCCACTCTGAAAAACCTCACCCCAGGTCTGGTAAGAGGCCTCCAGGGACAGGAAGATCAGGTAGAGCTGAGGGCCCATTGGTCGTGGCAAGAGTGTTAGCCTTCGGGTAGGGCGAAAACGCCACAGGAAGGTGGAGGGAATAAGGCCAGCAGGACACCCTGTGCTGCCTAAAGCTTTAGGGCTGCTGCAGGCCAGGTAGGCTCTTCCCATTTGGAGGCAGGCACATTAAACCCAACACTCAGGAAGTAGAGGCATGGGTTCGAGGACAGCCTGGTCTACATGAGACCCTTTCTAAAACAATAACAAAACCAAAGACCAAACAAACAACCCAGACTGTTCCTAGGTTTGTGGTCCCTCTTCTTGTCCTGGACCATTTGTCTGTAGCAGAGTCTTGCTGATATTGCCAAGACTTGTCTGTCTCAAAGCAATCCTCCTGCCTAAGCTTCCTCTCCCCTCTTGAAGGAAGACACTGCTGTTTGTCTTCCCTTTGAGCTTAGCATCTGCTAGGAACTCCTGAGCGGGAGAAAGCACTGCCTGGGCACAGACAGGTTACACAGGGGTGGATCCAGGGGCATGGTAGATTGCCAGGCTGAGGGTGCCTGGTGTCCTGGCCTACTCGGTCTGAAGTCATGGCCTACAGTGCTTGGTTGAGCTGATATTCACCGGAGAAATCAGTTAACGATGAGGCTACGATGATGCTCTCAGAGGAAAAGAAACCAAAGAAGATTAAAACGAATAATCCTTGAGAACATGGTGAATGCCTGCAATCCCAGCTACTCAGAGGCTGCAAAGGAAGAAGACACCTCAAGACAGACCTGGGCTTATCTGGGCCACTTGGTGAGATTCTATCCATCTCAAAATGAAAAGGTTTTAAAATTGAAAAGGAAGGTTGGAGCTGTGGGTGTAGCTCAGGTGACAGTCTTGCCTAATGTGCCAAAACGCCACACAAACATCCTAGTGGTGCAGCCTGGGATTTGAGCACTGGGGCAGCAGAGGCAGGAGGATTCCAGATCATCTGTAGCTATGTTGGAGGCCAGCCTAGGGACAGGCAACACTGCTGTTGTTTCTTTAAGGTGGTGGTTAATACAGAAACTCCTAACTAGCCAAAGTACCAAGGGGAATTGACAATCACCTCCCTCTAAGCTTCAGGGAATATGGAGGATGAGTGGGCAGGGAGAATCAAGAGCCGGGGGCTAGAGAGATGGCTCAGTGGTTCATAGCACCCCCATGGGGAGGCTCGCATCCACGTGTAAGATCCCCATAAGACGCAACACCTGTCCTCCTCAGGCCCTGCACTCATGGATACATGCACACACGCACAATTTTCAATCTCTTTACCATGCTCAGACTCTAGGTTCAGTCGTCCCTGGAACTGGAAATTAGACCTTACAACGCTTCCTAGGCATTTTCCACACACCCTTATCTGCATGTGTGTCTGCCATATCTGTCTGCCAGGGACGTGGACTAAGTTGGTCTCTGTTTATGACGGCAGTAAGTCAAGGTCCGAAGCATCACGTGGCCACTAGCTGAACACAAAGTCCACATGCACTGTCTCAGCACTGCCCACAGTCCTGCTGAAAGTCACGAAACAGTGTGTACAGCTGCCCCCCAGACCACCCACAAAATCCCACTGCAGACTTTCTGCCTGGGCGTTTTTTCCCCTCAGTCTTATGCAAACATCAAAAAAGAGACAAATTACCCACATCTCAGAAATTGGAATTTTATAAAAAGGCATTTTTCTTTTATATCCATAAAATGATATAATTTTTGCAATTATAGAAATGTCATAAATTATACAGAATGTTCCTTAATTACAGCTCAATGCACTCAATGCAACATACTTTCTTCCCTCCCTGAAAAAACGAGAGAGAACCAAAAATAATAATATATATAGCTATCTATATATATATATGTATTTATATAATATAGACAAACAAAATACAAAAAAATTCATTTCCTCTTTGGTATAAAAATCAGACTTTCCCCTTAAGAGACACACAAACAGACATGATACTGGGCTTGTAAACTGTGTGGCCAAAAGGGATTTCCCCGTCAAGCCTTCCCCCTTCCTTCTCCCCACCCAGGCGGCCCCTCCTCACTACAACCTCCCTCCAGCTCCTTTGGGCTCCTACAGGGAACATTTAGATTCCTGTCCACCCAGCTCCACACTGTTCCTCCCCCTTACTCTGCTGCTAGCAAATAAGGTCTCTTCTGGGAACCGACAAGGCAGCAACTGCTCAAGAAGGGCAGGGTCCTAGGTTCCTGGGACAAAGCAGCAGAGGCCAGCTTCCTTCTCAGTCCCACCTCAGGGTAGGCAGAAACAGCACCCGAGAGGAGAGGAAGGAGGGAAGTGGGAAGTGGCTAAGGAACTGGGGACTCGACCTGGACTCTGAAGACACTCCCGCCCAGCCGTCTCCCTGCTTGCTCACTGAGAGCGATGGGCCCGTCTGGGCTGCCGCCCAGCACCAACAGGGTTTAGGTAATCCAAGAACTCACAAGTGCCCTGGGGAGGCAGGAACCAGGACACTCTTCCTTTCCATTCTCCCAACACCCTCTGCCTGACAGTTCTTCCCTACCTGGTAGCTCCTGTACCCATAAGGACAACGGTACCCTAAAGGTGACCCATGAGATGTGGCCCCTCCCAAGCCACTCCACCAGGTAGGAAATCCCAGTGTGCACCCGTCTCCTCTTCCCAGAAGAGTTGAGACACTAACCATAACATAAAGTCACATGAAGGCCTCCTCCACTTACCAAATAAAAAAGACAAAATCAAACAACACAAACACAAACCAAGAGGACACACGATGATGTGAGGGGCTTGGAGGCCCCAGCAGGTCTCTGGCTTCCCGGCATGATACATTCTTGTGTAATTCAGGAACAGGGCGCTAGGGCCCCTCTGGGGAGTAGGAGTAAAAAAATATGGAGATTATAGTCTCCCTGTGGACTCCAAGCAGGACAGGGGTGGACCCAATCTCATAGTTTTCATGGTTTTTGGTTCCACAGCTGGTCCCTCACTGTGGCCCCTGTCCAAGGCCCAAAGCCCTGGTCTGCCCCCGGGGCCCACTCCCTCCTCTTCCATAAACTGCTGAGATCTGCGGGGCAGTCCACCAGGCAGAGGAGGCAGGCTGCTGGGAGGGAGAACCAGCAGTTTCCCCGACGCTGGCCCGCGAGCTCTGGTTCCGGGCACAAGGGGTCCCAGTCCAGGTCTTTAGCCCTTGAGGGGCTTCTCAGCCCCTCCACTGGGGCTGTTGGCGCCATCGCTCTTCTTCCTGCGCAGGCTCTCGATCCAGCTGGAGCTGGAGCGTGTGCTAAAGCTGGAGAGGGCCAGCGAGCTGAGCCGCATGTTCTTGCCAGACATAATGAGCTCCCCAAAACCTTCCTGGTGTGAGAAGGCATAGCCGGAGCGCCGGGAGCCCGTGCGGCCCACTCGCCGCATGCAACGGTGCTGAGCCTTCTGTTTCTTCCTTACCAGCTGGGTGTAGCGGACCTGAGGAGGGCACCGGGAAGGGGAATCCTTCAGTGTCTGCTCATAACAGCAGGCAGCGCCACGTACAGGGACCCAGAGTACCATGGCGGATCATCACAGGAACTTCCGTAGCCATGTGCAGCATGAGCCCCCAGCGTCCCGCAGCCCAGACACAGCTCTAGAGGCACCCAAGCAGGAGAGGCTTTTCCTGTCACATTGCAGCTGCCCCCCAAGGTCTACGGCCAGCTTTGCCAGGCTTCTCACCGTGTCGGAGAGATCAGGCTTCAGGCTAAGCCTGAGGAAACGGAAGGCAACCACAGGCATGATGCAGACAGCCGTGGTGAGCGCGATGGTGAGCCACACGGTGGGCTGGGCCAGGGTGTTCTGGGCATTCCCTGGGGACAGGAGTCACGAAGTTGACAGAGGAGATCTTCTCACTTCCCCCATTGCTATTTCTGATGGTTCCATGTCCTCAACCTCAAAGCCCACGCCACCTTTGACTTCTCCTTTCTTTCTGGGCTTATCTCTAACTCTGTCTCTGGTCTCTAGCTCTCCCCAAACACCAGCCCTGTTTCCTCAGCCACCTCAGTGAAGCTATCTCTAGGCTAGTAGGGCATAAGTAATAGATAGTCTCCTCCTTCACCTCAAATCTGCTCTGTGCCTTTTCCAGCTAGGGAAGTACTGCCACCCACCTGGGCTGAAACCACACAGCCCAGCTCACGCCTCTCTTGCTCTCACACTCACAATCTAACCTGCTGGCTTCATTTTCTAGATAGCCAAAGAATTCCACAGTCACTGAATTCCAGGATCCCACCTGTCCCACTGAGATTGCTGGTAGAGGGCCTAACTGATCTGTTTCTCCTGTGCGCCGGCCTCTACTTTATTATCCAAATACGGTAAAGCAGTGACTCTAAAAACAGGACTTGGCCTGTGTAGCTCCTGCTCAAACCCTACGACGGAACAAGGCCTTTGTGCACTTTAGGCAAGCATTCTGTTGAGTTCTATCCTCAAACCTAGACGCCTCTTTTCTATACACACACCCCTTTTTCCTTTTAGAGACAGGACTTTGTGTAATTCAGGCTATTCTGAAACTTGTTAAGTAGCAGAAAAGGGCCTTGAACTCCTGGTCCTCCAGCCTCCACCTCTCAGGGGCTGGAACTGGAGGCCTGTGCTAGCCTACATATTTCCTAAAGGGATCTTTTGGAAAGATCAAAACAAATAACAAAAAGAAAGTGGCCTTTGACGCTGTGGTCTCCTTGCTCTAAAGGAAATGAAGACTCAGGCAAGGCAGAGCGAGGCACACTTGGAGCCTGCCATTCAAGGGCCTTTCCTTCTCCTGCTTCCCCAGGCTTCTTGCCCCACCCTAGGTCAAGGACCCTGAACTCTCAGCTCACTAGCAGCAGTTTCCTCTACAGGGCTCTGCCCGGCCACTCCCATTGGCTCTCACTCTGCTAACCGTGAAGCCCGCCACACCTTCCTTGGGGGTCATAGTCAGGCAAGGGCTGCTCTTCACTCTCATGGACATAGACACTCCTTGGTAGCAGGGCCTGGGTCAATTACTCTTGGTAATACATTGTACCTTGCAAGATACCTGGCATTAAAGTATAGTAAGTGCTGTCTACCCTGCTGCTCCCAGAACTGACTGGAGAGGATGCTCGGGTACTCACCCACGAACCGGAACTGGTTCGGAAACATGTCAAAGAGCCCATCGCTGTGCATGGCGAAGAGGATGGCAAAATAGACAGCGAGGCTGCCCCAGATGAAGAAGTGGTTGATGGCTGTCCAGTAGCCCGTGTCCAGTCCGATCTGCGGAAAGGAGCAGCGCAGGTAGGAGGACCTCCAACCCTACCCGTCAGGAACAGAGACGGAGTGCTGAGGGATGACCTCATACCTGCACACTGACCACAATGACCAGTGATGTGGCCACGGTGACGGCGAAAGACTGGTAGTCTGCCAGCTGGGTGCCATCGTCTCGTGTGGCCTCCGCGAACACCCCGTAGGGGATGAAGAACATGAGCACAGAGGTGTAGATGCCCTGGGCGATGCAGATGAAGAACTCTCGCTTGTTGAACAGGAGGTTCAACTGGCCTGGCTCGTACAGCTTCGGGTACTCCATGCTTCGCTGCTCAGGGACATCCTGTGAGGGATGCCACAGTGACGCTCTCCAGTCAAGGACAGATGCTAGCCCTGGCTCCCCCTTCCTAGTCTCTTAGATAACAGATTCAGGCTCAAGCCCTATCAGTGTTCGGCAACCCAGGGGAATTGCACTGGCCGCGGGCCACTGTCCCACACCTCCCCTCCAGCCTGAACAGACGCCCCTGTACCTGGTCAAAGACCCCCATGGCCAGCACCGGGAGTGACGTATACACGATGTTGTACAAGGTGATGAAATACTGGTCATACACAGTCTGGGAGGGAAGAGGGCAAGACAGTGGGTGACCAACCTCTAGGAGTCAGGCACAGAAAGACAGCTCCACACCATCAGGCAGCCCTAACAACTTCCCCAGGTCCTAAGATCGCAACTCTCCCAATGAACATTGTTTTCTTAGGTTAGTTATTTAAGACAGGGTTCACCTTGACATGGAACTCACTATGTAGCCAAAAGTGACCTCAAACTTTCAATCCTTCTGTCTCCACCTACTGAGTGTGCACACCATGCCCAGATTCAGAATTCAAGGTCAACCAGTGCTACATAGTAAGTAAGAGAGTCAGCCTGTGTTACATGAAACCATGCCCCCCCCAAAAAAAAGAAGAAAAGAAGGAAAAGAAAAACAGACATTTATTGACTGTATGTACTAACCGTGAAGTCAGTTAACAGGAGAGATGTAGTATCTGCTCCTAGGAGTTTATTTATTTATCATGTGTTTAAGAGAAATGGACGCGGGAGACCGGGGTTCGATTCCCCGACGGGGAGCCAAAAAAAAAAAAAAAAAAAAAAGAGAAATGGAAGTGCCTGTCTGGGAACACGGGTGCCACGGTGAGCGTGAAGATCAGAGCACAGCCGTGTGTCTCGGTCCTCAGCTTTCTGCCTTGTTTGAGACACAGTCTCTGCCACTGTGCAAGCCAAGTTAGCTGGCTCACAAGCTTCTAGAGATCCCATCACCTCCAGTTCTCACTTCCTATAGGCACAGTGACCTACGTTGCGGCTTCTACAGAGATTCTGGGGATCCGAACTCAAGCCTTCAAGACGGCACAAGCACTGGCCTCTCCCCAGCCTAGATATGCAGCAGAGAGTTCTAGAAACACTTTCTACCTGTGCTGAGAAGCCACAGAAGAAGCCAAACCAGAAGTGGACCATGGTGAATGCAAAATTCTTGTAGAAGAAATAGCAGAGGAATTTGCACATGCGCAGGTAGGACCAGCGCCCATGCACCAGCAGGAGGCGCTGCAGGAACTTGAACTGGGAAAAGGAATAATCTGAAGCCAGGACGGCCTGGATCCCTTCCTGCCCACTGATGCCCACACCGATGTGAGCAGCTGCAGAGACAAAGATGACATGAAGAATGACCATAAACTTCAGATTCCACTAGTTACAGACCCCACCCCTCAGTCTTCCCTCCTAGCTATAGCCCTGCCCCTCACTGCCCCCAACTCTTTCTAAGGACACTGCAGCCCTCCTGCCCAGCCCGTGCACCGCACAGCCCACACTCACTCTTAATCATGCTGACATCATTGGCCCCGTCCCCAATGGCGAGTGTCACAGCCTTCTTGTACTTCTTAACCAGCTCCACCACCTGTGCCTTCTGCAAGGGTGTCACCCGGCAGCAGATGACCGCTTTGCAGGCACATGCTGTCTCCAGAAATTCTAGCTCCATGTCAGCCTCCAAGGCGTGGGCCTGAAACACGGGGATACCTCAGCTCTTCTGGTCACTGATGATTCCACCCCCACCCCTCAAGTCAAGGGAAGCTGTGAGCAAGATAAGACTGCAAGACCATACTGAGGGAGGGCATAGCCAGTGTTGTCCTCTCTGAAGAGGGAACAGAGGAGTTGTGGGAAGCACTCAACAAGGTCTGAGCATTCTCCTGCTGACAGCCTGCTCCAAGCGAGAGATGGAAGTCTCACCAGGCTGTGCCCATTGATGACCAGGGCATACTCCCCAGCAACAGCCTCCAGGACAGAAGTGAGCTTTGAAGAAGAGAGTTTCCCCTGGTAGGTGAAGCCATTGCCCACAGTGTGGGATGAGTCCACCATCTTCTCCCGGGCTTTCCTGTGAAGGCAGGGATGAAACTGTGGGGGGCTCCAGGACAGTGGCAGAAAGGAAACAAAAGCCTGCCAGTCCCCGGGCACGTTCAGGGCATCTGTGTCCCCAGCCCCTTGTTTACCTGAGCTCCTCTCGCACCTCCAGAACAGTGTGGCCCGTGACTATGAACACCTCTGTCATGTCGTCAGTCAGCATCTTACACGAGTAGCCAATGTTCACAGCCGTCTCTGCCGAGAGAAAACAAAGGCGCGCAGTCAGGTGACTACCAGGGACCGCATGCTTTCCCACCTGGGGGTCCAGCTCCACACAAGGGCACGACAGCACCACTGTGCCCATCTGCTACCAGTTCTCACCTTGCTTATCTCCAGTGAGCACCCAAATCTTAATGTTGGCCAGAGTCAGGAGGGCAATCGTCTCTGGAACTCCCTGCTGAAGCTTGTCTTCAATGGCCGTGGCACCCAGCAGCTGGAAATACCACAAGAGCTCCTGAGGAGAGCTGTGCTCCACACCGTCTCGCCTCACCCTGCCTGTCCTGTTCATACCATCAGGTCACTCTCAACCTCTTCGTAGACGCTGGCCAGCCTGTCCTCTCGGCTGTCGTGGGCCAGGCTGGCCTGCAGGCGTCTCCTGGCCCACCCCTCATAGTATTCTTCATCCAGGTCTTTGTAGGCCAGCAGCAGCGTCCTCAGTCCGTCCCCTGCATATTCCTAGACCAAGAGGTGGGGGAGTCAGATGAAAGGAATTCTAGAAAACACAGCAAAAGACCTGCAACTCAAACCGCAACAGAGAGCTGAGATATCTTCAGTCGGATTTTAGACAATGTTTAACATGACTTTGTTATTTGTGTGCATGTGTAGAGGTCAAGGAAGGAAGCCATCTCCTCCCACCATATGGGTTCTGGGACCAGACTTGTGTCTAGGGTTGGCCACAAATGCCTCGATCTCATGAGCCATTTTAATGATCTTCCTGGTTGGTTTGTTGAGACAAAGTCTCATGTAAGCCAGGCTAGCCCCAAACTCCTCATCCTGATTCTATGTGCCAAATACTGGAATCATAGGCATGATGCCAGTCCTGGAGGCCTGGCTGATATTCTAGGATAGCCAGGACTGTTACACAGAGAAACCCTGTCTCAAAACAAACAAAAAGAAGGAGGAGAAGGAGAAAGAAGGGAAGGAGGAGGAAAAGGAAAAGAGAAAGAAAGAAAGAAAGAAAGAAAGAAAGAAAGAAGAAAGGAAGGAAGGAAGAAAGGAAGAAAAGGAAGGAAGGAAGAAAAGAAGGAAGTAAGGAAGGACAGACGGACGAACATTGGGGGCTGCTGAGATGGCTCAGCAAATAAGGGTGCTTGCTATCAAGCTTGAAGATATGAGCTTAATCCCCAGAGTCCACACAGTAGAAAGAACCAATTCCTTCCAGTTGTTCTTTGACCTCCACATGTTCACTGTGACATGAGCACATATATCAACTACAAAATATATACATTTTATATAAATACAAAATATATACGTGCACTAAACACGTGTATGTATGTATACACACACACATTTTTATTTTAAAAAGGACAACATGGGGTTGGATAGTTAAGCAGTTAAGAGCACTTGTTGCTCTTTCAAAGGACCTGGGTTCAATTTCCAGCCCCCACATGGCAGCCTACAACTGTCTGTAACTCCAGTTCTGGGGGATCCAACACCCTCACACAGATAGGAATACACACACACACAAAAAAAACCCAAACACCACGGCATATAAAATAAAAATAAATAAATCATTTTAAATAAATAAGGAGAGCATGCCCTGGCCACCTCCCAGTGCTGAGAACCGAGAAAGCGCAGGCCATCACCTACATTCAGGTGGTCAGTGGTGCTGCTGAGCAGCTCCTGTGAACAGGGGCGGAGTCTGTCTAGCAGGATTGTGTCAGCCCCTTTGCAGTAGAGTCGGATCTTGCCCTCTGGATTCCGCACTGTGAAACACAAGGGAGAAGAGTGCCAAAAATTCAGACAAAGTCCAAACTAAATGTATCATCACGAGCCCTCCAGCGCCTTCCCCACCCAGGCCTGCCTGCTTCCCCAAGTCTCCTCAGTTCCCTAGCACTGGCCTCACCTATGACTGACATCCGCTTGCGAATGTTGTTGAAGTCCAGTATGGCCAGCAGTTGGTAGGTGATGGCTGTACCGAGCTCATGGACAGTGATTGTTTTAGGGGTACGGGAACGGAACACAAAACCAAAGTTCCTAGCTGCGGTGACCAGAGCCCCCTCATCCGGGGACTGAGCTTTGTAGTACAGCTCTCCTGGTGGGGAAAAGGAGCATGTGCAGAAAGTGGCCACCGTCCAGCCACCTACCTTGCCCAGGAAGCCCACAGAGCAGCAGCCCAGGAGCATGAATGGGCTGTGCCAGAGGCTGAGCCATCCCTCAGCTCACCTTCGTCCTTTTCTTCTGACATGACGGTGTGACACAGGGAAAGGAGACGGAAGAACTCATGCGTGTGTGGGTCCCCCATCTTGACAGCCTCCAAGAGGCTTGGGTCCCAAAACAAGAATGTTTTGTCAGCCAGAGGATTAAAGGAGAAGTCAACAGGCGCTGGTCTCTGGAACAGGCAGGAAGCCTCGTGAGCTGCCAGGAGACCCTCAGGAAGTCACTGTCCTACCTACCCACCTCTTGGCCAAGATCCCGACTGCCTTGGGCCTCCAAAGTCTAGCTGGCCTTTACTTTTACTTTTCCCTTTTCTTTGAAACAGGGTCTCATTATGGAGCCTGGGATAGCCTGGAATTCTCTATATAAGCCAGGCTGGCTTCAAACTTGTGGTCCTCCTACCTCAGCCTCGCGAGTGCTGAGATTATGGGTGTGCACCATGCCTCATCTAGCAATTCCCACCCTGCTTCCAGTTTTCCTCTAAACATCAGCTTCCCCAGTGTCTTCCATTTCCTGTCCAGATAGCACACTGCTCCCGTCTATGCCTGTTACTGCTAGCCAGATGCCCAGACAGTATCTAACTCGCTGAAAGAATATTCAGAGACTGGATCTTACCTCTCCCAGTTCAGCTTTGTGTCCCAAGACATCAAACACGTCACCTGCACATGCCCAAAAGAAGGAAAAGCACATCAGCACGGGACGGCTCCAGAGCAGCACAGGAAAGCCTCGAGTGCAGACCCCATGGTCTGTAGGACCCTCAGGTCTACTCATCCTGTAGATGCCACTGCCTGCATCCTGCAAGTACCCTGGATCCCAGAATCCAGAAACCTGGCCACAAGGGTCGTAGGGCCCCTGCTCACTATGCTCATCCCAGCCACCTCCCAGGAGCTCTCCCCCTCTCTACCTGACTCTACAACACTCAGGTCTGTTGAGGTGCCTGGCACCTTCCAAGCCCGGAAAGCAGATAAAGCCTTATACCCTGGCAACAAGGTCTAGGTTAATACAAAAACCAGCTACTGCAGGGTCTCACACCTGCAAACACCCTGCCCCCCACCATCTCAGCAGCTCAGCCTCAAGGCCACTATGACAGGCCCATACCAGGAGGACTGCAGTTCCAGTCCAGAGATTCACAAGGGCCCCTTGCAGCAACAGTGGAGTCTGTATTCCTTTGGGCAGCCAAGGTAGGTCCACCCTGGCCAGGATGCCCAGAGGCCAGTGTCTTGGGGCTCATTTCAAATAACCAAGGCGTTCCCCTGGTGCAAGCCCCAACATTAGTGCAAGGGCTCAAGGGAGGGCAAGAAAGGGATTCTTAGTGCAATCCCGGCACAGGGCACAGGTACACCCTTTCAAGGTCCCTCGCTCCCAAACACCAAAGACGTCAGTGTCCAGAGTGATGGCGCCACTTTACCATAGCTGTGGCCATTGATGGAGCACTTGTTGAACACCATGATGTTCTGGGTGAGGGTGCCCGTCTTATCAGAGAAGATGTACTCCACCTGGCCCAGCTCTTCATTCAGAGTGGTGGTACGGGCCTCTGCAGGCGTCCGCTTCTTCATGCAGAACATCTTCTTGTCCCAGTTGATGAAGTAGCTGTGGCCCAAACGAATGACTTCCACACTGCATAGGGGACAGGAGGTGAGGCCTGGGAAGCAGGAAGGGAAGGAAATATCCCACTCACTGGGCCTTAGCTGCAGGCGCTGGCCTGGGAGGAAAAGGAATGAAGAAGACACCCGGGCAGGGAACCTGGACGGGAGGGGCAGGGAAGCCTGCAGTTGGAACTGACCATGGACCACAGACAAAGGAAATTTCCAACCCGACCCTCCTGATGCTCTCCACACAGACAGGGGCACAGGCTCTGGGCAGGCAGGACAGACGGCACAGGCAGAGAAGGAAGAGGGACCAGACACAGGGCACTTGGCCAGTTCTTACCTCAGAACTAAACACAGAAACCATGCAGAGAAAAATAAGAGAAAGTGCAAGAGGGAAGGGAAAGAGAAGAGAGAGAGCGTGAGGGTGCCGTGCAAGCACAGGGCCAGAGGCTCCCAGTCCCGTCATCCCTCACTGCCCAGCACAGGCAGGGCTCTACTGTCGCGCTGCAGAGCAGAGGCTAGAAATGTGGGCAGCGACTGCACGTCACAAGCGCAAGGGACTTTCAGCTAATCGTTACTTCTATGATCCGGGCTGTTCACATTCCCAGAAAAGAGCCCTGTGTTTGGTCCCAGGTGGCCAAGCAGTGGGCCACACATCTGGAACCTTCCTTCAATGTGACTGAGGCTCCTATCAGGATCCTGCTACTGGGCAGAAAAGTGAGATAAGTAGGAATGTGGTCAAGGCTGTCCCAGGCAGCTAGCCAACCCTACTTCCACCTCCCCCAAACCTGAATGCTGACAACTCAGGAAAAAACTTCCTCAGGCAGCTACCAAAAACAGGTTCAGCAAGGCACAAAGTGGGAAAACAAAATGAGGGCCTAAGCAAAACATCTAAATACCAGCAAAGAAGCAAAGTGATCAAGACTGTGTTAGGGAAATAACCAATACTTGCAAAGGGATTTGGTGCTGTTGTGGTTGGTTTTGTTTTTTATATTTTTTGGGGGGAGTGCAATGGAGTGGGGGCAGGATCTCGTTCTGAAGCCAAGGCTGACCACAAACTTGTGGTGGTCCTCCTGCTTCAGCTTTCCCATGTGCTGTGAATCAGGCATGAGGCGCCAGGTCAGACTGACATAGTAACCTAACCCTTTATATCTATTTTCCAATCCAGTGTCTTCTACCAAAACACCCTTATGAAGAAAGAGACACAGGCATCATGTGGGAAAGGAAAACAGACAGCATGTGAGGCCCTAGGTGACTGGGCGAGCCTGAGGTCCCGTGGCTAAGTAGGCAGCGGTCAACCCAGACTCTTGGATGCCCTGCATCTTCTCACAGTTGGCATCACTAGGATTTGGGCTGGGGAGCAGAGCCGAGCAGTCTGGGCATTTTTGTTAAGTGAAATGAAAGCTAGGAAGAATTCTGAGTAATTGGATAAATACCTCCTTAAAAACGCATAGGCCAAGCCTGGTGTGGCATACAGACCTGCGCCCCCAGCACTAGAGAGGCTGAGGCAGAACTGCCAGCTCTAAACCAGCGTGGGATACACAGTAACTGATCTGAATACAAAAGATCACAGGCTCCCTTATCGCAAATGCAAGGCACTCCTCCTCCACCACCGCCCTCTCCTCCCTCTGTCCTCACTGGCCTCCGCCTAACATTCTCCTTCCTTTCCACACTCCTCCTCCACCACCGCCCTCTCCTCCCTCTGTCCTCACTGGCCTCCACCTAACATTCTCCTTCCTTTCCACACTCCTCCTCCACCACTGCCCTCTCCTCCCTCTGTCCTCACTGGCCTCCGCCTAACATTCTCCTTCCTTTTCACGTCCTACTCCGGCTGCTCACCACAGCCAGCCAGCGACTGCTAAAGCATTCCTGAAGACTTCGATCACAGCCTTCAGGTTTCCAAAACCCATTCCTAAAGGTCCCCAGACAAAGGTTGAAGACCCTTACCAATCAATCCAGTCAAAACTTGTTTCCAGACCCCTCCCCTACAGCTCCTAATTGCTCCTAACATCCCAGCTTCTCGGATATATACCCTCGTTTCCAGACCTCTCCCCTACAGCTCCTAACACCCCAGCTTCTTGTCTGTACACCCTCGTTTCCAGCCTCTTCCCTCCTGCTCCCCAGCCTCCACCCACCCATCCCCCCCACAGTCATCTCCGTGTCTGAGATGTAAGCCTGACTGCTCAGAGCTATGTCTCCCTGCCCTCAAGAACTGGTGCCTGCAGCTACCTCAGGTTCTAGTCCCGGGTGAGCCAACCTGCTACTCTGAGGGCAGAGAAGACCCACACAGCTTAGCAGCCCCAGCGACCCACAGAGGACTCATAGGCAAACAGCTTCTATTCTGTGACATGTTTAGGGCTTTCCTCCTCTATCATATTTAAGTATACAAGGGAAGGAAATCAATTTTTTGTTCATCTTTGTGCTTATTTCCCAGAATAGGCATGCAATAGCACATGGTGCTGGATAAATCAATATAGTTTCTACCCCACTATAATCCAGAGCCAGGAAACTTTGAGAAAATAAACAGGTAACATTAAATGGCCACAGTATAGAAAGGACTCCATATTCCTTGTCAAGAATTTCATCTTCATGGAGAAGTTGGCAAGGAAGCCCCTGAGCTCCTGGAGAGAGCCACGGGCAGAGAACACACACCCGACATACAGAGAGACGGAGAGCCACGGGCAGAGAACACACACCCGACATACAGAGAGACGGAGAGCCACGGGCAGAGAACACACACCCGACATACAGAGAGACGGAGAGCCACGGGCAGAGAACACACACCTGACATAGAGTGAGACGGAGAGCCACGGGCACCTGACATAGAGTGAGAAGGGAGAGCCACGGGCAGAGAACACACACCCGACATACAGAGAGACGGAGAGCCACGGGCACCTGACATAGAGTGAGAAGGGAGAGCCACGGGCAGAGAACACACACCCGACATACAGAGAGACGGAGAGCCACGGGCAGAGAACACACACCCGACATACAGAGAGACGGAGAGCCACGGGCAGAGAACACACACCCGACATACAGAGAGACGGAGAGCCACGGGCAGAGAACACACACCCGACATACAGAGAGACGGAGAGCCAGGGGCAGAGAACACACACCCGACATACAGAGAGACGGAGAGCCACGGGCAGAGAACACACACCCGACATACAGAGAGACGGAGAGCCAGGGGCAGAGAACACACACCCGACATACAGAGAGACGGAGAGCCACGGGCAGAGAACACACACCTGACATACAGAGAGACGGGAGAGCCACGGGCAGAGAACACACACCCGACATACAGAGAGACGGAGAGCCATGGGCAGAGAACACACACCCGACATACAGAGAGACGGAGAGCCATGGGCAGAGAACACACACCCGACATACAGAGAGACGGAGAGCCAGGGGCAGAGAACACACACCCGACATACAGAGAGACGGAGAGCCACGGGCAGAGAACACACACCCGACATACAGAGAGACGGAGAGCCACGGGCAGAGAACACACACCCGACATACAGAGAGACGGAGAGCCACGGGCAGAGAACACACACCCGACATACAGAGAGACGGAGAGCCAGGGGCAGAGAACACACACCCGACATACAGAGAGACGGAGAGCCACGGGCAGAGAACACACACCCGACATACAGAGAGACGGAGAGCCAGGGGCAGAGAACACACACCCGACATACAGAGAGACGGAGAGCCACGGGCAGAGAACACACCTGACATAGAGAGAGACGGAGAGCCACGGGCAGAGAACACACACCCGACATACAGAGAGACGGAGAGCCACGGGCAGAGAACACACACCTGACATAGAGAGAGACGGAGAGCCACGGGCAGAGAACACACACCTGACATAGAGAGAGACGGAGAGCCACGGGCAGAGAACACACACCTGACATAGAGAGAGATGGGCACAACGGTGTTGAGGATGATGATGTAGGACCAGAAGGAGAGGAAGCCAGAGAAGAAGGCACTGTCCACCGCCTCATCCCAGGGCAGGTAGACCTGGAAACGTGTCCCGACTTCGTGCTCCCAGATGGCATTGCCGATGGCCAGGATCACTCCCATGCAGACCAGAAACCCAAAAATCTGAGAAGGAATTAAAAGCACAGATAAGGCCAGGACTTAGAACTGGGGTAGCTACTTCTGACACATTAAAAATCTATAGCCTGTGCTAGCACACACAAGGCCAACAGCATACTCTACAGATTTATTGTATAGAATGCCCTTTTCCCTTCTTGGGAATTGAACCCAGAGCTTTGTGCATGCTTGCCAATCTACTACTAAGTTACATCCTAAAGCCTTTTCTCGTTTTTGCTTTGAGACAAGGCTGGCTTCAAATCTGTGGCAATTTGAGGCCCTCAAATTCTGAGATTTCGGGTGTACACCACCAGGCCTGGTTTAGGAAGATCGAGAGTTCAAGGGCAGCCTAGGCTACCGAGCAAGACTTTATCTGAGTGAGACAGAGACAGGGAGGGAACAATGGAGTCCACTGTCTGGTGTCCAACAAGTAATTCCAAAATTGCACCTATGTTATGACTCTGAAAAGCAGGGATCATCCAGGTCAGCAGCCACCAGGGGGCGAGAAGAGCCTTTGTAGGAGGAATTAGCCAGACTTCAGCCTGGGTTTCCGGAAACCTTTAAAGCTAAGAGGGGCAACTCAACTGCTGTCCTCAGGTTTCCCAAAATGGCGTGTTGGAAGCAGGCAACTGGCAGGAGGGGCACAAAATGGGGAGGAAAAGCCCAAGAAGGAAACCCAATTCTGGACAGACAGGAGAGCCCAGGGACTACCAAAGCAAGCACAGAGACTTCCTCTTGGGAGCCTACATTCTTAGAAGCCTGCTAACCATCTTCCCCATGGAAGTTTTCTTTTAACTCTGACTCCATCTCCATGAAGGCCTCCTTGTCCCCGGCAAGGGCTAAGAGGTCCCATGCGTATCCAGATGTCATCAACAGAGGGTGGCTTAGCTTAGCTCTCTTTAAGTGTTCCTAAGGCTTTTAAAACAACATCTTCCAAGTCTGAAAGGCGTCTGAAACAAACACCACCCCTGAGAAGCCAAGCCTGGCTGCTGCCTAGAAAAAAACCAAGGGGGCAGAAGGGGCTATGGGGAGAACCTCTGGGAAGCTCACCCAGAGGACCAGCGTGTTCATCAGGCGGTCGATACTTGTTCTCTTGAACTTTGTCCTGCCACTGTTCTGCATCAGCTTGGTGTCAGGGCCTTGGGAATAACGGGAAGTCAAATAAACACAGTGGCCTGCGGAGCCATCGGAGCAGAAGCACTAGGCGGGAAGGGCAGTAGCTCCGTAGGAGCAACTCACGTGTGCTACCAGCCACACCCCGAGGGACGCCAGGAGGCTCACCTGCAAAGATGACCAGCCCGAAGCACCACTCAGTGTTTCTCAGCACACAGCCACGCAGCAGCATATTCTGGTTGCTCAGGGGGAACTTGTTTTCCTTCCAGTACAGTGTTCCACTGAATTTGTCCAGCTTGTTGTTGGGAGGTTCACAGATTACTTCCCCTGACACGAGACAAAAGTGCCACTACTCAGAATCCAGTCATATGATAAGGGAACAGAAAAGGTAGTGAAGGGCTGGGAGAGGCTTAAAGAACACTTCCTGTTCTTCCAGAGGACCCGAGTGTGTTTCCCAGCATCCTTGGGTACCTCATAACCGCCTATAAATCTAGATCCAGGGGATCTAATCCTCCCCCCGGCCTCTTTAGGCATCCGCACACCTGGCACACGTGCGCACACACCCACACCACACACACACACTCATGAATCTTAAGTAATACAATTGTGGGGCACACTTTTAATTCCAGCCCTGGGGAGACAGAGGCACGTGGATCTCTTGAGTTTGAGGATAACCTGATCTATATAGAATTCTAGGCCACACGGCTCCATACTGAGACCTCCTCACACACAGAAAAAGTTTTAATAGAAAAAGTAGCCGGGCGGTGGTGGCGCACGCCTTTAATCCCAGCACTCGGGAGGCAGAGGCAGGCGGATCTCTGTGAGTTCGAGACCAGCCTGGTCTACAGAGCTAGTTCCAGGACAGGCTCCAAAGCCACAGAGAAACACTGTCTCGAAAAACCAAAAAAAAAAAAAAAAAAAAAAAAAAAAAAAAAAGAAAGAAAAAGTAGCTGTGTGTGTGTGTGTGTGTGTGGCCTCTAAAGACATGACATACTGCTTGCAGGACTTACTTAACACCACATAAACCGGGTGAGGTAGTGCCTGCCTATAATCCAGAACTCTAGAGGGCGGGAAAGGCAATCAGGAGTTCAAGGTTACCTCCACAACATAGGGAAAAAATAACAGGGTGGCATGAACTAACATTGAAAATATACATATTCATGCCAGGGACATAGCTCAGTGGAAGACCATCGCCTAGGTCCTGGGTTCATCCCTAGCAGCACAGAAAAAAATGTACATACACTTAGATAACGAAATACCGTGTGTGTGTGTGTGTGTGTGTGTGTGTGTGTGTGTGTGTGTGATGTCGGCAAGCACCACCCACATGCACATGGAGCCAACGTCCACACGGGGTCTCTTCCTCCACCACTCCCACTTTACTCCTTCCTATTCCACTTATCCATGTGTGTGTGCATATGTGTGGACAAGCATGTGTGGACACATGCGTACCAGGGTGCACATGTGGAGGTCAGAGTCCACTGCAGGATTCAGTGCTTTCTTCCCAGAAATTCAACTCAAGTAGGTAAGCCTGGCAGCAAATCACCCACTGAGCCACCTCACCAGCCTCTACCCTGTTTTCTGGGGCAGAGTCTCTCCCTTACTGAACCTGGAGCTCACTGATTGGCCAGCCTAGATGTTCACAAACCCTAAGGAGCTCCTAGCGTGGGACTGCAGCTGTGCTGCTACACCTGGCTTTTAATGTGAGTACCAGGCATCTGAGCTCGGGGCCTCGGGCTTGTACAGTAAGGACTCCGACAACTATGCATTTCCTTGGCCCCCAAACCACAAAGCTGAGACTATTCCACATACAGAGCAGGTCACAACACTTTGTTCTTATCCTTAAGCATCACTGGAACAAAAGACTAAATGGCCAAATAGTGCCAATCTACGAGCACCATGTCACTAAAGAGAACAGGGCAGATTCCTTATGTGGTGCAACAGCCACAGTGCCAGCATCCCGAGGGCAGAGGCAGGCGGATCTCTGAGTTCCAAGTCAGCCTGGTCTACATAAGAAGGTCCAGGCCAACCAGGTCTTAGTGAGACTATTCTATATCAAACACATGTATTTAACAAGCAAGCAGGCATGTTGTAGAGATTTTAGTAAGACCACAGTTCTTAGGGTTACACATGTAAGTAAACTGTCAGCTAACATGGCTATGAGGAGGCAGAGCTGGAGAGGAAGCGAGAACATGGATTCTCATACACAGGCTGACTGGTTACAACGAAGAAAAGCACTATTCTTGGCTGATAAGTAAAAGGAACGTGCTGAATTTCTCTCAGCACGCCATCAGTCACAAAGCTTACTTGAAATAACCATCAGTTCAAAAGTTCAGGGTACCACCTGGCATTCCAGACATGATCCTCTAGAAAACATCCAGAGACCAGATCCAGAAGATACAATAATGGACTCCAACCCCAGCCCACAGTCTCCTTCCAAAGTTGCTCCAGGACTGCTCACCATCAAACTTGGCCAGCTTACTGATGTCCCCCAGCTCTGAAGTGATTGGAATTGCCTGGCGCACTTTCATGTTGGTCTCTCTGGAAGAACAATAAATACCCTTGAGTCCTGGCCTCTCCCTCCCAGAAGCTGGAATCAATCCTTGGGCACCTGATCCTAAATGTCTCCGCCTAGAAAACTCGGATACATTCAGGGCCTTTCCTGCTCCTCAGTTTTCTAGTACAGAGCCCTGGCCTGGGATCTGCCTTCAAACAGTCATTTCCCCCTAAGGGCTCAAGGAGAAAGGATGCTGACAGCAAGCATGCCACTCACCCATCCAGTTCTGCCGTCTCTATGTAGCACAGCCCATGGGGCTCGCTGCTGGAAAGGAGAAGGAGGTCCGCCTACACAGAAAGCCTGATGAGAACTCACACACACAAACCTCTGCCCTCTGTGGGCTCTTAGCGGCAATCACCCCAGTGTCTCTCATTGTATACCATCCTGTTTGGTCTGAAATTCATTATGCAGACCAGGCTGGCCTTGTCTCTGCCTTTGCCTCTGCCCTGGGATTAAAGGCCCATGCCCATTGTGACTGGCATAGAGGTATATCCTTTTGTTTTTAATTCAAAAAGCATGAAAAACTAATCTGAGCATGTTAACATGGCCCAGAAGCCACCATCTGGAAAATCTCTTTCCATGAGTGTTAAGAAAACCAGGAAGGAATTGTCCCCTTCAACCAAAGAAGACAAACAACCCTGCAGACTGAAAAGGCACCCGGGCTCTTACCGCCACGAACTGGTTATTCTCTAGCTTGATAATGTCACCAACACAGACATTCATCCATTGCTCTCGCTGGAGGCTATAGCAAAGAGAAGACAGCAGAGGCCATCAGTCACTACCAAGGTTTCCATGGAAACCTCCTTCCTCCCTGGAGCCCTGGGAGCCAACAGCCACTCACACGCCATTGATCAGCACCTGAGAATGCCGGTTATTCACCTGGTTATCACTCTTGTGGCGGAACTGGAAGAGAACTGAGAAAAATGAGACACCTTCCCTCTCCCCCCACTGGAACTAGATCAGAGGAGCTCAGAGCATCCTGGGAACTCTCCCTAAAGGCAGCTGGGGTGGGGGTGACAACTCACATAGTCATCAGTGGCATCTTTAACAGCCGTGATGGTGAGGACGAGAACCAAAGGCACAATGGTGGTGAACCAGGACAGGGACGAGATCTGGGGGATCAACTGAAAAGAGAGGCGCGCTGTGTTGAAGTCCCTGTCCAGGGGTTCTTCCCCTGATCCCACCTCTTCTTTGGCTTAACTCAGTTTTGTGAGTGACAGAAGATGTAAGACAGGTCACTTACCTGCAGAATGAGAAGGAACAGGAAGTAGGTGTTGGCAACCTCCTGGAACTGCTCAAAGAGGTTGACAGGCAGGAAGGTGAGGATGTTGTACTTGGAGGTCTTGATGCAGTTACTCTATGGCAGTAGAAGGGGAGAAAATAAGGGAGGCACCCTTCATCCCAACCTAGTCAGGCTGGGGCTGCCTCTTCCTTCTTTGTACTTCCCAAACCTTCTGCACACACTCCCCTGCCAACACCCCAGGTGTGGCACAGGGAAGAGGAGGAGGAAAGGAAAAGTCTCTCCAAGGCCAATGTATTTTGCTTCAGCGAGAGCTGGAAACTTTAGCCCAGCAGATGGAAATTGGCCAAAGCTGTTTCCCTGCCTCGCCCAAGTCCCCTTCCCTTGGCCTCAGCTCCCGATACTCTTCTTGCCCAGCTCTGGAAGAGGGAGCGCTTACCGCGTACTGGAACTTCTCATTGTATTCTCGGTCATTAGCCCGTGCCCTCCGCTCTTCTTCTGCAACGGAACAAGGCTGCGGTCAACGATGTAAGGCCGTCTCAACCTTTGTGAGGGTTCCACTGAGCGACGCTTCTCTCCCCAGAATACAGCTTTGGTACCACTAGACTCTTTGCTCTAGTCCACAGTTTGTCAACAGCTGCATGCTGCTCCCCCACTTCCCCTCTAGAGACAAAGTCTCACTGTGGCATGAGGCTGGCCGCGGTCCTCCTCAGCCTCCCTTGTGCTACCATCACAGTGCCGGACAAGTCTCTGTTCCTGCCAACTGCCAAAACCTTCCACTCAGTCGAGTAGTGTGTGTGTGTGTGTGTGTGTACCCCCCCCCCACCGCCACGCATGCCCAGGTCCCTCTGCTCTTGTTTATAACACATCCATCATCATGGTGAAGGTGTGGGCTGAGGGGCGAAGTTCCCTCCCATGTGGAGACTACTGCAAACCTGCTCCTGGCACTGTCCTCACCCGAAGCAGGGGAGGAGCACGGTGGGTGGGGCCAAGACAGAGGGTCACAGTGCCCTGGAACTGCTCTGCGGCAGCATCCCAGGCCCACGTGCAGTTTCTCTAAAGGAGCCTCCTGTCACATGTCACCGTGAGCAGTTTCTGACTGGTGGACAATGACATCATCCTATTGCAAAGCGCATCTTCAAGTGTGGGGGTGTGTGTGTCAGAGATGTGGGTCATGCGGACTGAGCAGAACAGAGAAGAGGAGAGGCAACTGCAATCTTTCTCAACCATTTTCAGATATTTTTCTTAAAAGGAAATGTCACTGTTACCGACCCTTATTTAGTTACACCTAACGGAAACCCTGAAGACCCAGGCTGCGGGTGCCAATTTCAGGGCCAAGAATACGAGATGTCCTATGTGGGGTTCCCTCCTCAGACCTAAAAGGGAGTAGTAAGCCTGCCACCCTGTATCTATCTGACCGAGAATCCAAGGTAATATTCCAGACCTCTTCCCCCAACAAGCACAATGCAACAGCAAACCCCAGGCCACAGAATCACCAGACAAACGAGCCATTTGAAAACCAGAAACTTCTCTCAGAGGGTCCCCTTTCTACTGAGACTCTAATCGCCAAGGGCCATGCAAAGGAAGAAGGAGGATCCCAAAGGGCCAACGGAGGAAGGGAGGCGGAGGACAAGGGAATGCGGAGGTCAGAGGAGGGAAATCACAGATGTGAGAGCTGCCAGACACTGCCTCCCTTTACCTGTCCCCCAAGAGGGCTTCTTCTGACTCCAAGATGGAGGCGCCCCGGTCCGGGCCCACTTCTCAGGCATCTCCTTGGGGACCGTCATGATCCCGTTTTAAGAAGGTGCACTGTCTGTCGTTGGCCTCAGCGGCGCTTATGGGGCATAGGCGGTCCCCCGGGGAGGCGCAAGAGCTGCGGCCACGCAGAGGGGAGCCCCGGCCGCTGGGCGCGCATGCCACCCGCAGCAGCCCAAACCATCCTGGCGGCCACCTGCGCCTGGGACCACCAGCTCTGCAGGAGCTCCACTCCCGAATCCCAGGACAGAGGCGGGAGGTGGAGCTTTGGGTGGCCGGAATGGTGCCCACGCCCCAGGCTCCGCCCCACCTGCTCCCACTGCAGAGCTGAAGTCTGCCAGTGCCGCGTAGGCGAAAGGCAGTGCGCGGCCCCGCCCCCTCCCCCAGCCAATGCGGGAGAGAGAACCGCCCGCGTTGTCCAGGGCAACGGCTTTCATCCCACACACCCCTCCTTCCGCGGGAAACTGAGGAGGACTCCGGTGGGTAGGCAAAGGAGGCCAGAGCCCAAGAGCCCAGACCAAAGAGTAGAATCTGCAGGTGCTTCTCACTCACGGCTGAGTTCCAGCCAAGGATGAAAGGAGGAATTCGGTTTCTCAGGCTACCGCCCCCCATGCCTGGCAGCCTTAACCGCGCCCCCCTTCAGAACCTTACTAGCAATCCCTCTTCCCTTGGCTCCCTAAGTCATAATGACAGCCACTTTGATCATGGTCCCAGAGACCCACTCCTTGCTGCTCTTACCTGGGGGGCGCTTTTTTGCACACAGTGCCATCTCACCCAGCAAGGTTCCAGCAATCCCATGGGAGACCCTGCAAGAAAGCAACAGACACACGTGGTAGAGAATTCTGCATTCCCTTCTGGAATTTATTCTAGCTATGGCCCTGCCATCCCCCACAGCCTCCAACCCCACTAAAACTCTCCTCTTCCTGCTGATATGGATACCCGAGTGTGTGTGTGTGTGGGGGGGGTGTTCTTCCCTCTGTCCTGGATAACATGAGGAAACTCAGAATTAATAGAAACCAAAACCTACAGAGAGGGGCCTAGAAGAGACCAGATATTGACAAAAGCCGCGCAGCCCTCAAGGTATCCCCCTCAGGAACAATGGATGTCCCATGTGCCCTCCTGGTCGAGATGAATATGGCCTGTACTAGAAAACAGAATTGTCCCAGCAGGTTGGGTGGAGATAACACGAGCCAGGAAACACCTGGCAGAGCATCAGGAAACAGGGTGGGCACGTCCCACCCTTCTAGAAAGTTCATAATTTCCCCGCCCCCACTCTCATTACTGGGACTCCCATTATCACCTCCTCCCCAGAGGGGTTCGTATCAGAGGCATGGCCACCACTTCCTGCAGACAGTCCCCAAACCACTTCCTAGCGATTGGGGCCATCAGAGAGGTCTTCCCAAGCCTGCTGAAGAGTTTGCTTTCTCTCCCACCCCAGGTCTAGTCCAGCCAGTATGACACTAGATACAGGCTCAAGAGGCCTCTGTTTCCTTTCCACCCTTTCTCCTAAAAAGGTGCAAGTCCTGGCCAAGGAAACCCTTCCTTTAGATGGAAAATCTTCCCCCTCCTTTCAGCCCCACGAGCTACTAATTGCCTGTCTGCCCAATCTCTGTAATTACTGACTCTGGTCCCAGCCCAGTCACCCACACCAATTCTCGCTTCACTAACACACACTCCCTCCTTGACCTCAGAGCAGACAATCCCGAGAGGCATACGTCCTTTTCACTCCTAACTCTCCACGACCGTGGCAAGCAACGGTGCTGTCCCCTTGGCTCGGGAAGGAAACCTCAATCGCATTTTGGTGATGCCAAGGCCTCTTCCAGGGCCCCAGCCAGGGTCTCCACCCAATCGAGACATGAGTCATGGGAGGGTGGGGAGCGAAGCCAGAGGTTAAAGGAGAGGATGCAGGGTGGGCATTACTGGCTCCTACCTAGCCCCACCCCGGTGGGAGGCTACCAAGCGTCGTTAGCTCTCAGATCTGAGTGTTCTTCCTTTGGAAGAGTTAACAGTAGAACTAGCTGACCATCAAGAGTCAAGACTGGACACGGTCAGGAAAGTTCTTTTACCTCTAAGACCCTGGGGAGACTGACTGAAAACAAGTTTGGCCCCAATCCTCGAAGCGGACAAACACAGTAACAGAAATCACTGGCAACAGGGTCTCCCTCTCAGGATATCCTGGGTTTTCTAAACCGGGTAGGCCCATCAGCCACGTCGCCTTGCCCCGTCACCCTACCCCAGCCCCCTCTGCAGCCACATCTGGGATAAAAATAGCCATCCCTGAGAAGGAGGCAGCGCTCCACTAAGGAAAAGGGCTCCTCCTCTGAGTCTGGCCTCAGCTCCTTCCCAACCAAGAGTCTCTCCCGAGGAAGAGGTCGGCGAGGCAGGAGAAAACAAGAACGCCAGGGGCCACTTTCCTTCGCTGCCAAGGACAGTGTCCAGGACCCACTGCCCAGCTCTGAGCTGCCAACGCGAACACCCCTGGCACCCTTGGTTTTCCTGGGGCACAGAGCCCTCCACCTTCGCGGGACAAATCCGATCGTCCCCAAACTCCCTTTCCAGGCACCTAAAGGCTGGGACCAGGGTAACTCCTCGCACCCCAACTCTCGGCGCGCCCCATCTTCCCAGGCTGCGCACAGCGACTGGCTCTCTCCATCCTGGGGAAGCCTTCGCCCCAGCCTCCCCCAGTGGCCCCGTGGCCCTCCGGGTCCACACCCCCGGCCCGCGGCGGGCGCCTCACCTCAGCGCGCGGCGCTCGGCGCTCCGCCCGGCGGCCCCGTCCAGCCCATGCCGGGGGCTGGGGCGGGGGCGCTCGGCTCCGCTGCCCGCAGGCTCCCGCCCCCCAGCGGCGGCCCGGCTTCTCCCAACCCGGGCCCCGGCCCGCTACTTTGTGTCAGTTTCGGCCGCGGGGCGGAAGTGACGGCGGCGGCCGCGGGCGGGGGGCGGGAGGGGCTTTGGGGAGTGAGGGGCGCGGCGTGCGCCATTTTGGTGCGGAGGGGAGGGTCCCACGCTCCAGCCCAGGACACGCAGGCGTTCGGCGAGGTTGGAGAGCGCCGGGATGCTGTTTCTTTATTTTGGAAGCCTGAGACCGAGAGAATGCTGCTGTCTCAGCCAGAGAACATCTGCGGGGAGGAGCCTGACGTGGGAGAGGCAGTGAAGGAGCCCCTTAGTGCGCTTCCCTCCTCGCCCTGGCTCGTCTCCTGGCCTTTCACCTCCTTAAGTGGCACAGCCCCGCATTGCCTGGGTGTTGCTTTGTGCCTCAGTTTCTCTGCCTGGTTGTCAGTCGCTGGGAAGATGGCCCTGCCCTTACCACGCCCCTTGGGTGATGCGCGCGAGCACACCTTTCCAAGAACAGTCTCTCTGTCTGCCTGTCTGTCTCTCTGTGTCCCTCTGTCTCTGTCTCTGTCTCTCTCTGTCTCTCTCTCTCTCTCTATCACACACACACACACACACACACACCTCTAAGAACCGTCTTGCGGTCTTTGGAGTACAGGGGAGGCGCCCTTGTCTGGACTGGCAGCCAGAAGACAGACAGACAGCTCCGAGGAAGAGTACTTGCCCAGGCCTTGAATTCAATCCCTAGTACCGCAGAACTTTAAGTGGTTTTGGTGTTTTGTGTTGTTGTTATTTGTTATTTTGAGACGGGGTCCCACTCTGTATCTCTGCCAGGCCTGGACATCTCAGAGATCCGAGTGCTCCACCACTCCCGACTAGTGCTTAAATTGCTCTTGTTGAGTTTGTTTTTTTGTTTGATTTTAAAAAAAAAAAGAATCATTCTTGTCGGGTCACACGCAGTATTCTTACAGTGGAGTGTGAAGTCAAGGCCAGTATGATCTACATAGAAAGTTACAGCGTTTCATAGGGAGACTTGTCTTAAACGGAAAAAGGCCGGGGGTGGGGGTGAGGGAGCTGGGAGTCAGAGCGCTGGAAAACAAGCTTCTCTCTCGAAGCCCCTGGGCCCTACCCCTCAAAGGATGGTAGTACCCCCACACACACACACCCAAAAGATTCTAGAAGCCTTCCCACAGCCAGCACACCCCCTGGTATGACACCCCCCCTGACGGCCACTTTAGGGAACTGTGTGCCTAGAGGCCATCAGGGTGCAAAGACCAGCTTGAAAACGGAGCAGCAGATCATGTCTTCTGGTTCTCCCCAGTCTAAGCGTCTCGGAATCTGGCATATTAACACAGAGAACATCTGTCTCACAAGCAGCCAGCTCGTGGTGCTCTTGCAGAGCGAGATAAGGTGGTAATCACAGCTTACACTCCAGCTGAGCCAGAGTTCCCGAGACTGAAGCCTCGAGCTGAGCCGCTGCCTCCTTTGGAACGGGCTCTGGATCCTCAGGGTGGTGCAGAGCCACCAGGAGCTGGTATGTGGCTGTGCCGAGGGTGGCCCCCACCATAGGAGCCACCACAGGCACCCACCACCAGCCATTACCAGCACTGCAATGGGAGGACAATCCGACAAACAGGAGATGTCAGAGGTGTTTCTCTCTGGCACACCTCCCCTATGAGCTGGGAATAGTAAGGCAGGTCCCACAGTGAGCATGGGGTCACCTTCATTAATGGAAAGCACTTAGGAGGGAACCCCCAGCAGAGCTTTGTCCAGCCTGTAGGGGAACTAGCTGAATAGACTTGTTTTCTGGATGGGTCACTAAAGTCCCAAGAACTAGTATGACATGCCAAGGTCACCTCTCAATTCCCTATCCCCATGGAAAGGGTCGGGGAGCAGGAGAGCCATGAAGGAAGGGAGACTTTGCCAGTTGAAGGAACACTAGTTGAAGAGAACTTGGACTGGGCACGGTGGCGCATGCCTTTAGCCTCAGCATGTGGGAGGCAGGAGGATCTCTGAGGGAGGCCAGCCTGGTACATAGTGAGACCCTGTTTCAAAACGGGGGGAGGGGGGTAGAGAAGCCCAGACAAAGCTATTAACACAGGTGAATGGAGGACTGTACCAAGGGAGACTGTCCCCTACCTGAAGACTTCAGGGCCCCAGCCAGCCAAGTAGGTGAAGAGCCGTGGGCCCAGGTCCCGGGCAGGGTTGAGTGGAGAGCCACAGTTAGAACCCATGGCTAGTCCGATGGCAAGGACCAGCAGTCCCACCACCATGGGCTCCAGACCTGCAGGCACTCCTTTATTGCGTCTGTCTAGGATGGCGAACAGCCCCACAATCAGCATCCAGGTGCCCAGAACCTTGTGATGGTGGTAGGAGGAAATCCATCAATGGCCAGGCAGGTGCTCCACCTGTCCGCCCTCCCTCCCTCCCCCTTCCACTCTTCATGCCACTGCCTCCGTGCTGTCTGCCCAACAGAAGCTAGGGATACCAAGGTAGAACTAACCTTATAATGGGCTGGGGTCCCAGAAAACAAGGCAAAGGTTGGGACTCAGTGCCCCAGGCCCTTCCCTCCACACTCACCTGATCCAAGAAGCCATTGTTCAGGGACAGATAGGGGGAAGGATAGGTGGCAAAAATGGAGGCTGTCTCTTTGGGACCAGTCACTGTCAGGTTCCCACCTGTGTAGTGCTGGAGGGCATCTTCAGGAGAGAGGGGGAGAGGGAGAGAGAGAAAGAGACTCAAGAGTTTCTGTCTGTGTTTATCCCTAACCACTGCGAGGCAGCCCTGCCCACAGCAACTGCCCTGGCAGTGTTCCTCTGTTACCGTGGTAGAGAATGTAGGTCGCTCCTGAGGCACAGAAAGCAGACAACAGTTGCACAAAGCAGTAGATGGGGAGCTTGGCCCAGGGCATGCGTCCTACCAAGCACATGGCCAGAGAGAAGGCTGGGTTTAGGTGGGCTCCTTTGCAATGGGAAAAGACAGGATTAGGTACCACTGCCAACCCTCTTACAGCCGCAGGCTTCCCCTGCAACGCTCATCTCCGTCATTCAGTTTAAACAATTAGGTCTCAAAAAGATAATGATTCGGGGACTGGAGGGATGGCTCCGTGACTGAGAGCACTGGTTGCTCGTGAAAAGGACCTTGGGTTATCAGCACCCATGTGGCAGCTCCAGACGATCTGTAACTCCAGTCCCAGGGGATCCCATGCCCTCTTCAGGCGCCTCATGCCCTTGCACAGACGTGCATACAGGCAACACACCCAAACATACATTTCTCTAGGTGACCCCGGGTTCTGAACCTGAGCAGACCTCCTGGTTCCCCTGCAGCACACTGTGTCTCGGGGCCAGGGCCAGGCGTGCTAAGAGGGTATGTACTGAGACAAGCTGCTGAGGTCCTGAGCAGAGATGAAGGCTTCAGGCGCGAGACACAAACTACCAGTGATTATCCTCAGGGCTCTGCTATAGATTTCCGCCTAAGCCAGGTAGGAGGCTGCTGTAAGGAGTCTTAGTTGGGATTTCTGTTGTTGTGACCAAACACCATAACCAAAGCAACTTGGGGAGGAAAGGGTTTGGCTCACATCACGCTTCATTCACTAGCAAAGGAAGTCAGAACAGGAACTCAGGCAAGGCGGGAAGCTGGAGGCAGCGCTGATGCGGAGGCCGTGGAGGGGTGTACTGATTACTGGTTTGCTCCCCATGGCTTGCTCAGCCTGCTTATAGAACCCAGGACCACCAGCCCAGGGATGGTTCATCCGCGATGGACTGGGCTCTCCCTCATCATCAGTAATTAAGAAAATGCCTTACAGCTGGATCTTATGGAGGCATTGTCTCAACAGATTTCCTCCTTTCAGATAACCCTAGATTGTGTCAAGTTAACAGAAGACCTGGTGGGAAGTTAGCTAGAAGGAGAGGAACTTGATGAGGTCCAAGGCATATCTCAGTCCCGGGCACTGGCCAAGCTCAGGGAGGTAATGCCCATGTCCTGAGTCATCAAAAGTACCTGCCTTTCCCACCACTCATTCCCACATTCAGGCCCCACCCTACTCACCTGAGACATTTCCTGCCACGTAGATAGCTATTGTAACAGCCAGAGAGCTGGCCAGAAGCATTGTAAGGAAGTTGCCTTTGTCTTCTTCACTGGTGACAGACTGGGCCACAGAACCCTGAGTGAGGAGCTGGTGGAGAGAGAGGCGATGGGGGAAGGGAGCACCCAGGAGACCAAGTGGAGAGAGAGAGAGAGAGAGAGAGAGAGAGAGAGAGAGAGAGAGAGAGAGAGAGCGAGCGAGCACAGCTGCAGGGAACCACCAGGAAAAGTGAACAAATCTGAGAGACTCAGAAAGAAGGAAATAGGAGAATTGGAGAAAAGTGAGGGATGAGAGGAGGAAAATCAAAAGGGAGAAGGAGCAGCCGTGTGTGTGTGTGTGTGTGTGTGTGTGTGTGTGTGTGTGTGTGTGTGGTGGTGGTGGTGGTGCCACGCTCTGTCTCGGCACTCACAGGAGGGTCTGCAAGTTCCACACCAGCCAAGGTTACATAGTAAGAAAATAGGTAATTTCTTTTTTCTTTAGGAGACGGCATGAACAGAGTTACCACTATTACAAATTACAGAGTTGAGTTGTTGAGTTTCCCACATTTTGGGACATCTCAGGGTTTAGCACATCCGGGGTGCCTTGCCCTGAGAAAATCACCTTCGTGGTCATGGCCTTTCCCCTGCCAGGTAAGTATAGAAATAAGAAAACTTTCAAAAGAGTGAAAATAGGCTACGCTGGGAAGTTTGTGGAGGACCCAGCCTAGGATACAGAGCAAGACCTTAAAAACAAGATGAGGGAGTAAAAGAGAAAAGAAGAGATTGAGAGAAGGAAAAGAGAAGAAACTGGGGCGAAAGGAAGTGAGTGGGTTACCGGGGAAAATGACACCAAGAGCCAGAAACCCTGACCCTCACTTCCCTCAGTTACCCCACTTACCAACAGCACAAATACACCCAGAAACTCTGCTAGGCACTGTCGGACCACGAGGCTCCGGATCTGGAGGTGGGTCCTGATTTCACTCAGAGCGCGAGCCATGGTGGGCCCCTGTCTCTGTTCACTGCTCCCTCCGTCTGCTCAGATACACAACTGCTGCACACACAATTAATGCCTGCAGAGGAAGAGATAAGGGAGAGACTTTAAAACCAATTATCTCAGCTTTGAAATAATAGTTACTGCTGTGACACGTGTAACCTAGAAAAAAAGGCTCTATCTGACAGGCAGACGCTAGAGTGTAAGAGGCTGGTGAGGCCCTGTCTTCGCAATCACCCCTGTTCCTCATGGACTAGCTTCCCCTGTGCTGATGGGGGGGACCCTCCTCGCACAGAGTTCTCTTGTCTTGAAGACAACACTGTAAAGTAGTGCTGAGGTAGGCTAGAAAGGCAAAGTAAGGGAGCCCGAGAGGGAAAAGCAGCCCTTCACCCAGGATTCTAGTTGGAGCGTCTCAACAACCAAGCAGCAAGAGCCCAAGACAATTAGCAATTGCTTAAGGCTCTCATCTCCTCCCAGCTAAAAACCTTCATTTTCTAGGACTCTAACCGGACACTATTGTACAACCTCGGTGGCTCCTGGCTGTACTTTATCAGATTATAATTCCATCCTCTGCTGATTATTATAATAATCCTCTGCTGCTGTAACTTTGCTTACCGAGAGAGAAAGAAATTGTTGAGTTTCTATAGCAACCTTTTGAGATATAACATGAGCACCACAGAAAATGCACATATTAACCAGCGCTCAGAGAATTATGACTCTCCTGTAAAGAACCCACACCCACACCTAAGCATGCTTTACTTTCTGTGACTCTCTATTTGAGAAGCCCACACCCAGCTAACGTATCTACTAGCCAGGCATAGTGGCACATACCTGGAACCCAGCACTGGGAGGCAGAGGATGTGGATCTCTGCGTTTAAGATCAGCTCAGTCTTCGTAGTGACTTCCAGGACAACCAGAAAGAAGCTATAAAGTGAGACTCTGTCTCAAAAAACAAAATAATTTAAAAATATTTAATAAAATCTCCAACTCAGTGAGTATAGTGACACATTCCTTTAATTCCAGCATGGACAGACAGACCTCTGTGAATTTGAGGACAGCCTGGTCTATACATCAAGTTGCTGGGTGGCCAGGGATATATAGTGAGACCCTGTCTTTTTCTAGGGAGTAGTGCCAGACAGGGTTTCTCTGTTAGCCCTGGTTGTCCTGGAATTCACTCTGTAGACCAGGCTGGCCTTGAACAGAGATCAAGCGGATCAGCTTCCCTGGTGCAGGGATTAAAAGCATATTGAAATTCTTTTCTGTGTCAAAACCATGAATCCTAGTTTGATTTCAGTCAAGGTCACTAAAAAGTTAGAGAAAACTCCTCATTAAGAACCACAGATCCCAGTCTACAGATGAAAATACTGACCCATGGGGGCTGGAGAGATGGCTCAGTAGTTAAGAGCATTGCCTGCTCTTCCAAAGGTCCTGAGTTCAATTCCCAGCAACCACATGGTGGCTCACAACCATCTGTAAAGAGGTCTGGCGCCCTCTTCTGGCCTTCAGGCATACACACAGAATATTGTATACATAATAAATGAATAAATATTTAAAAAAAAAAGAAAATACTGACCCATGCTGACCACACAGTGGCTAAGTGGATTCAAATCCAGGTCTATCTGTCTGGTTTTTTTCAGTGCTTCTCATATGTAATGTGATAGCCTGAGCTACTTGGATAACTCGAAAGTTATATAGAGACACTGGACTGAAGACTTTTGGCTATGGTAATGATTGTTGAGTTGGGTCCAGGAGCAATACAAGGTCTTTCCAGGTAGTCCAGACTGCCTTGGCCTCTTGAGTGTTAAGATCACAGGTTTGGCTGAGTGTGGTGATGCACACCTTTAAACCCAGCACTTGGGAGGCAGAGGCAGGCAGATTTCTGTGAGTCTGAGCTCAGCCTGTCTACAGAACAAGTTCCAGAATAGCCAAGAGACCCTGTCTCAAAAACAAAAACAAACAAAAAGAGCACAGGTGTGTGCTGTTTAACAGCACTCCTAATAGACCCAGCTCCTGGGAATACCAGCTGCTGATACCACACAGTTCCCTCCCTCACTGGGCAGTGCCTTCCAAGACAGGACATTGAGCCACCCAAACTTTTATGTCCTACTTCAAGGCCCACATGTCAAGAGGCAGTGATTGTAGCCTTTCTTTTGTTACCTCTATTTGGGAAGCTCTAAAGGACCGTTCCCCCGCCAGAGTGTGCAGTTAATAGGACCAACCAAGGCTACTGCAGGACAGTGCTCTTGTACATTGTGAAGCTGTGTCACCTGTACTGGTTTAATAAAAATGCTGATTGGCCAGTAGCCAGGCAGGAAGTAAAGGTGGTGTGACCAGACTAGGAGAATTCTGGGAAGAGGAAAGGAAGAGACACAGTCACCAGCCAGACGCAGAAGAAGCAAGATAAGAATGCCTCACGGAGAAAAAGTACCAAGTCACAAGGCTAAACATAGACAAGAATTATGGGTGAATTTAAGTTGTAAGAGCTAGTTAATAAAAGCCTAAGATAATAGGCCAAACAGTTTATAATTAATATAAGCCTCTGTGTTTCTTTGGGGCCGAATGACTGTGGGACAGGGTGGGACAGGAACTTGCATTGACACAAGGCTTTTGATAGGACTTTGAGTTTCTCCTGGGCCTGAGCCTGCTTTCCGAACTCCCTCACAGACTGCAGTGGTTTCTTTTCCTGGTGCTGTGATAAAACAGCTGACTACAGCAACTTGAGGGAGAAAGGGTGTGAGGAGCAAGAGTAAAAATACCTCTCAGACATGTGAACATAGCTGTCAGGAGCCCCACTATCTCTGGCCGCTGCACCTGACACACGGCTAGAACTCCACGGCACCCACTAGACAGTATATAGACGGAGACCAAGAGCAACGCAGCACTCTGCTGTCTTCAGGACTGCTGGGGACACTCTGTCCTGTGTCTGGAGTCTCCCTGGGATCCTGATCCTTGAACTGGAAACTACCATGAGAGACTTTGGTTACAGTGTGCCACACACAGGTGAGCAGCCTTGGGGAGACAGGCTGAGGACCATGGTGAGGACTTAGAGTATGGGTGTTATGTTGTGATACCTCTCAGCATAATTTTTTGCTATACCGACTATGCTTACCCACCTTCTTGCTTGAGAAAAGGGCTTATTTTATCTTACAGTTCAAGGGTACAGTCCACCCAAGTCACAGTCCACTGTGACTAGAAGGTCCTGGTTGAGAGGATGGGGGCAATAGGGGGTATTGTGTCTGCAGTCAGAAAGCAGAGAGCAGTGAATGTTCCCGCTTAGCTAGCTTTCTCCTTTTCACGTCATCCGGGACTCAAGCCGGTGGTACTGCTCTCTCAGGGCAGGCCTTAACCCAATCAAGACAATCCCTGATAGGCACAGCCAGAGATCAACCTAGAGAACTTGTCTGTCAAGTTTAGACTACTAGCTATCACTGTGTGTTTGAGTCCTAACACTCCTCAGCGAATCTCGTGCCTGTATCTCCTCATGTGTTTCCAGAGAGCCCAATTTAGGGTGGTTGGTGTGAGGAACCAGTAGAAAATGCTCACTACTGGAGCATCTTCACGTAGTTCAGCAATCCTTGGGACTTTCAGGCTGGATGTGATAACCCACATCTTTAATTCTAATGTTTGGGAAGCAGAAACAGCTGGCTATCCATGGGTCTCAGTATAGCCTAGTCTTAGCAGTTCCAGGTCAGCCAGGACTACATAATGAGAGCCTGTATTAAAAAAAAAAAAAAGTCAGTCGCAGTTAACATCATTATGTAGAAGATGTACATATCAGCCGGGTGGTGGTGACGCACACCTTTAACCCCAGCACTCAGGAGGCAGAGGCAGATGCATCTCTATGAGTTCAAGCCTGGTCTACAGAGTGATGTTGAAGGAGGCTGCTTGTTGGTTCCTGGCTGCTCAGCCCTGAAATAATCACACAGAAACTATATTATTTAAATCACTGCTTGGCCCATTAGCTCTAGCTTCTTGTTGGCTAACTCTTACATCTTAATTTAACCCTTCTCCATTAATCGTTGTATCGCCATGAGGCTGTGGCTTACCGGGTAAAGTTCTGGCATCTGTCTCCAGTGGAGCTACATGGCTTCTCCCTGACTCTGCCCTCTTTCTTTCAGCATTCAGTTTAGTTTTCCCTACCTACCTCTATTTCCTGCACAAGCCCAAGAAGTTTTTTTTATAACCAATGCAATTCACAACATACAGAAGGGAATCCTACATCACCTCCCCTTTTCTGTTTAAATAAAAAGAAAGGTTTTAACTTTAACATAGTAAAATTACATATAACAAAACAGGTTTCAAGCAAGAATTATAGTTACAATATTTATATCTATTTTGTCTTTTATCACAATTAACAAAAACTATATCTACTTTCTACCTATTCTTCAAGTCCATCAAAGACTCCAGAAGGATATAATATTATCCAAGTAAACAGAAAGTGCATTATAAGCAACTTCCAAAACTCTAGAATTGACAGAGACATCTCACTGCCTAGACAGTCACCCAAAGTTATTCTGTATTGTTGGGGCATTCATCTTCAGCCTACAGGCCCATAGTATCCAGCAGACTTTTCCATGAAGCAGGAAATTGCAAAGACAGTTCTGCCTACATTAGCAGTTTGTCAGTCACTTTCTTTTGTGTCCTACAGAATGCCTGGCAGACTCTTTCATGAAGTAAGAACCCCGAAGGACCATCTCATCTTTAGGCAAGTTCAGCAGTCATTCCTCTGTGGGTCCTGCATGTCCAGTTCACATAGCATACCATCAAGCAGTCCAGGCAAGAGCAGTTTCTTGCCCAAATGGCTAGCCAACTCCATAAGGCGCCTCTTCAGTGCCTATCTTCCTCTTGAAGTAGATTGGTGCTGACAGGAGATGTGTCTCACTGTCATGAAAAGTTCTAAGTTCTTAAAACATTTCAAGTGCCACATTCTGTCTTTGAAAGGTTTGAAGAATGCCTATCTATCTGAAATACATCTCTGTCCATCTAGAAAATCTAACTAACATCACTGCAAGCTTGACTATTATAGATGATTCTCTATTAACCTATATTTCTTAATTATATATTATATTTTAAATGAGCTGCACAAACACAATACCTTAATCAAGAGCATTAATATATATATATATATATATATATATATATATATATATATATATATATATATATACAGTATAACAAACTTGACCTTAAATTTGTATTAATAAACCAAGATCCATACCAATGCAAATCTCTATAGCATATCCCCCTTCAAATGTAAACAAATATTTATAAACAATATTTGGGAATATGGGTGTAGTTCTCTCCAAACTGCTTCCTGCTGTTTATTGGGTGAAGTAATTTTTGGGGGTGTTCCCAGCAACCTTTTGGGGGGTTGTGGTCCATCAAACCACATTAGTCTAGGAGCAATAGGCTCTCATCTTCTGTGGAAACAAAAGAAGAACCTCTTTTCTAAAGCAACATATCCTTAGACCCAAATTTTGAAGACAAAATACCTTTAAAGTATAGTATGTATGTTGGTTTAGTTTAGCAATCCCCAGAGTCAAATGTCTCTCTGCAGTCAAAAAATTCAAAGAAAACACAATAGTATACATAATCCAGACTCTGAGTATATTTCATCTTTACGTGGCTTATTTGTTTTTACTCTATTATTTTTTAATATTTATTTTATTATATTTACTCCTTTAATCTATGACTGTCTGTACTCTGCCTCTTTAAAGATTTTACCTTTTTAAATCATTTACTTCTTTTTATAACTCCCTACTCCTTTTTTTCTCTCTCCCAAGCCTATGTACATTTATCTAACACTATGGCCCATTTAGAGATCATTTTAATCTGAATTTGTCTTTATTGTGTATTTATAATCATTTTCTGACCAGGACTGCTTCTTAAAATGCTAAGGGCTTCTTAAAAACCTAAGTTGTGAAGCTCCGTGTCTGCTCCACACTCTACAGTATGGTACACGAGTCTCGGGCAAGGGAGCTGGAGATTTAAACACAGAGACAGAGACAGAGAGAGGCATGGACACAGGTCATCCTTGATACAAGAATGCCAAGAATGCCCACTTTATTGTGCTCCCGGGAAGCTTATATAGGGCTCTGGCCACGCCCCAGCTCTCAGGATCTTTCAGCTGCAGGCCACTCAGAGCAGGGTAAAACAAGTTGTTTACAAAAAATTCAGGGTCTGGGGGTCTACAGCCCCCAACACTAAGCTGTGGCATTGCTAGGGTATATATAGCACTGCCTGCTTACCCCACCCAGCTCAGCATGGTGGAGCTGTTTGCTGCCTCTGAGAGCCATGCTCACAGCCCCATTTTTAGGCGCACAGCCAGTCTATGTTGCCATTAAGCAAGTTGTAGCACTCTGTTCACAAGCCCTATTTTAATGCTCCATATATGGATCTCCAGAAAGAGTTCGCACTGGCAGCATGGCCCAGAAAGCTGGCATTTCAAAACTGTAGCTTTTTTCTGCTACCACTAAATCAGGAAAACCTCTCTTAAAGGACCCAGGACATTAAGCCACGCCCAACTCTGATTTTTCCCCCCTAGAATTCCTTTTCAAACTCTCTCAGATTTTAGGTTTTAAGTGGATTTTAATCGACTACATTGTCGTGCCAATTTGTTGTAGAAGGCAGCTTGTTGGTTCCCAGCTGCTCAGCCCTGAAATAACCACACAGAAATTATATTACTTAAATCACTGCTTGGCCCATTAGCTCTAGCTTCTTACTGGATAACTCTTACATCTTAATTTAACCCCTCTCCACTAATAGTTGTATCACCATGAGGCTGTGGCTTACCGGGTAAAGTTCTGGCATCTGTCTCCAGTGGGGCTGCATGGCTTCTCCCTGACTCCACCCTCTTTCTCCCAGCATTCAGTTTGGTTTCCCCCACCTAGCTCTATTCCCTGCACAGGCCTAAGAAGTTTCTTTATTAACCAATGCTATTCACAGCATACAGAGAGAAATCCCATATCAGAGTGAGTTCTAGGACAGGCTCCAAAGCTACACAGAGAAATCCTGCCTCAAAGGAAAAAAAAGTCCTTATATCAAGTCACTTATATAATATAATATAGGGCAAAGCATAGCGTCTGAGAGCAGCAAAGGCTTTCTTGCCTTAGGTCAATAAATCAAGGGGCTTCTATGTACTTTGTCTCAAAGATTCAAAGATTAATTTAATGCAGCAGAAGTGAGTTTTAGAAAGGAGTTTACCATATGTTCATAGGTGAGAACTCCCATATGTCATGAGCAAAAAGCCAGCAGAGCTCCTTGGCAGCATGAGAATATCGTAAAGATGGGCTGCCACATGGGGCCCTGTCCAGCAATTCATAAGGCTTTGTTGGGTTGAAGCAAGGGAGTGAGGTGGTTAGTCCAGTTGCCCCACCCATGAGGTATCAGTGGACTGCTCCATGCCAGGGCCTAGGGTTTCAGTCATACTGTACACATAACTTCCAGGTAGCCATACTCATTCTCACTGCTGGGTTAAAAGGAAATTGATCAGAGATCAGAACAAGATCAGCACTTCTGGCTCTGCCAGACCAAGCTGCCAATAGAAGCAAGGACACTTCCAACGTCTGGTCAAGGACAAGAATCAAAACTGCCTGTTTCCAAGGACCCTGTGATGGCTCTCTTGGTGTCATCCTGACTACATCTGGCTACCCAAGTGGCTGTATTCACCTGTGAGGGATTCATTTGAAGTGGGAAGATGCACCTTTGAGGTGGGAAGATCCATTTTCAATCTGGGTCACTTTCAGGTGGCAGCTTATCTACAGGGCAAGAAAGAGGAAAGAAAGTTCTCTCTGCTTCCTTACCCTTGATCTTCCTGGAAAGTCCATTCCTTTCATTCCTCTGCATGTTGATATCCAGCTATGCCAGCACCATGTGTTAAATGTGCTTTCTTTTTCCATTTGATATTTTTTGCTTCTTTGTCAAATATCAAGTGTTTGAAGATGTGTGGATTGATATCTGTGTCTTCTATTCAGTTCCATTGGTCCTCCTGTCTGTTCTTATGCCAATACCAGGCTGTTTTCAGTACTATAGCTCTGTAGTAGAGTTTGAAGTCAGGGATTGTGATGCCTCCATAAGTTCTTTTATTGAACAGGATTGTTTTGGCTATCCTAGGTTTTTTGCTTTTCCAAATGAAGTTGAATACCGTTCTTTCAAGGTCTTTGAAGAATTTTGCTGTGATTTTGAAGGGCATTGCATTGAATCTGTAGATTGCTTTCAGTAAGATTGCCATTTTTACTATATTAATTCTGCCTACCCAGGAGCATGGGAGGTCTTTCCACTTTCTGGTGTCTTCTTCAATTTCTTTCTTCAAAGATGTAAAGTTCTTGTCATACAAGTCTTCCACATGTTTGGTTAGAGTTACTCCGAGCTGCATTTGTTTAATGATATAAAGATGTGTTACTGGGCTGGAGAGATGGCTCAGAGGTTAAGAGCACTGATTGCTCTTCTAGAGGCACTGAGTTCAAGTCCCAGCAACTACGTGGTGGCTCACAACCATCTATAATGAGATCTGGTGCCCTCTTCTGGCAGAACACTGTATACATAAGTAAATAAAATCTTAAAAAAAAATGTGTTGCTTTTCCTGCCTGTGGCACCCAGTTGTTCTAATAAAAAGTTAAATATCCAATAGCTAGGCAGTAGAGGGAAAGGTGGGGCTGGTAGGCAGAGAAAATAAATAGAAGGATGAATCTTGTCTCTGAGAGAGAGAGAGAGAGAGAGAGAGAGAGAGAGAGAGAGAGAGAGAGAAAGAGAGAGAGAGAGAGAGAAATGCCCAGAGCTAGCCAGGCAGATACGGAATAGGACGTACAGAATGAAAGAAAGGTAGGAAGTCCTGAGGCAAAATGTAGATAAAGAGAAACAGGTTAGCTGGGCGGTGGTGGTGCACGCATTTAATCCCAGCACTCGGGAGGCAGAGAAGGGCAGATCTCTGGGAGTTCGAGGCCAGCCTGGTCTACAAGAGCTAGTTCTGGGACAGGCACCAAAGCTACAGAGAAACTCTGTCTCGAAAAACCAAAAAAAAAAAAAAAAAAAAAAAAGAGAGAGAGAGAGAGAGAGAGAGAGAGAGAGAGAGAGAGAGAGAGAAGCAGGTTAAATTAAGTTGTAAGAGCTAGTGGGACAAGCCTAAGATAAGGCAAAGCATTTGTAACTATTAATAAGTCTCCATGTCATGATTTGGGGACTGTCAGTCTGAGAAAGCCTGCTGTAGACAAGACATTGGCAGAATTACCAGAAATATATACACAGCGTTCAATCTTGAAAATACCACAAGTGTCTCTTCAGCTAAAGGAGGGGCAGCTGGTGCCATACTGTTTGTGTAACTGATTTTCTCATCATGTGAACTTCAGAACTAAGGGAAATTCAGGTCAGTGAATTTAATCCTAGCACTGAGGAAGCCAAGGCAGGCTGACCTCTGTTGCAGGAGAATTGTTCATACAACCATTCCACTGTGCCAATAAAGGAACCTTGAATCAAAGGACAGAGTCAATGGTTGGCTGGCTGGATTTAGCCATAGAGTTCTTGGAGGACTGAGGATGTCTCCTAGAGAGGACAGGAAGAGGAAAGAGGATTTCCCAGGCAGGTGGTTTGTAAAAACAGGGAGAATTAACCAGTTGGCTTTCTTTTGTCTTTGAATTTATCAGGTCTTTATCTCAATTTCTGACTCCAAATTTTATTATACTGGAAGAATTTAGATATTTGTTACATCTGGTGCCCAATTTGAGGTATTATTAAACCACACCACCACTGCCACCAGCGGCCAGCTGTGTCTCCCTCCCCACAGGACATCCACACCTATTTTTCCACATATGAGAGTTTTCTGTTGCAGTGTTTCTACAGCAGCCTTCAGCTGCTGCCTGTCCCCAGCCCTAAAACAACGCGGGGTTAGCCGCCCCACCACTGGCTATGCCCTCAATTCCCACCGTGTGGGCCTCCCCCAGCCTCCCTCACTGGACTGCCAACTCAGGTCAACTCAGCCACCTTGAGACCAATCAGGGCTCAGGATTTTACTGCTGTTGCCACTACAAGCTGCCAAAGGGCCCCATCTTGAACCACCAGGGTCTCCTACCCAGCCATGCTGAGCAGTCACAATTAGCTGCCACTAGAAACAGGCAAGGTGGTCTGGTCTTGTGCCCCATGCCAGCCCCACAGATTTCTCCTATGGTTTCCTTTCTGCCTGGCACGTGAGCTGTCACAGTGAGGCCCCGTTGCCCTTGTCCTCTGGGCCAGTGCAATCGGACATCACCACAAAAGCTGAGTACCCTGCATATCTCTACCTGTACTGTCAGCAGCAACGGAACTGGTGAGACACTTAAATCACAAAACAATCCCACACCAGTTCAGAATGATGGATAATAAAAGGGTTATTTATTTAACAGGAAAGCTTACAGATCACTGTCCTATCAGTCCTGCATGAACAGGAACAGAGTCTAGCAGCTGGAGGGAGCAGGAAGCAAGAGAGAATAGGCGCACATTGATAGCTGCTTTTACAGTATCAGAGATCACACCCCAGTGGGCTGATATCTTAAAGGCTATTGACTGAAGGAGCAGAATGTGCTCCCACAGCACCTCCCTCTTTTGTTTAAATAAGAGAATTCCAAACCCAATACAAAACTATATACACTAGGAACAGATATCAAGTATAATTAGAATTATAACCAGCATAAACAATATTAAGCAAGGAACATATGCTAAATATTTTAATAAAGCCGGGCGGTGGTGGCGCACGCCTTTAATCCCAGCACTCGGGAGGCAGAGGCAGGCGGATCTCTGTGAGTTCGAGACCAGCCTGGTCTACAAGAGCTAGTTCCAGGACAGGCTCCAAAACCACAGAGAAACCCTGTCTCGAAAAACCAAAAAAAAATATTTTAATAAACATTCTATCCTATGGAGTCTAAGTCTTATATTGGAAATGGTGCCAGGTGGTTGTGGCGCACGACTTTAATCCCAGCACTAGGGAGGCAGAGGCAGGCGGATCTCTGTGAGTCAAGGCCAGCCTGGTCTACAAGAGCCAATTCCAGATCAGGCTCCAAAGCCACAGAGAAACCCTGTCTTGAAAAGAAAGAAAGAAAGAAAGAAAGAAAGAAAGAAAGAAAGAAAGAAAGAAAGAAAGAAAGAAAGAAAGAAAGGAAGGAAGGAAGAAAGAAAGAAAGGAAATGGTTTGGCTAGATCATAAGACTACAGTAACTACAACTATCTAATCTTCAACCCCATCAAAGGTCTGAGAAGGGAGATAATATTACTTGAGCAGGCAGGAAGTACAATCAAGCAGCTGTCAAAGCGAGCAATATATGATGGAGACAATTAGCTATTTCCTTGCCCAAAGGCCAGTTTTACTAAGAAGAAAACAAGCTCCAAGTGGAGTGTCTTCGGTGCTCAACATTCTCTCAGGAATAGATTGGTACTGTCAGGAGCAATCATGTCTCATGTCAACAGAACCCTAAATTATTTAAATACCATGTTCTACAGATCCTTGAAGTGCTTGAAGATTACCTGTCTAGATAGAATACAATCTCTATGTATCTAAAGAACCTAATTGATCTAACTGTATGTACAACAAACATACAATTATTGACCTATAATAATTAATACCTGTATAACTTAAAGACTAAAATTTCATGTTAGAATATTAAATAATCTGTAAACAAATGTACAACAAATGAGGACAATGACCTCAAAATGTAAACAATCTATATGTATGTTGATCAGAGGTGAGAGTAATATATAATGCAATATGAAAGTGTATCCTAAAAGTTGTACAATATACAAAATGTCCTAAACAGAAGTAGAAACATGAATATATACAATCTGACAGAATAACTTTGCATAGGTGTACAAATAATGTAAACGAAAACAACAAATATAATTTGAACTTGTATCAATATACAAAACCATACCAATGTAATGCAAATTATGCATAAATAATAGCTCACAAGTGTTCACTCTATTACCCACTATTATCCTTTTTTTTTGAACAAATACAGTTTTCATCTCAACCCTCTATCTAGTATGAGTAATAATCAACAACCCCTAAACAGTGTTCCCAACCCTAAGGACAAACTTTTTTGAGATAGGGGCATCATCCTTTAGAATTGCTTCCTGCTGTCATGGGGGCGATGTTCTCTTAATGGGATCCTGCAAAAGTAAAGTGATGGTTAGGTGTCAAAATTACTGTCTAGTATAGTTGCAAACAATTTCTGAGCAGTCAATAGGGTTTTGTTTTGTTTTGTTTTTTCAAAGTTCTTATTTGGAGTTCTGGCCATAATTTCCTGAGGAGGTGCACCATTTCAGCAGCTGTTACCAAAAAAAAAAAAAAAACAGTCTTATAGTGGCACTGTCTGCATAACAATGTCATCTAAACTGGGTGGAGTTGTTGCTGTGGGGCCCCATCTTCTTCCTGGAAACTTCAAAGATTACTTCAAGAAAAGGATCTGTAGGAAAATCTATTGTTCATCATGGAAAACTTAAACATCATTCATATTGAAGAGCCTAAGAATAAGAAAATAAAAATGTAGATTCCAGAAATAAAAATGTAGAAATAAAGAAATATAAAGTTATAAGTCTAGGAGAACAAGAACAGACTATCAGCAGCTTTCTCAGCAGATCAAGGATCAGTCATTCACAGTGAGCTATTTTCTCAGATACTTAAGAAGCCTCTGACAGCTTAGGTCATTTCATTTTACAACTGGTTGTTCTATTTACAGGGCAGAGCTTCTCCCTGCAAACAGAGGGTAGTGTCCTGGCCATCCCTGATGAACGACAGATATGAACTGAGTTAATCTTTAGGAGACAGAGATGCATGACCTCTCGGGTAGGCACTGTCTCTGTTATGGGAAACTGGCACCATCAAAGGGGAGACTTGGGCTTCAGTACACACTGCCTGGAGGAACCAGGAGAAACAGTGACCATGGTGCAAACACCTGGTTTAACTAATGAGCTCTGATAATGGAGGTTGTAAAATGTGGCAGTCTGTGTCTGAGTTTTACCTTGAGATAGTGTGAAGAACTTTCTGCTATCTTCTAAGTTCTCAGCTTTAGAACCAATTAATTCTAATTTATTAACTTTCTGGTATTACTAGCAGTTCCTTTTCTGACTAATTGCTAAAGACACCTGTTTTCTTGCAATTAGTGACTTTCGCTGTAAACTACTCTAAAATATACTTCATGATAGCTGCCTAGTTACCCATGGACATTAGGCCTCATTCCCCTCCTTAGGGTCTACATTGATTGATCTGTGGGTTGGGGGCAAGATCATAAAAATTTCTTTGTTCATATCTAATTCTTGGTGCCCCTGCTATAAAAGGTGTGTTCAGAAACTAGCTTTTTGTCACAGCCTAACAAATACCATCTCTAGCTGTGGTCTTAGCTAGCTGATAAGCTTCTGTGCCCCATGGTGTTTTTTATTTTATTTTTTTTTTATTTTTAAGTTTGCTTCTGGTTTTCCTGGGATCTGGTTTCTGGAATAAAGTTTGCTTCTGGTTTATTAGACTTGGTAGTGTTCCCATCTTTGCGTGACTCCCCTGGACCCAACAATATAAACATACATTCAGTGAAGAATATGATATAGACAAAGTAGGCATGGAGAAAGTAAAATTTTTCCTAAAGTCTTACTTCTGTCCCATACCAGATGGCTCCTGATATGAGACAGAAACTTGGAATGTTTCTTTTAACAACACGCTTGGATTTAGAGAAGTACAGAGCCATTGTCCAACTCCAAAACAAGCTGAATATATTAATGTGTGTGTATATGTGTGTGTATGTAAATGTTAAGTGTAACCAGTACCTGGATTCATAATCCATATTTAGTTTTCTAGATCCTTAGTGGATAGTTATTTTTCCTTCTGTCAGCATTCAAACATTTGGGGTCTCTTTAACCATGCCCAAACCCTATATGGCTGTTCTTACCACCTATATGGTTGTCACCATTGTGGATGAGCTGTCATTTCTTGTTTCAATAGGTTTCTGCTTTTCAAAGTGAATCTTTATTAAATTTTATGGTATCCACAATTTTTCTTCTTCTGTGGAAACAAGAGTGAAACCCCTTCCCCAACATAGCACATCTCCTGGTTTCCATTGTGAGGTCAATACATCCTTGAAATATACTGGTTGATTCAATTCAGAAGTTTTTTCCATTATCCAATGCCTCTCTGCTGCTGTTGTTCCTTTCTCATTAGTGTTAAGAAAATTCAAGGTTAATAAAGTATTATGCAATCTATTTCTGGGGGTATTTTCCAGCCCTTTCTGTTTGTTCAGCATATTCTTTATAGTACTATTTGACCTTTCTATAACTGCCTGACATGTAGAATTCTTTGTTATACCTGTAACATGCTTTATATTATAATAAGCAAAAACCATTTCATTTTCTTAGATACATATGCCGGACTATTGTCTGTTTTTATTTGTGCAGGTATACCCATGATGGCCATAACTTACAATAAATGTGTGATTACTGAATCAGCCTTTTCTGAGCTCAAGGCTGTTGCCCATTGAAAACCTGAATACATGTCTATGGTGTGGTGTACATATTTTAATTTACCAAATTCTGTAAAGTGGAACAAATTTATCTCCCAGATTTCATTCCTTTGAGTAACCAGGCAATGGTGTTTGGTTATAGAAAGAGCGAGTAGGACATCTCTTTATAATCTCCTTAGCTTGTTGCCATGTAATAGAAAACTCTTTCTTTAAACCTTTGCTATTGACATGATTTTTTTATGAAATTCAGAGGCCTGAAACATACTTCCAATCAATAATTGATCAATTTCTGCATTACCTTGCGCTAGAGGACATGGCAGACTCATATGGGATCAGATGTGTGTTATGTATATAGGACAAAGCCTATTCTTGATTATGTCTTGCACCTGGATAAATAATGAAGTCAATTCTGTATCATCTGGTATAAACTCAGCAATTTCAATATGCAAGACAACTCTTTCTGCATATTGTGAATCTGTGACCATATTGAGAGGTTCTTAAAATCCCTTAATACCATAAGAATAGCATACAATTCTGCCTTCTGGACAGAATTATAAGGTCTTTGTTCCACATTACTTAATTCTTCTGATTTGTAACCTGCCTTCCCTGATTTATTTGCATCAGTATAAAATGTAAGCACTCCAGTTATTGGTGCATCATGTTCAATTAAGGGAAGAAGCCAAGAAGTTCTCTTTATAAGGTTAAGTCTATCAATTTGGGGATAATTGCTATTAATTTCTCCCAAAAAAAAGCATAAGCCCTTTGCCAGGGTTCATTGTCTTCCCATAACTTTTATTTCATCAGAAATAAAAGGTACTATAATCTCTGCTGGGTCTATACCTGCTAATTGATGAAGTCTCAATTTACCTTTTATAATTAATTCATAGATCTTTTCCGTAAGTTTTTAATTTTTTACTTGGTTTATATGGTGAAAAGAACCATTCTAAGATAATATCATCCCTCTGCATTAAAATTCCTGTAGGAGAAATTCTGGAAGGCAATATGACTAGAATACAATTAAGATTGGGATTCACCCTGTCCACTTGTGCTTCCTGTAATATCTCCTCAACAATTGTCAATTCCTTTTCTACTTCAGCTGTTAATTCTCTTGGACTATTCAAGTTTTTATCACCATCTAAGGTTTTGTTTAAATGAATTATTAGATCAGGTGTTATCCCAACATCCAGTCATAGACTGGAAATGTCTCCTAATAAACTTTGAAAGTCATTAAGAGTCCACAATTGGTCTCTCCTAATTTGTGCCTTTTGTGTTGTAATTTTCCGTAATCCTATTCTGTAACCTAGGTAATTAAGAGAATCTCCTCTTTGAATCTTTTCAGGAACAATTTGTAATCCCCATTTAGGCAAGACTTTCTTTACTTCTTCAAACATCCTTTCTAAAGTATCTGTATTTGAATCAGATAACAAAATGTCATCCATGTAATGGTAGATTATCGATTTAGGAAATTGCTTACATATTATTTCCAATGGCTGGCTGACAAAGTATTGGCACAGTGTGGGGCTATTGAGCATTCCCTGTGGGAGGATGATCCATTGATATCTTCTAGTAGGCTGAGAATTATTATAACTAGGCACTGTGAAGGCAAACTTTTCTCTATCCTTTTCTTGTAAAGGTATAGTGAAGAAACAATCCTTTAAATCAATAACTATGAGAGGCTGTCCTTTGGTAACAGAGAAGGCAGAGGAATTCCAGACTGTAGAAGGCCTATAGGTTGAATAACCTTGTTGATAGCTCTTAGATCTGTCACCATTCTCCATTTTCCAGATTTCTTTTTAACAACAAATTACAGGAGAATTCTAAGGACTGGTTGAGTCTTCAATATGACGAGCATCTAGTTGCTCTTATACCAGTTGTTCTAAAGCCTGCAACTTTTCCTCAGCAAGAGGGCACTGCTTAACCCATTTTGGTTTCTCAGTTAACCATTTTAAAGATAGGGCTGTTGGTACCTCTGAAGGTTTATCAATTGCTTTGTGCTCATGTATAGCCTGAATGACTGGTGTCCATCGCCTATAATATCTTCTAATATTTTCCTTAGAAACATAAGTTTTGAGGCTGCATAAATGTTAATATGGGTATTCCATTGCTGCAATAGGTCACAACCCTAAAAATTCACTGCAATATTGGCTATATATGGCCTTAGTCTTCCTAGTTGCCCTTCAGGCCCTATACATTCAACCCATCTCATGCTTTGTTTTACCCGAGATAGGGTTCCAATTCCCAGGAACTGAACATCTACCTCTTGAAGAGACCAATTTGGATGCCAAGATTTTGGAGTAATGATACTTACATCCACACCCATGTTTAATAAGCCTTCAATAAAAAAACATTTATACACACTCTTAGATTTGGTCTTTGACCATTTATAGAAGTCTTCCAGAATATACGTTTTCTCTGTCCCACTGGAGTTTTTGACTCATCCTCCACATTTATAACCCATCATTCAGACCAGTATTATTAACAGCAGGAATTGGAATTTTTAAATTTTCCTGGTGAGACAGTAACTGGGAATGACTGAATCACATTCATCTTGGGGGCCTGCAAAAGGTACCCCACAGTAATGGGGCATCTCAACCACTCACCTTGTTTGGGGGGGGTGTTTGCCCCGGGGCCCCAAACGGCCTATAAAACCATCCATGTGCACTTGTTTCCTGCTTGTCGCTGGAACCCTGGTTTTGTAAGCTCCCCCTTCTTCCCCTTATTAAAGCTGATATTAAAGCTAGCCTGGTTAATCCTATTTGCTTGTCGTTTATGCCCCTTCACCACAGTGTTTCCTGATTGTATCGGTTGCCTTGTCTATCTTTCGTTGACCTACATTCATTGGTTTAATGTTGGCCTTTGCCATACTTCCTACATATACCTGAAGGCTGAGAGTCCCCCTATTTCTGCCATTCCCAGTGGAGGCATCATTCCTAGGAATCCATTGTTTACAATCCCTTCTCAGATGTTCCATTCTTCCACAATTAAAATTTGGTATTTTGATGTCTTCTCTTGCCATTGGAAAATTGCTTCTCCTACCCAAGCTTCAGTACAATAATCAAGTGTCTCAACATTCATTGCATGCAAGACCCATTCATCCATGGGTGCTGATCTGATCTTTAAAGGCCCAGGGATCCTTTTGTATTCTATGTTGGCGTTCTTATAAGCTAAAGATTCAATTATGATACATCTAGCTTCTGGGCAGTTAACCCTATTTGTACAGCCCTAGTTAGTCTTTGCAAAAAGTCACTAAAAGATTCTCTCTGACACTGTTTAAACCTAAGATATGATTCAACTCTCTTTCTTGTTCCTGAATCCTGTCCCAAGCCTTTAAAGCTGCTGTGCTACATAGGGACAAGGTGTGGTCATCATAAAGAGCTTGATTCTGAGAATCAGAGTAAAGTCCTTTGCCTAGAATTTGATCTAGGGAAATCTCAACTTCTTTTGCTTTTTCCTGTTGCTCTAAAATTCTAGCTTCCTTTTTAAAAAGCACCTCCAAAGTAATTGCGGTTCACTTTCTAGGACTGCTGAGATTAACTGAGCCCAATCTTGAGGCTTTGCTTTGTTACTGAAATACCACGTTTTGACCATTTCCCTAACAAAGGACGAATGTAGTCTGTAAGCTACAATTGCTTGTTTAACTTCCTTTAGATCAGTCATACATATGGGCTCCCATGTATATTCTTTGACAACCTTAGGGTACTTGGGGCCAGATACTTTTTCTGATGTTATTACTGGAAAGGCAGGCAGAACTCTGGGGAAGCTATCCTGGAGATTTTTACATACCAACAAGGTTAAATTTTGCTTTTGTACCTTTTGTCCCTGGTCATCAAATTCAATAAGTTCCTCAATCTTTGCAAGTCTGTTTACCACTGCCTTTTGCAATATCTGGATCTCCTGTCCAGTGTTCTGTTCTAATGCCCACATTGAGGATTCCAGGGTATGAAGTCTGTCCAGTAGAGATAATGTCTCATTGTTGGACATAATCTTCATAGCATGCATATTACCTTCCTGGATAGACATTCTATCAGTCAATCTGTCATACTCCTTTGACAGAGTCTGATTAATACACTCAATGGTGTGAATTCTTTCAAATGATCTTTCAGCACCCATTGTCATTGATTAGGTTTTATGTGCCAAATTGGCTGTTTCCTTCTCCAGAGTGCTGAATCTTCCTTTAAATAAATTACTGTCAATCTGTGCCATTTCTAAAAGTACCTCAGTTGACTGAGTTTTGTTAGTTAAATTGGTCGTATCCTTCTCCAGAGTTCCAACCTCTTTTTTTTTTTTTTTGAGAAGCCTGGTATCAGTCAGTAAATAATGTACCATTTCAAAAAAGCCTCATTCTTAGCCCTATTGTCAAACAATATTTTTAAGAAAAAAATATTGAGGACAAGACTAATCCCCAGAATCAAAAATAGTGATGTAGAATGGACATAATATAAGTCTTGTAAAACCTCATACATGATGTAAGAAGCTATTGAAACCTTGGACAGTTGTCTGACATATTGCCCTTTTAAATTAGAAACTTATGATTTATATTTTATATTTTAAATCTTACCTGCAGTTTATTAGCTGGATTAGGTGCAATAATCATTACATGCCAGTAGGTGTTGCAGGTCACCTACAAAACGAACTCAGCTGGGCCCAGCAGCCCAGCACTTGGAGTCACATGACTGGTCTGAATCGGATTTTAGAGTGAAATGCTAAAAGATATGCTTAGATCAAAAATAGTTATTTAATAGAAATCACAGACTGTATGGATTGCAGTGGGCCCTGATTGGTCAGCAACTGCAGGAGCACAGGGAAAACAAGATAACAGAAGTCACCTGGGACTGTCTGAATTTCGCCTGTATCCTGTCTGAATTTCCGCATGGTGCGCAGTGGCAGGGCCTAGGCACCGGGATCAGCGTGTGAGGACTTGAAGCTGCTCCGAGGTGTGTAATGAGATAATATAAAGAACCACAGCTGATCTGTAGCAAGAAAAGCCACTGCACAAGAATTCCATGTGAACTGCTGGCTCCAAGCACAGGCCATGGCTGAGGCAGACCGAGGGAAGACTCATGCCAAATCAGGCATGCTTGAAGCCTGAGAGCATGAAGCAGAGCCATGATTTCTAAAACTGAACATTGGGTGCCAGATGATGATGTAAGTCAAAAAACAATCACATACCAGTTCATAATTATGAATAATAAAAAGATTATTTATGCCGGGCGGTGGTGGCGCACTCCTTTAATCCCAGCACTCGGGAGGCAGAGGCAGACGGATCTCTGTGAGTTCGAGGCCAGCCTGGTCTACAAGAGCTAGTTCCAGGATGGGCTCCAAAGCTACAGAGAAAACCTGTCTCGAAAAATCCAAAAAAAAAAAAAAAGATTATTTATTTAAGGGGAAAACTTAGAGATCACTGTCCTAGATAACAGTTCTCTGTGTGAACAGGAACAGAGTCTAGCAGCTGGAGGGAGCCGGAAGCAAGAGAGAATAGACGCATGTTTACAGCCGCTTTAACAGTATCAGAGACCACGCCCAAGTGGGCTGGTATCCTAAAGGCTATTGGCTTTAGGATACCAGCAATTAATTAATTGTGCTCCCACAGCAATTAAGTTTTTAAAGAGAAAAATCTTTCCTATATTAAAAATCAAAAATATAAAGCAGGGACTTATGATCCTGTTTAGTGCTACTATGAATGGCTTAAAATGGAACAAAATGATAAATGAGGAACTAAATAACTTTGCTGGGATTCACATAATGTTGGCCATAATTATTGTCACGTTGGTAATTCATATTTTATCCTTAAAAATTGTTTGATAACTGCCAAATATGAAAATTTGACTCACAAGATACAAACTTTAGAAAGACTTACTATTAATAAGATACAAGCTTTGGAAAGATTGGCTAATGAAAATAAGAAAAATTTGACTGATAAGATACAAACCTTAGAATGACTTACTATTGATAAGATTAAGCTTCAGAAAGACCTACTAATAAAAATAAGAAAACACTCAGACTCAGACAGTGGAATTTAGAGCAGAGGCCACTATACTGTTACATTATGAAACTGAAGAGGAATGGCATAGGGTTCTTTAAAAAAGAAACATAATTTATCCAGAGTCCATAGAAGAACAATCTCCAGATAATAGGCATCCCCATGACTATGCAGAAGTTAATGGGGATCCTGTAGAAATGTTAGATTGGAAGAGATTTAAGGAAGCAGTCATTTCATAAGGTATGCATGCACCCTTTGTATGCAACTAGGAATAGAAATTTTCCACAAGATTGGAAAGACTTAGTTACAACAATATTGGAAGCTGGTCCTCATTTACAATGGAAAACATGGTGAAGAGAGGAAGATAGGGTCATAGAACAACATAAGAATAGAAGTATTGAATTTTCCCCAAATCAGCTACTTGTTGAGGCCAGTGTGCTGATTTGCAAAGACAGATTACATTTGGTGATCGATCACGTCTTGGTTCTATGTAGCACAGCAGCTTTGAGTGCTTAGGACAGGGTTGAAGAATCAGGAAAGTTGTATGAGTCATTTACTAAAATTATACAAGACCAAAAAGAAGACTTCACCAATTATTTACAAAGATTTACTTCAGCTGTTAATAGAATGATATCAGATCCAGAAATTTAGACAGATATTGAATCTTTGACTTTTGAAAATGTTAATTCAGAATGCAAAAGGGTAATTAGGCCTTTGAAGGCAAGATTAGCACCAATAGATGAATGGATTAAGAATATAGCTGATATTAGAACTCACACTTATAAAGCTGCTTTGACAGAAGTAATTTCTAGGAAATTGTTTAAAAATCCAAATGTCAGATGTTTTGTCATCTACAAGGTCCTAGAATCAATGCATTTTCTTGAAATAATCTAAACAGAAGGCCCCAGCCTTCTGAGGTATGCAGAGGTATGGAAAAGCCTGGCATTGGACTAATGAATGCAGATCAACAAGAGATAGGCAAGGTAACTGTTATGGTAAAAATAAAATGCTACAGGTCCCCCAAGTGATGGCTGTTATGGTTTTCTGTCTCTTTAAAAGACAAGCCACGCCCATTCCCTCCCCCATCCGCTGAGGCAGGCTGATTTCAGCTTCCGGCCTGAGCTCGCTCTCTTTCCCATTGAGAGGCAGCTTTGCTTCTGCCTCTCTCCCCACTTCTCTGCTTCCCCCATTCTCTGTCTCTTTCTCCTTCTCTCTCTCTCTCTCTCTGTCCCCCCTTCCCCCTTCCCCCTTTCCCCTCCACAACCCCCTCCAAAACCCCCTGAATAAACATTCAACTTCACTCTGCAAGTCGTGTCTATCCATGTCTCTGTCTCCTGCCCGCCTGCCATGTGTCCCCCTGCCTGGGACTGGCTGCCCCCAGAGCCTTCTGTCTGCCACCACATGGCCTGCTACCACCATTTGGGACCTACAGCATTCCTGCTGCCTACTGCCGTCAGGGATCTTGCAACATTTTAAAAAAATATATAAAAGTGGCAGTGGGCAGCTGGCCACAAGACCATGGTCTGCCAGTGTCCCAGGACTGGGTTGGCTCCCAGGGCTGGATTTGCTCCTGGCTTCTGCTCCTGGAGGAGCTTGTTTCCTCTGGCCCTCTCTGTCCTGTGGAATTTGTTGCCCAAGGTGGAGTTCCTTGCCTCAGGGCAACTTTGGCTGAGGTTACCAGCTTTGACCTGTATCTCTAAATCCTGGTCTGGATTCCCTCCTGCAGAAGCCCCTAGGTTGGAGTTGGACCTGGAAAGATTGCTGGTTCTGATCTACAGCCTCAGAGGTCCCAGGATCAGGTGCGCCCGAACCTGCAGAGGACCTGCTTACTTCCTCACAGGTGTCAGACTTGTGCTTGGACCCGCAGGGGTTCCAGGTTCCTGCCTATTCCGAGACCGGGTTTCTGTGCACCTTTGTCCTAGGACTCACTCTATAGACCAGACCATCCTTGAACTCACAGAGATCTGCCTGCCTCTGCCTCCCAATGGCTGGGATTAAAGGTGTGCACCACCTCACCTTGAATTCACAGAGGTCTCTCTGCCTCTGCCTCCCAAGCTTTGGGATTAAAGGCATGTACCAACACACCCAACTATTCTCTTTCTTTCTTTTTTATTTTAATGACCTTAACCTTTAGCCTGCATGTATTTTTATTTATTTATTTATTTTTGGTTTTTCGAGACAGGGTTTCTCTGTGGCTTTGGAGCCTGTCCTGGAACTAGCTCTGTAGACCAGGCTGGTCTCAAACTCACAGAGATCCGCCTGCCTCTGCCTCCCTGAATGTATTTTTAATACAATGTAAAACATTTAGAGATTTTCTTCATTTTTGACTCTCTCTTTACTGTATCTCTCTCTTTTTTTTCTGACCACATGAGTCTTTAATTTGCTAGGCAATATGTAGAGGATTAAAGCCGTAGCTTTGATGTCTGGATCCATCCCATTCCTTAGCTTTATGAGATTCCAGGCTCATGGGGGAGGTACCACCAGAGCCATGTTTATTGCCACAACTCTATGGTGTTTCAAGGTCCCTGCCAGTAAACAAGCTGCAGCAGTGTGCTCACAAACAACACTCAAATGCTCCATAGTTGGACTGCCTGCCTGAAAGAGTCAGAGTTTGCCCTGGCATGATGGCCCAGAAAGCCGGCATTTTAAAATGGTGCAGCGTTTTTCTGCTATGGCTGGAAACCAACAAGCATGTGGTCAGCTTTTATCAACACCATTTAAGTGTTTCAGGGCAGGACCTCTTAGAGAGCTGCAGGCTTTGCAGCTAAAGCTGAGTCAGGAAGCCTCTCTTAGATAAGAGCACTTGCTTGCCTCTAGCAAGCAGAGCAGAACTGAGAAATTGCTGTTATCAGGAAACCATGCATAATGTTGTTATCTTTCTCTAGAATTATTTCTCAAGCTCTGTCAGGCTTTATATGGATGCAGTTGTTCACACACTGGCACCATTTGTAACATGAGGGCCTGCTTTTTGGGGTTTCTGTCCTGCCCAGTTCCCACAGCTGGTAAGGTCCCAAAGAAAATCATACAGAGGTTTTCATAAGTTATAAACTGATTGGCCCATTAGCCCAGGCTTCTTATTAACTCTTATAACTTATATTAACCCATTATTCTAGTATATGTTAGCCACATGGCTCAGTACCTTTTTTAATGGGACAGGTCACATCTTTCTTCTTCAGTGTCTGGACAGGACTGGGGAGCCAATCCTACCTTTAAAATAGTTAACTGGCCATTTAATGTTAAATGGAACCGTGGCCTTTGATATCAAAAAATTACAGGCTCAACTAAATGCTCAACATATGAAAGAATCAGCCAGCCCTTGGAATTCTGCTATAGTTGTCATTCAGAAAGTCTAAAAAATGAAGACTGTTAACAGATTTAAGAGGGATAAATAAGGTGATCCCACCAGTGGGATCTTTACAGTCTAGGATGGTCTGTTATCATGACTGATCTAAAAGACTGCTTTTTTAAACTATACCTTTACAAGAACAGGATAGAACGAAATTGCCTTTACAGTGCCTACTTACAATAATTCCCAGCCTGTTAAATGGTATCAGTAGAAAATTCTTCCACAAAGGATGTTAAACAGCCCCACCTTGTGTCAATGTGTTGTACAACAGCCATTGGAAATAATTTGCAGTGAGTTTCCTCAATCTATAACTTACCATTATATGGATGATATCTTACTACCTGATTCAGATACCTTAAAAATATTTAAAGAGGTGAAAAAGTTTGCTTTATTGGGGATTATAAATTGCTCCTAAAATATGAAGAAGAGATTCTGTTAATTACTTAGAAAGATATAAAATAGGTTTACGAGAGATTCAACCACAGAAAGTACAAATGAGGAGAGATCATCTTAATGATTTTTAAAAATTGTTGAGAGATACTAACTAGCTATAGCCCACAATTGGCTTAACAACTGAAGAACTAAGTAGTTTATTTCAAACCTAACAAGATGATAAGGACTTAAATAGTTCAAGAAAATTATCATCTGCAGCTAAAAAATTACGTTTGGTTAAAAAGAAGTTACAGGATGCACATGTAGATTGTCTGGATCCACAGCTTGACTGTGCTTTGCTGTTATTCTACCTTCTACACATTCCCCTACAGAAGTTCTTATGCAGAGAGAAGATAATACTTTAGAAAGAATGTTTTTGCCACACAAACAGAATAAAAATTAAAGAACTATGTAAAAAAGTTTTCTAAATTGATTATGACAGGAAAAGTGAAACCTCGTCAATTAGCAAGAATAGACCCAACAGAAATTGTAGTACCTTTTACCACGTTTCCTCATTCTGGTCAGAAAATAAACATAGACAAAGAGCTTGCAGTAATTTTTTGGGAGAGATAGCCACAAATATCCTCAAAACAAGAGACTTCAGTTTATGTGTGTGTGTGTGTGTGTGTGTGTGTGTGTGTGTGTGTGTGTATGTACACACACACATAAAACAAATTGGATTCTTCCTCACATTGTTCAAGGAACACCAATTTCTGGAGCCCCTACATCCTATACTGATACAAAAAAATCAGAAAAAAACAGGTTGTAAATCAGAAAATTTAAGTAAAGTGACTCAAAGCCCTTATAATTTCATACAAAAGTCAGAATTATATCATATTCTCATGGTATTATTAGATTTTTCAAAGCCTTTCAATATAGTTACTGACTCTCAATATGCAAAAAGAGTTATTTTACATATTAACACCATTGAATGTTTCCAGATGCTTCAAAATTAAATTAGCCCTTTATTCAGTTGCAAGAAATAATCAAGCACACCTTTAATCCCAGCACTCGGGAGGCAGAGGCAGGCGGATCTCTGTGAGTTCGAGACCAGCCTGGTCTACAAGAGCTAGTTCCAGGACAGGCTCCAAAACCACAGAGAAACCCTGTCTTGAAAAAAAAAAGAAAAAAGAAAAAGAAAAAATAAAAAGAAAGAAAGAAGGAAGGAAAGAAAGAAAGAGAGAAAATAAAAGAAATAATAAAAAATCATCCCTTGTATATACAACATATCAGTATCAGATCCCATATGAGTCTACAACATAATGATGAAATTGATCAGCTATTGTTAGGGAGTGTGCTAGAAACCTCAGAATTTCATTAAAAAATACACTATTATAACAACAAAGTTTTTTTAAAGAGAATTTTTCTACCACTTGGCAAAAAGCCAAGAAAATTATAAAAAAATGTCCTATGTTTTCTTTGTATAACCAAACTCCACTACCTACAGGAAGTAACCCAAGGTTCTAAAAAAAAATGCCAAATGGAAGTATATCATTTTACAGAGTGTAGAAAATTTAAATATGTGCACCATACCATAGATTCAGAATCTCCATGGACAACTGCTGACTCTGTAATTATACAATGCCCCAAGAAAAAGAGCAAAATGGTCTATTGATATAGCATATTTCCAACACAGTAAAATCTCATATATCTTCCCAAATGTTTGTCTCTACTATTCTCTACAGACATATAGGCAAATGGTCTATTCATAGTCCCAATTCAATTAAAAATTACATTTGGCTTTGGAGTTGGAGTTTGGCTCTCTCCTACTCTAAACTCAAGCATGTGTGTTAAATGAAAATCTAAGATCTCTGTCTCATGTCAGCAGAGCCAACTGGCATGGAACAGAAGAAAAATCAAAATTTGGAATTATTCTATTGCCACTAGTCTCATAATCCTTTAGTTTTATTTTGACTCTTTAAAACTTTTATGAAGGTATAAATATTATCTCAGAATTTTAAAGATTTTATTTGTGTGTGTGTATATATATATTTAAACCTTTTGTTGTGATATTAAATGGTAATATTGAGTACTAACTGATTCTAAAAATAGTCTTCATCTAGCTTCCTGTATGTGATTTCAGGCTTAAGTCTGACTGGTGTACCTAGTATTTAACAGACTGCGGTCCTTTAACCTCTCAGAGATCTTTTGCATGTATCATTTAAAATGTTTAAGTTTTGTCAGGGGCCATGAGAGTCGCAGCCGGTGACAACTGGTGCTCAGATGTCAGCCCACCAGAGGAGTGGTTATCTGATGGAGGTTAATCCTGTCCTGGCAAGGCCTGCAGGGCCATTGACTCTGGAAACTGTTGCTCACATTAGCAGGTTGGTGTCTCCCCATACCTGCATTGTAGTGTGTAATCTCATGTAAATATATATATATAAAATCTCAAGATTGTATCTCATTCTTATGGGTACATATATCTGTGGGTGGTCAGGAAGATTACTTTTCATTTAACTATATAGTTTTAATATATAGAATATATACTGGGGCACGCTTCATAACTAGATCTATTTGTCCCACAAGACTGTGAATACTTAAAAGCCTCCTTGTACTTTTTGCTTATTGGGCAATTTCCTTCCACTCTGTGGGACCCCTGATGAAAAAATTTAGTCACACAGTCAAAAACCTTGGTTCCCACAATCAAGTCTCTGCTCATTCTCTGAGATACAACTTAGAAGTCAGCTCCCTGCAATTATCTTTTATTTATCAGGGCATTTAGTCAGGAGAGGAGTCTTTCAAATAGGTCACATTTGGAACCTTCAAAGACAGGGGATGTCTGATAAGGAGGCTGGGTGTCCCAAGTTCTCTGCAGCTGACTTGGGAAAGTGCTAACCCCAGTTGACCCCAGCTCTAACCCTAGAAAAGCTATGAATTCCCTACACCTATCCTCACTTCAGTTTACTGATGCAGATTTTAACCTGGGAATGGAGTATCATGCCTGGACTCCCCTTCTCCCTTATTAAAAGGTAAAGCCTCCTAACTCAGCATTTTTGCCTCTTAGTGCTGCTTCCTTGGGGCCATAAAGATGCTGACAGTGTTACTTTGGGCAGTGCTTATATCTGTTTTATGACCCTGGGAAAATTGGGCCTTGTAACCTCACTTTTTTTTCTTTTTTTAAAAAAAAATTTATTTATTTTTATGTGCATTGGTGTTTTTGCCTGTATGTATGTCTGTGTGAGGATGTTGGGTCCTCTGGAACTGGAGTTACAGACAGTTGTGAGCTCCCATGTGGTTGCTTGGAATTGAACCCAGGAGCTCTGAAAGAGCAGTCAATGCTCTTAACTGCTGAGCCATCTCTCCAGCCCTGTAACCTTGCTTTTTACCAGAGAATTGCTCTGTGTGTGTGTGTGTGTGTGTGTAAACCAGAGACTTTGCAGCACTGCAGAACAATAAAGAAACTGGCTCAAAGAAGTATGGAAGAAGTATTTGTTAGTTTGCCTTCAGGTAGCCAGAGGAAAAAAGTTCTTTTCACTTCTTGTAGCTTCTAATCTGAATCTGAGAGGGCGTTGAAGTTGGCCCTCAATAGCCCTCAATAGTTTCCTACAGTGAATGTGACCATTCCTAACAGTGACCTTTGAAGTCTTCAAAAGGATATTGGGGACCCACAAAGATGAATCTGATTCTGATAACGTTACTAAACTGACAACCACCACCCAAAGATCAGCTTTGTACTACAAACTGCTCACGACGTCAAAGCAATTAGCTAAAGATGGTTCAGCCTCATAGACTACTCCAGTCAGGACTGCAGATAAGCCTTACACTCTCCCCTCACACCCAGAGTGGACAACAGCCAAGTCTCTCTAAACTTGATCTTTATTTCAATTTTCAGGGGCCCCTAAAGACACTATTGCCCCCAGGCAACAAAAAGTAATTTTAAAAACACGATGTCCACATTCCCAAGAGGTGGCTTTTGGTCATTCAGTGGACGTTTGTCAGTGTTTGGGGGTTGGTCACAAATTCTTACTGGTCATGGTCAGGAAAGGAACTGAAAAAAAAACAAAATTAGAATCAGGATCTCATTCTGAAAAGAAAAAGGGGGTGTGGTTGGTTTTTAATACTCTTTCCTCTCTGAGGGCCTATCACCCAGCTCCCAAATAAATACATGGAGAGTTATTCATATTTATGAATGTCTGGTCTTAGCTTGGTTTGTTTTTAGCCAGCTTTTCTAACTTAACTTATCCCATTTCTCTTCTAGGTTTTGCCTCTGGGCTTTTTATCTTTCTTTATTCTATTTGTCTTTCTTCCTTTGTTATTCCTAACTGGCAGGGAGGAGCTAAGTGTAGCAAGGGTTCTGTAGTGGCCGCTGAGCAGGAAGACAGCCCTTGCTTGAGAGACTCTAACAAGGAGAGGCTAGCTATTTGCCATTCAGCCTCACTGAGTTAGGATGATTTCACCTCAAGAAAGAGAGGGATGTAGGGATGATAGGACAAACAGGTAGATTACCGAATCTCCTTTAAACTAAGAATCAGCTATTAATCTCAACTATTTCGCATTTGTTTAACTCTGTAAAGCTGTGTTATTTGGCCTGTCTAAACACCTGATTTGTCTAATAAAGAGCTAACAGCCAATATCTAGGCAGGAGAAAGAAACAGGCAGGGCTGGCAGGCAGGGAGAATAAATAAGAGGACTGAGAAGAGCTAGGGTGGGAAAGGGAAGAGAGGAGGGTGCCAGGGGCCAGCCACCCAGCCACATAGCCAGCTACACTTGCCCAAATGGCTAGCCTTGCCACATTGAAAGCAAACTCCATATGGAGGTTCTTTAATGCCCATCATCTTTTTATGAAGTAGATTGGTGCTGCCAGGAACAGACATGTCTCGCTGTCATGAAAAGCCCTATGTTAACAAAACATTTTAAATGTCATATTCTATAGGTCTTTGAAGTGTTTGGAGATCATTTACCTATCTAAAATATATCTCTGTATGATCTTGAAAACATGCCTATTAGCCGGGCGGTGGTAGCGCACGCCTTTAATCCCAGCACTCGGGAGGCAGAGGCAGGCGGATCTCTGTGAGTTCGAGACCAGCCTGGTCTACAGAGCTAGTTCCAGGACAGGCTCCAAAGCCACAGAGAAACCCTGTCTCGAAAAAAACAAAAAAAAAACATGCCTATTATATTTACAAACTGGATTGCTATAGATGACTAACTACTGATTTGTGGTTCTTGATTATCCTAAATATCTTATAATACTAGCTTCCAAAAACTAGAACTTTACCTTACATTTTAAAATTAATGGCATAGGTACAATACCTTCAACAAGAGTAGAAACTATATACAATTTGTTGTATCAAAAATAACCTTGTTTGTATCAAAATACAAAAATCTTTTAAACAAGAATAGAAACATATATACAGTGTGTAATAACAAAAATTACCTTAAATTTGTATCAATATACAAAAGTCCATACCAATACAAAATGTTTTAGATTAATAGTTGTTTTTTTAGTTTAAAGTGGATTCTGTAATCTACATTTTTATCTTATCATCCCTATATACTCCCCCTTTTTTAGGTGAACTCCTCCTAGCTTAGAAAGACTGAGTATCAAATAGCTACCCTCTCTTTGTTCATGTCTCCTGAACAAAGGGCTGTCCTTCTGCTCAACAGCCACTAAAGAACTCTCACTACACTTAGCTCCTCCCTACCACTAGTTGCTGACTTGTCCTCCTGATCCCAGGTTAATTTTGTTTAATAAAACAAACGTAACACATTGCTGCATCGTTAACAAAAGCAGCAGAATCAAATGTAATATACCTTTACAAAATTAAAATAATATTCTACAACAGGGGGATATAGAAATTATAAGATAGGGGCTGGAGAGATGGCTCCACAGTTGAGAGCACCGGCTGCTCTCCAGAGAACCCAGGTTCATTCCCACTACCCACATGGCAGCTCACAACTGTCCCATAAGTTCCACGGAATCTGGTACCTTCACACTGACATACATGCAGGCAAAACACCAATACACATAAAAAATAAAATATTTTTTAAAAAAGAAACTATAGTATAAAGGATAGATTATTAAATCTACTTTCAAATCAAAAAGATGACTACTAGTCTCAAATATTTTACATTGGTATAGATTCTTGTATATTGATACAAATTTAAGGGGCTTTTGTTAGACTGTATATATGTTTCTCTTCTTGTTTAAGATATTTTTGTATATTGATATAAATTTAAGGTTATTTTTGTTATACTGTATTATATGTTTTTATTTATTGCTTAAGGTGTTATACCTCTACAGCTCATTTAAACATGTAATTAAAGTTCTAGTCATTGAAAGCTATTTAGGATAATAAAAAATATAGGTTAGTAGTTAGTCATCTATAACAATCAAATTTGTAGTCATTTTAGATGTATATTTAAGGGCAGTCAGAAACATTTTAAATAGATAGATGTCTTTAAACACTTTAGAGACATAAAAATATTAATGTTTTAATAACATAGTGCTTTTTATGACAGTGAGACATGTCTGCTCCTGACAGCACCAATTTATTCCATAAGAGGATGATTGGGATCAGAAAACCTCCATATGGAGTTTGTTTTCATTTGTGACAAAGTTAGCACTGGCCAAAAAACCTTGCCCTTTCCTCAACTGCTGACACTATGCTGTTCAAATTGTACAAACAAGACATGAAACAAAACAACTGCCAAATTTGCCAAGACAAGGTAGGAGAGTCTTTCAAAACTCTTGCTTCACAGAAAAGTCTGTCAGATATTTTATGCCCCTCAGCCAAAGATGGATGCCCCAGCATTACAGAGGAATCTTGGGTGACTGTCCAGACAGCCAGATGTCTCTTGTTTCTTCGTTTTGGAAGATGCTTGCTCTGCACTTCCTGTTTACAAAGGTAATATTATATCCTTCTTGGGTCTCTGACAGTGTTGAAGATTAGATAGTTATGGTTACAGTTTTCCTTAGTTATGATAGAAAGTAAATTAGGTACAAAACTTTGGACTTACCAAGATGAGATAGATAATAGAGTATATTCTCTGAATTTGCCAAATACTAGTGGACTGGACATTGTAAGTGTATTTCTTCTAGATAATTATTCTCATTGTATTTAGCTTTACTATGTTAGGGTTAAAACCTTTCCTTTTTATTTAGACAAAAAGGAAAAAAAATATGTGTGAAAATTGTTCATGAAGCTATTCCACTGTGCCAATAAAGTCAACTTAAATCAAAGGATAGAGTCAAGGACTGACTGGCCAGAATTAGCTGTAGAGTCCTTAGAGGACTGAGGAGGTCTGCTATAGAAGACAAAAAGAGAAAAGAGAGCTTCCAGGGGATTTTCAGAGCAGGTAGTTTGAGAAAAATGTGGAGAGAGGGTCAGCTAATCGCGTCTCCCGTCCTTGGATTTATCAGATCTTTGTCTCAATTTCTGACTCCTGAGTTTTTACTGTACTTGAACAATTTGGATATTTGTTACATATCTCTGAGTTCAAGGCCAGTCTAGTCTACAGACAGAGTTCCAGACAGCCAGGGTTACACAGAGAAACTCTGTCTCAGAAAAAAAAAAATTATATGTATTGATTTTTTGTTTTTGTGTATGTCTGTGCACCGTTGCATTCCTAAAGGCCACAGAGGCCAGAAGTAGACATTGGATGCCCAGAAGCAGAGTTACAGATGGTTGTGAGCTACCATGTGGGTGCTGAGAATTGAAACCAGGTCCTCTGAAGAAGCATCTAGTGCTCTTAACTGCTGAACCATCTCTCCAACCTTAAGGGGAAAGTTCTTAACTGAATGGCCGGCCCCTCCAGAGGGGATGCCTCATATCTTAGGCATTATCTTAGGCATTATCATTTAATCACAAATGTTCATTACAGGAAAACATGTCTGACATACCATGAAGATTGTCCATAGGTTGCTTCTCAAAGTTAATTTAGTAACTTCAGGGATCAAGAGAGCTGCTGGCACACCTGCCCTATGGCAGGCTGTTAAAGCCTTGGCTATTAGATCTAGATGCTCTACTTAAATTCCTAGTTGGCTGATGGGCAGGACCCCCAAAACCATCTCTTTTCTTCCTGACACACAGATCTTGAACAGTCTTTCAATTGGGAGGCTCAAGGGCCTCAATCAGGGGCCATTTTATTTTATTTTATTTACTTTGACACATCTCCCATGGAGATGGAAGGTTTCTCCAGGGAGGAAATTGCTACAACAACAGAACACACCCCAAGTCCCTGGGAAGCTGCACCTGAAGGATCCTGGAAGGCAAAAAGATATTGGCAGCCAAGGTGCATTACAATGTAAAAGAAGGAACTTTTAACTTTAACCTTACCCTTTGAACTGTGGATCATTTAGTTCCCTGAGAAATTTGAGTCAACAGAGTGTACAGATTGGGGACAAGCCCTCAACAGAGTATAGGGTAGATTGGAACCACAACCTCATTACTCCAGTTGCTTCTTAGGTTTCTGCACCCCTGTTATGAGATGGTGCAGGGAATATTGCAGGACTTAAGAAGACCTCGTGCCTTCAGATTATCATCTATAATTGTTAATATTTTTAGACTCATTTATGTATATGGGCATTTAACCTGCATGTATGAATGTGTACCACATGTGTGCCTCATACCTCAAAAAGTCAGAAGAGGGTGTCAGGTCTCCTGCAACTGGAGTTATGGATGGTTGTGAGCCACCTTGTGTGTATTGGGACGTGAACTCAGGTCCTAAAGAGCAATAAGTGCTCTAAACTGTTGCACCGTCTTTGCAGGCCCTGTTAATTTCTTTTGAGAAAATAAAAATGGTGTCTTTAAGATAAGCCTGAATTGGCATAGTGGCTTTGCCATTCTTCCCTGGAGTTGTCAGACCTCTGGGTTTATGTCTGCCTCCAAGGATACAAAAAGTTGTCCTTTGATGGTAGAACATAGAACAGTGCCTATGGGATGTTTGGGGGGTGAAGGCACATTCCATGGACGCCTGTACAGGCATGCAGGCAATGAGCTGGCACACAGCTTTAATCCCAACACTGGAAGGTGTACCTCCATGAGGTCAAGGTCAGCCTGGTCTACAAAGCAAGTTCCAGGACAGCTAGAGCCACGTAGCAAGAGCTTGTCTCAAAGTAAACAGAAACAACTATGGCTGGAGAGAAGCTCAGTGGCTGAGAGCATTGGTTGGCTCCAGGTCAAATGCCCGGCACCCACATGGCAGCTCACACTTGTCTGTAACTCCCTCACACAGACACACATGCTCGCAAAACCCCAATGAACATAAAATAAAAATAGGTTATGTATTTTAAAAAGGAAAAGAAAAACAACCAAAAGCTAAAACAAATAAACATTCATGTAGGCAAACACTCATATACATAAAATAAAAAATAAAATTACATTTAAAAATACATCTACTTTAAAAAGTCGTGGAGAAAATGTTCTCTCAATGATAGCATAAACATTAGGAGAATGGTATTAAAAGTAATACTTTCAGCTGGGCATGGTGATACACACTTTTAATCCCAGCACTTGCAGAACAGAGGCAGGCAGATCTCTGTGAGTCTGAGGCCAGCCTGGTCTACAGAGTGAGTTCCAGGACAGCTGTATATAAAGACCCTTTCTCAAAAGAACAAAAAATACAGAGAAATCCTGTCTTGAAAAAAAATAAATAAAATACAAGTATTACTTCCTCTAGAGGCCATTTTTTTTCCATCCTCCAGTTTATACTCAGACCAGGCTCAAGTATAGAAAAATGTCAGAGGTTTCCTTTTCAAGATCTGTAGATGAAAGTAATCCCAGTGGGTGGGCACAGTCTAAGGTGCCTCATTCAAAGAGGGATGGCTGCCTACTTGTGAGATAAGGGAAGTTATGTTCTCCCACATCCTTTGCCTCCTCAGCGGGGCACCATCTGGAACATCATCAGGAAATCCCCTTGTCTACTTGTCCCCGTGAGTGACCAGAAGAAATGAGTGGCCTTTGAAGAAGTCTGATTTCCCCTGGCTAATTCTAACCCTACCTGTGCTCGTCCCCTCCATGTTAGGGAAGGCAGCCAGTTTCTATTCACTTCGAGTCTGGAACCTCTAATCTTCTCCTTAGACGTTCGCGCTGAACCTTTGTCCTGTCGAATTCATATCTGTGAGCCAGTGTTACATTCCCCGGTCTGGTAGGGAGACGGCATGCTAGAACGGAATGAATAAGGAGGGCGATCCGTCGGGCAGCCTCACGAGAAGAACTTCACCGTATTTTACTGTATTTTACATCTTGGCTTAATTCCCTCTAACCTAGAGAATGTAGGGACACAGACAACAAAAGCATATTTTTAAAAAAGGAGATGGTATCTGAATACCCTTTCCTAAATCGGGCAATGGTGGTGCATGCTTTTAATTCCAGCACTCGGAAAGCAGAGAAAGGCGAATCTATGTGAGTTCGGAGCCAGCCTGTTCTATGGTGTGAGTTCCAGGACAGGCTCCAAACCTACACAGAGAAACCCTGTCTCAAAAAACAAACAAACAAAAATAGAAGAAAAGAAAAAGCATTCCTCTTCCTGTATATGGCATGGTAGCAAATTTCAGACTGAGAACAGGGAGGGAGAAAATCAATGAGGTAACGCTGAAGCAGGAAAGAAGTAGGGTGGTGGCTTGTGTATTTACCCTCCTGGATTTCCCGGCCAGCTCACCCTCTGATAGAGGAAGCGGAGGGGTTCTTGAGAGCATCCTGTAACTGCAGCTCCGAGCGATCAGATGCCCTCTCCCTGACCTCATCACACTCACATGCAGGACCCATACACGCGTAATCAAAACCCAGCGTAGTAATCAAAACCCAGCAAGGAGCAGCGGGGCATACCTTCCATCTCAGCGTTCAGGAGTCTGTGGGTTCAAAGCCGCCTGGTCTACAGAGTTCCAGACCAGTCAGGGCTACATAGTAAGACTTTGTCTTAAAGTTTATTACTAAATCTTCAATTTAAAAACTGAGAAGATGGCAGGCAACTGTTTGTGAGTACACACTGCCTTATGTTCTCCTCAGGTCTCCGGCAGGGAAATACTGAATGAAGTACACAGATTATTTCTCAAGTAGCAACAACTTTTTTAAAAAATATATATTTATTTTTATATCATGTGCATTGGTGTTTTTCCTGCATGTGTTTCTGTATGAGGGTGTCAGATCCCCTGGAACTAAAGTTACAGACAGTTGTGGGCTGCCACGTGGGTGCTGGGGATTGAATCCAGTCCTCTGGGAGAGCAGCCATTGAGCCTCCTCCCCAGCCCCAAGCAGCAACAACTTGAACAATCACCCTTTCTCAGCGGCTTCACGAGTCCCCACTATTGACGGTATAGTTGTTTTTATTGCTGTTACTCTGTATAGTGTGTGTGTGTGTGTGTGTGTGTGTGTGTGTGTGTGTGTGTGTGTGTGTGACAGCATGCATGTGGACGGCAGAGGACAACTTTGTGGAATTGATCCTCGCTTTCACCTTCATTTGGAATTGAAGGATCAAACTCAGGCCTCTAGATTTTTGTGACCTTTCTCCACTCAACTATCTTGATGTCCCTAAAAACAAAATTTTAAATGCATTCTGGCTATTTGTCCCTTATACTTTATTCGTTTATTATTCGTTACTTTATTTGAGATGTCAGCTTACTATGAACCCCAGAGTGAACTGGAACTTACTATGTAGCTCAGGCTGGCCTCCGAACACACAGAGTCTCCTGATTCTGTTTTCCAAATGCTGGTATTACGGGCATGTGCCACCACACCTGGCTATCTTGACTTGGTAATGTATATTCATACCAAATTTACAGCTTTAGCAGGCTTGGAGGCTGCCACGGATGGACCCTCCCTCTGGTCAAGTGGGCAGTGTTGGCATTGTGGTGGTGGTGGTTTCCTCCTTGTAATTCCTTCTTTCTGTGGGGCGGGGACCCCACTTCCCCTCAGTGCAGCAGGGGACAGTGCACATACACCAGAGTCCCTAAGTTTGTATTGCTCCTGAGCTTACCATTTGAATGACATCTATTTTTTTTAATTGAAAAACTGTGTTAGCCAGGACTGGTGGCGCACACCTTTAATCCCAGCACTCGGGAGGCAGAGACAGCCAAATGTCTGTGAGTTGGAGCCAGCCTGATCTACAAAGCGAATTCTAGGACAACCAGGGCTGCTGTTACATAGAGAAATCCTGTTTCAAAATGTGTGTGTGTGTGTGTGTGTGTGTGTGTGTGTGTGTGTGTGTGTGTGTGTTGGTGTTTGGCCTTCACGTATCTGCACACCACTTCTATGCATGGTGTCCACAGAGGCCCTTGAACTAGAGTTACATATGATTGTAAGCCATCATGAGTGCTGGGCAACCAACCAGGTCCTGTCCCAGAAAAGCTAGTGTTCATAACTGCTGACCATCTCTCTAGCCCTTGAATGACACGCGGATGGAAGGTTAACTCAGGCCAAACCATTGGCGGTATATGTGTATAGATTCCTTTCTCCAGCATGAGGTACTCCTGTCTGCACTGGCAGCAGCTTGGGCATGGGCTGTGAGAGCTGAGCTGTGACTTGTGACCATGGCAGGCATCCTTGCAGACACATATCTTCTGTTTTCCACCTCCCTAATCCTACACAGGTGCTGAGCCCACCCAGGCCAGGATGATGGTGGCACTGGCTGTTGCAGAGAAGGTCAAGTAATGGCAGTGGCATCATAAGTTCATGTGGCCAACCTGTGATCCAGTTGGTACAGCTCAGCTCCCTCTCTTATCCCCATTGCTCCTCTTATCTAGCCAGGCAGTGGGTGCACATGCCTTTAATGCCAGCATTAAAGGCAGAGACAGGCAGATCTCTGTGTTGGAGGCCAGCCTGGTCTACAGATTGAATTCCAGGACAGCCAGGACTACATAGAGAAACCGTGTCTCAAAAACAAGTCAGCTTTCAACTTCAACTTCCACACCTTTCTGCTCTCTGGGTTGGGGCAGACGTCTCATCCAGCCTCTGCATTACACCGGGTTGGGTCTACACCGAACCCACCTTGGGCAGCCAAGACAGGTGCAGATCTCTTTTACCCAAATTATACTGAAAGAGAAAATTATTTTACAAAGACCATGAAAGCATTTCAGTCTTTTACAACATGAAAATTTTGCTTAATTGAGGTAGTTGTATGTGAGCAAACAAATCAAAAACAGGATCAAGGTAAGGAGATGGTATCATCTTTACCTCTAGTCTTTTTTAATTTTATTTTTATTTTATATACATTGCTGTTTTGCCTGCATGCATGTGTATGTCAGGGTGTTGGATCCCCTGGAGCTAGAGTCACAGACAGTTGTGAGCTGCCACATGGGGACTGGGAATTGAACTCAGATCCTCTGAAAGAGCAGCCAGTGCTCTTAACTGCTGAGCCATCTCTCCATCCCTCATCTTCACCTATGTAGTCCTAACAAAATCAAGAGGAGTTTACAGTGGAGCACTCACAGCCACTGCTCTCTGGGAGTTTATGGTGGAGCACTCACAGACACTGCTCTGAGCACTCATAGCCACTGCTCTCTGGGAGTTTATGGTGGAGCACTCACAGCCACTGCTCTGAGCACTCACAGCCACTGCTCTCTGGGAGTTTATGGTGGAGCACTCACAGCCACTGCTCTGAGCACTCACAGCCACTGCTCTCTGGGAGTTTATGGTGGAGCACTCACAGCCACTGCTCTCTGGGAGTTTACAGTGGAACTCACATAAATAGTGGGAGGTGTTGACATAACTCTTAATCCAGATGACAGGGGATCATAGACTCAATGAACTTGTGTATTATAAGCAAAATTTATATAGATTTAAGTTTTGTCACAGCAAAATAAGTTTAAGATCATTATATAACTTAGTTGAATGATTTAACCAGGGATATTTCTTTGTAACACTATTTTTTCTGCCTTTAAGACAGGGTTCGTTTAGCAAGGGAAGGCTTATTTGGAGAAATCTAACCACAAGTTTTTAAATATTTTTCTCAGGAAAAGGATCAAGTAAAATCCCTTGTTTTCTATGCCAGTTTTTTTGTGAACACCAGTATCATATGATAAATTTTCAAGAAGCCTTTATTGTGACCAGAGAATCAGGCACCAATTTTATCTCAGTATGACAGAACTTTGACCTTAGAAATTATAATTAAATTATAACTATATTGCAAACAACCTTTAACAAAGCCCCATGTGAGAATCTTTTTTGAAAACGCCTTCTTGTCAGGGTTGTGGCTCATCCACTCGGGTGTCAGGGGCAGGCAGATCTCTGAGTTAAGGCCAGGCTGGTGTACAGAGAGAGTTCCAGGACAGCCACGGCTACCCAGAGAAACCCTGTCTTAAAAAAAACAAAAAGAAATAAAAATGCCTCCTTCACAAAAGGCTCACTTTACATCTCCTTTCTTGAAATCTTTGTTTATTTTATGCATCTGGGTGTTTTGCATGCATGTGTGCATGCAGAGTCTGCAGTCCTGATCCTAGAGTTGCAGGCAGTTGTAGCCACCATGCTGGGGACTGAACCCAGGTCCTCTGGAAGATCAGTCAGGGCTCTTCTAATGAGTCATCTCTCCAGACCCAGATCTTCCATCTCTTAATAAACAAATGAACTCGTGAAGTCACATTGCATCTCAGAGTTTAGTTATCTCAAATACTTTGTAAAAGAGAGGATATGTTTAAAACTTACCAACACCATAAATTTTAAGGTATCTCTGTATGTTTTTGAGCAAAACCAAAACCTTTGCTTTCAAATGTTTATATAAAAAGATATCTATGATAGTTGTACTAATGGACACAACTAAAAACCAAGTATATAGCACTTTAAGACCTGGACTATGAAGTCTTATGACATAGCTTGGGGAATCATTATGGAAGGTCTCAGATTCAAGGTTCAAGAAGAAACTAAAATAGATTGTTGGGAGTAAAAAAATTATTACAAAAGTTATTTATTACTTGAGATATTGTTCTTTGGCTAAGAGCACTGGCTACTATTGCAGAGGACCCAGGTTCAGTCCCTAGCATGTTCATGGTAGCGCACAACTTGTCTATTCCAGAGAATCTGTGCTGTGGAATAATCCTTCTTTACACTGTGAATATATCGTACTCTCATTGGTCAATAAAAAATTGACTGTCTGGCTGCCAGGAAGGAAGTATAGGCAGGACAGCCAAACAGAGAATGATAGGAGGAAGAAGGGTAAAGTAAGTGAGGTCACCAAGAGACACAGAGGGAGAAAAATATGCTGGAAGACAGGTAAAGCCATGAGCTATGTGGCAATACATAGATTAATTGAAACAGGTTAATTTAATTTATAAGAGCTAGTTAGCAATAAGCCTGGGCTATTGGCCAAGCATTTACAATTAATATTAAGTTTCTATGTGGTTATTCAGGGGTGTTGCCAGGACAGGAAAACTCTACCTTCAAATGGCTCCCAATGTCCAGGGCCACATACATCCACATAAAGCCTGGAGAAGTATAAAAAAGATTCTAACTTGTAGGAACCTGCTTGTTGGTTCCCACCTGCTCAGCCCCGAAATAACCAAACAGAAACTGTATTAATTAAATCACCACTTGGCCCATTAGCTGTAGCTTTTTATTGACTATTTTTTGTTTGTTTGTTTTTCGAGACAGGGTTTCTCTGTGGCTTTAGAGTCTGTCCTGGAACTAGCTCTGTAGACCAGGCTGGTCTCGAACTCACAGAGATCCACCTGCCTCTGCCTCCCGAGTGCTGGGATTAAAGACGTGTGCCACATTCGCCCAGCTTATTGACTAATTCTTACATCTTAATTTAACCCGTTTCTATTAATCTGTGTATCAATATGTGGCTGTGGTTTACCAGGTGAAGTTCTGGTGTCTGTCTCCGGCAGGGCTACATGGCTTATCTCTTGACTCTACCTTCTTTCTCCCAACATCCAGTTTACTTTTTCCCACCTACCTCTATTCTACCCTGTGAAGGCCCAAGACACTCCTTTATTAACCAATGGCATTCACAGCCTATAGAAGGGAATCCCACATCACCTCCCATTTTCTGTTTAAATAAAAAGAAAGGTTTTAACTTTAACATAGTAAAATTACATATAACAAACCAGGTGTCAAGCAAGAATTACAGTTACAATATTTATATCTACTTTATCTTTTATCATAACTAAGGAAAGCTATAACTATATACTCTTCAACTCTATAAAAGACTCCCGATGGATATAATATTACCTAAGTTAACAGCAAGTGCTTTGTAAGCAACTTCCAAGCCTCTAGAATTGACAGAGACATCTCACTGCCTGGACTGTCACCCAAAGTTCTTCTGTACCATTGGGATACCATCACAGCCTTCAGGCCCATAGTATCTGGCAGACTTTCCATGAAGCAGGAAATTTGAAGATCTGTTCTGCATTATAATGGCAAAGTCCATCAGTTGCTTTCCTCTGTGACATGCAGAATGTCTGGTAGACTCTTTCATGAAGCAGGAACCCTGAAGGACTGTCTTACCTTCTTTAGGCAACTTCAGCAATCATTTTTTATATGGGTCCCACATGTCCAGTTCATACAGCATAACATCAAGCAGTCCAGGCAAGAGCAGTTTCTTGCCCAAATGGCTAACAAAGTCCCTGAAGAGCCTTTTCAATGCCCATCTCCCTCCTGAAGTAGATTAGTACTGCCAAAAAAGCAGATGTGTCTCATTATCATTAAATGTCCTAAGTTCTTAAAACATTTTAAATGCCATATTCTGAAGGTCTTTGAAAGGTTTGAAGAGTATCTATCTAACTAAAACATATTTGTATATATCTAGAAAACCTAACATGACTATGAGCTTGACTATTATAGATGATTCTCTATTAACTTATATATATTTTTAAATATTTATTTATTATGGATACAATATTCTGCAGGCTAGAAGAGGACACCAGACCTCATTACAGATGGTTGTGAGCCACCATGTGGTTGCTGGGACTCGAACTCGGGTCCTTTGGAAGAGCACACAATGCTCTTAACTGCTGAGCCATCTCTCCAGCCCCCTAACCTATATTTCTTAATTATACATTACATTTTTAAATGAGCTGCACAAACACAATACCTTAATCAAGAGAAGAAATATACATATAACAAAATTGACCTTAAATATGTATCAATAGGTGAGGATCCATACCAATGCAAAGTATAGCATACCCCCTTTTAAATGTAAAGAAACATTTATAGACAATATTTGGGAATTTGGGCGTAGTTCTCTCCAATCTACTTCCTGATGTTTATTGGGCAAAGTATTTCTGGGGGTGTTCACAGTGACCTTTTGGGAAGTCTTAATCCATCAAACTACATTAGTCTGGAATGATTCTACAGGTTCTCATCTTCTGTGGAAACAAAAGCAGAACCTCTTTTCCAAAGCAACAAATCCTTAGACCTAAATTTTGAAATCAAGATACTGTTATAATATACATTCTGGTTTAGCTTAGCAGCCCATACAATGAAATATCTCTCTTTAGTTGGCTTCTTCACAGTCAAAAAATTCAAAGAAAACACAATAATATACATAATCCAGACTCTCTGTGTATATTCCATCTTTACGTGGTTTATTTTTCTTTACTTCTTTTAATCTATGACTGTCTGTACTCTTTAAAGACTTTGCTTTATTTTTTTAAACAATTTATCTCTTTTTCCAACTCTCTCTACTCTTTTTTTTCTCTCTCCCAAGCCTACATACAAATTTTAATACACTATGTCTCTTTTAGAGGTATTTTATGTCTGAATATGTCCTTATTGCATATCTGTAATCTTTTTCTGACCCGAACCACCATATATATGCTTGCTTCACCCAGTCCAGCATGGTGGAGGCATGTCCAATGCCTCTGCAAGCCAACACACTGCCCCAGTTCCAAGTATGCAGTGGATCTTTGTCGAGCCGTTAAGCAGCTGTAGCATATTGCTCACAAAACCCATTTAAAGGCTCCATCGCTGGACCTTGTCAGAGTCTGTATTGGCATCATGGCCCAGGAAGTTGCCATTTCAAAACTGTGTGGCTTTGTTTCTGCTACTGACAAATCAGTAAGACCTCTCTTAAAGAAGCTGGAGCACACCACCAACAAAATGCTGGCTACCAAGAAGCCATGCTTAATTCTGTTCTTTTATTACTTTTTAAGCTTTCTCAGGTTTTATGTGGATTTAACTGGCACACGTTGGAGTGCCACTTTGGTGGGGGAAATCCCAATTCACTGAATGCACAAGAAACAGAGTCAAATGTTACTTTCTGGTCTTTAGTCTCTCATGCTGGCCACAGTGCCTGTGGGAGGAGCCAGCCGCAAACTTCTGGAGGCCATTCAAAATCTAAACTAACTTTAAAACTAACAAATGCTTTTCATTTGATCAGATATACCTTGTTATAAGATAACCTTCCAAAAATTAGGGTTGGGAAGGGGTTTTGTTTTTGTCTTTTCAGAAGACATTCCTTAACATCTAGCTAAGGAATCCAAAGACACTGGACAAATGAGATATCTGAAGAAAAAGAACAAATCAGAAAAAAAAAGAGGTAGCAAGAAAAAGAGTAAATTGGCTTGTTGGTATATCACATTTCCAACAGAATAAAATTGCATAAATCTCCCCAAATGTTTGTTTCTGCTGTTCTCTACAGACATAAAATACAAATGGTCTGTTGTAGTTCCAGTCCAATTAAAGACTAAAGCTGGCTTTGGAGCTGGAGTGTGGCTCTCTGTGTCTCTAAACCCAAGCATGCTTGTTTAAGTAAAATCCAAAATTTCTATCTCATGTCAGAAGATACGCCTGATACAGAACAGAAGAAAAACAAAATTAAAGGACTATTTTATCACCACTAATCTCATATCTGTTGGCTCTTTGAGTCTTTGAAGCTTTTCTTTTTTAAAATATTTATTTATTTTATTATGTTGCAATATTCTGTCTGTGTCTATGCCTGGAGGCCAGAAGAGGGCACCAGACCCCATTACAGATGGTTGTGAGCCACCATGTGGTGGCTGGGAATTGAACTCAGGACCTTTGGTAGAGCAGGCAATGCTCTTAACCTCTGAGCCATCTCTCCAGTCCCTTTGAAGCTTTTCTTGAGGCATAAATATTATCTAAATATTTATAAGATTAATATATATATTAAAGTTTTATCATGATATTAATGGTCATATAGAGTACTAACCAATCCTAGAAAAGGGCCTCATCTAGCTAGCTTCCTGTACATGATTTCAGGTTTGAGTCTGTATCAGGTAACTAGGTATTAAGTTTTTATACTCTGGATGTACATAATATTGATCCTTAGACCTCTTTAAGATCTGCTGCATATGACATTTAAAATGCTTAAATTTTGTGCAGTGAACCATGACCATGACTAACAGTGACCTCCGAAGTCTCCAAAAGGAGGATGGGTCCCCATAATGATGATTCCATCAGGACTATGATAACATTACTAAGTTGAAAAACACCATCTAAAGATTGGCTTTGGACTCCAAACTGCTCAGGACAATTCTGAGGTGGCTAGCTGAGATGTTCCAGTCTCACGGACTACTCTAGCCTAGACTAGAGACAAGCCCTGCACTTTCCCATTATGCAGGGACTGGACAACAAATGATACAGCTACCTCTCCCAGGACTTGACAGTTACCCCCAATTTTTCTTTTCAGGATCCCATAAAGATGGTGCTGCCCTCAGACAGCGGGAAGAATGTGACACCCACATTCCCAAGAGGTGGAGTGGGTAGTTTTTGATTGTTCAATGGGTTATGAATATTTGTCATTGTTTAGAGGTTACAAATTGTTATTTGTTATGGTCAGGAAGAAAGTTGAACAAAGGTGATTAGATTCAGAGTTCTTGTTTTGAAAAAATGGGAGAGGATATAGTTATGATAGGATATAAGAGTAGATTATTGAATCTAATTTCAAAAAATAAGGGATATAGAAATAGGATTAAAAAGTAGATTATTAGATCTACTTTTAAACCAAAAAAGCAACTACTAGTTTTAAATATTTTACATTGACTTGGACTTTTTTGTGTAATGATACAAAGTTGAGATTATTTTTATTAGAACATACTATACATACATTTCTAACCTTGGTCATGACATGGTGCCTATGCAAGTCATTTAACAATGTAATGCAAATTTCTAGTCCTCAAAAGTTAGTTATTATTAGCAACCATTTAGGATAATGAGGAAATGCAGGTTAGTAGTTAATCGCCTATACAATCAAACTTGTAGTCACATTAGGTATGTTTTCAAGGTCAAACATATATTTTAGATAGACAGGTCATATTCAAACACTTCAGAGATCTACAAAAAATGGCATTTAAGATGTTTTAATAGCATAGGTTCTTTTTTTTGTATGACAATGAGACATATCTACTCCTGGCTGTTAGAGGAGGGGGTCACTTGTTTGGTTCCCGGCTGCTCAGCCCTGAAATAATCACAGAGAAACCGTATTAATTAAATCATTGCTTGGCCCATTAGCTCTAGCTTCTTATTGGCTAACTCCTACATCTTAATTTAACTCATTTATATTAATCTATATATACCACGAGGTCATGGCCTACCAGAAAAATTTCAGCACGTCTATCTCTGGCAGCAGATCCATGGCATCTCCCTGGCTCCACCCTTTTTTCTCTGAGCATTTAGTCCATTCCCCGCCCCCCACCTACCTAAGTTCTGCCCTATCAACAGGCCAAGGCAGTTTCTTTATTCATCAATGGTAATCACAGCACACAGAGGGGACTCCCACATCACCTGGCAGCACCAATCTAATTCAGAGATGATGGATGGGCTTCAAACAAACTCCACATGGAGTTTACTTTCTTTGTGGCAAAGGTTAGTCACTGGGTAAAAAAGTACTCTTGCCTCAACTGCTGACAGTATGCTGTACAAATTGGACAAGCAGGACACAAAAGAAAGGACTGCTGAACTTTGTCAAGACAAGGTAGAAGAGCACTTCAGAATATTCTGCTTCATAGAAAAGGCTGTCTGATATGCTAGACCCATAGGCAAAAAGGTGGATGCCCCAATGTTATAGAGGAACCTGGGATGACTGTCCAGGCAGCCAGCTGTTTCTGTCATTTCTCACATAATTTGGAAGTCACTTGTTCACATTTCTGACTTATGCAGGCAATATTATTTCCTTCTTGGGTCTCTGATGGATTTGAAGACTTTATAGTTATAGTTTTCCTTATTATGAGACTCAGAAAAAATTCAAAAAAGAAATGTAACGTGTATAAGGTTGAAAAACATAAAGATAGTTTTTGTAATGAGAGTCAGAATAGAAAGTGAATTAGGTACAACTTTTAGACTCACCAAGATAGGATAGACACGGAGTATTTTCTCTGAAGTTGTTCATTGTTAATGGACTAGACATTGTTGATGTATTCATTATTTATATATATTGTATATATTTTTTGTACTTATTGTACATTTTCTTATATATATTAGCTATACCCTTTCTTTTTAATCTTTAGACAAAAAAAGGTAAATGTGGTGATATCTTGTTTGTACAAATAAAGCCTGCCTGAAGATCAGAGGGTGGAGCTAGCCACTAGCTAACCATAGAGGTCTGGAGGTATGTACAGACAGACAGGAAGTGATATGGCTGGATGGAGAGAGAAAATGATAAGGAGGAGACAGGAGCAATCTCTTTTCAGCTGGCAAGTTGGTAAAGTGGCTGTGGTTTTGCTCCTTTGGTTTCTCTGATCTCTCAGCATTTTCCCCAATATGTGACTCCAGGCTTTTATTATTAAGACTTACTACAACTTGTGCTACCAGAAGATTACTTCCTAAATATAACAACAGTAGCAATGTGGGGGGAGGACATTTGTTCGTTCTCAGACCATGAAATAGTTACTCAGAAACTATATTATTTGCAATACTGTTTGGCCAATACCTTAAGCATATTTCTAGCTTGCTCTTATATCCTAAACTAACCCATCTCCATTAACCTGGGCATCACCACATGGCTATATCTTACCAGCAAGGTTCCATCCAGTGTCTGTCTCCAACAGGGGCTACATGGCTTCTCCCTGACTCTGCCTACTTTCTCTATATATCTCTTTTGGCCTGCTTTACTCTGTGAAGCCATTAGCTGAGAGCAGCTTCTTTATTAACCAATGGCAATAAAACATATTCACAGCATACATCAACTCCCACATCAGCAGCACAGACACTGAGAGCAACAATTAAGAAATGGGACCTCCTGCAACTGAGAAGCTTCTGTAAAGCAAAGGACATGGTCAACAAAACACCTGCCTACAGAATGGGAGAAGATCTTCACCAACTCTACATGGGACAGAGGCTGATCTCTTTTTTTTTAAAAAAAAAGATTTATTTATTTATTTCGTATACAGTGTTCTGCCAGCATGTAAGCCTACAGACCAGAAGAAGGTACCAGATCTCATTACAGATGGTTGTGAATCACCATGTGGTTTCTGGGAATTGAACTCAGGACCTCTAGAAGAGCAATTAGTGCTCTTAACCTCTGAGCCATGTCTCCAGCCCCCGAGGCTGATCTCTAAAATATACAAAGAACTCAAGAAACTAGACATCAAACTACTAAATAATCCAATTTAAAAATGGGGTACAGATCTAAACAGAGAATTCTCAACAGAAGAATCTCAAATGGCTGAAAGACAATTATAAGGAAATGTTCAACATCCTTAGTCATCAGGGAAATGCAAATCAAAACAACTGTAAGGCACCATCTTACACAGATCAGAATGGCTAAGTTCAAAAATACTCATGACAGTTTATGCTGGAGACAATGTGGAGTAAAGGGATCACTCCTCCATTGGTGGTGGGAGTGCAAACTTGTACAGCCACTGTGGAAATCAATATGGTGATTTCTTAGAGAATTAGGAATCAGTCCATCTGAAGACCCCATAATACCACTTTTGTACATATACCAAAGGAGACGTACTCACACCAAAAGGACATTTGCTCAATTATGCCCATAGCAGCATTATTCGCAATAGCCAGAACCGGGAAACAATCTAGATACCTCTCAACCGAAGAATGGATAAAGAAAATCTGGTACATTTACACAATAGAGTACTACTCAGTGGTAAAAAATTAAAAAAACAAAACAAAACAATGACATCTTGAAATTTTCAGGCAAATGGATGGTACTAGAAAAAAAACATCCTCAGTGAGGTAACCCAGGCCCAGAAAGATATGATATGGTATCATAAGTAGATACCAGACATAAACAAAGAATAACCAGCCTACAGTCCACAACACCAGAGAAGCTAGAACCCTCTTCTAGGAATAGATGGGAGCAAATGCAGAGATCTACAATGGCTGAACCAATGGGCTGAGTTCCCAAAGTACAATCGAACTGAGTGAGAAGCAATAATATGAACAAAGGGGTCAAGACCATGAAGGGGAAACCCACAGAATCTGTTTACCAAGCTAGTGGGAGATCACTGACTCCAGACTGGGGAACCTGCATAGGACCAAACTAGGCCCCTTGAATACAGGTGACAGTGGTGTGACTTGGGCAGTGGGACCAGGATCTAACTCTAATGCATGGACTGACTTTATGGAGCCCATTCTCTGTGGAGAGATACTTTACTCCCCTCAGCCTAGGCACGGAGGGGAGGGCCTTGGTCCTGCCTCAACGAGGTGATGGGGCAGACTTAGTTGACTTCCCAGGGGAGGCCTTACCCTCTCTGAGGAGCAGATGGAAGTGGGGGGAGGGAGAGAGAGAGAGAAGAGGAGGGAGGGAGAAGTGGGATTGACATGCAAAAAATAAAATAAGTAAACTATGAAAAAGTCATGCTACATAAAACTATATACAATAAAAACAAATTTCAAGTAAGAATGTTATTTAAATGTCCTGCCCATATGTATTTGGCAAATTTGGAGAAAGCACTGTATTATCTATCCTATCTCAGTGAGTCCGAAGTTTTATACCTAAACCATTTTTAACCATAGCTTCTATTAACCAACCTAAAAATACCTTTTTAGACCTTAAAACATTTTCTTAAACAACTTAAGCTTTTATGTCTCTCAACCTTATACATTTTACATCTCTCTTGTAAGTTTCTTTTCTGTATTTGGTAACAAAGAAAACTATAACTATGTCATCTTCGCCAGGTGGTGGTGGCTCACTCCTTTAATGCCAGCACTCGGGAGGCAGAGGCAGGCGGATCTCTGTGAGTTCGAGACCAGCCTGGTCTACAAGAGCTAGCTCCCAGACAGGCTCCAAAGCTACAGAGAAACCCTGTCTTGAAAAAACAACAACAACAACAAAAAATCCTATCTCATCTTCAACTCAATCAGAGCCCTGAGAAGAATAAACTATTATGTGATTAAACAGGAAGTGTAAAGCAAACAACTTTCAAAACTAAGAAATGACAAGAGACATCTGGCTGCCTGGACAGTCACCCAAGGTTCCTCTACAATGTTGGGGCAACCATATTTGGCCTGTGGGCCTAAACTATCTGACAGACTTTTCTGTAAAGCAGGAATTTTGAAGAACTCATACTTTGTCTTGGCAAAGTTTGGCAGTTGTCTTCCTTTGTGTCCTGCCTGTCCAATTTAGACAGCATTCTGTCAGCAGTTGAGGCAAGGGGCAGTTTCTTGCCCAAATGACTAACTTTGCCATAATGAAAGCAAACTCCATATGGAGGTTCTTTGATGCCCATCATCCTTTTATGAAGTTGATCAGTGCTACCAGGAACAAATGTGTCTCATTGGTATGGAAAGTCCTATGATATTAAATGCCAGGACTGGAGAGATGGCTCAGAGGTTAAGAGCACTGGCTGCTCTTCCAGAGGTCCTGAGTTCAATTCCCAGCAACCACATGGTAGCTCACAACCATCTGTAATGAGATCTGGTGCCCTCTTCTGACTTGCAGAGATATATACTGTCTTTTTCAGGCCTTATGAGGATATATGTGGCCGGATGCTGGGTGCCATGTGTAGATTTTTTGGAGGGAAGCCACCAGCTTTCTCCCATCTTGTACCTCCTGTTTCCTTTCATGTTCTCTGGTGTCTCTCTCATGCTTAAATTCATCTCCTCTTTCTCTCCCTCTGCCTATAAGTCCTGCCTAATCTCTTCCTGCCTAGCTGTTAGTCATTCAGCTCTTTATTAAACCAATCAAAAGGTGCCTTGGGAAAAATACATCTTCACAACGTACAAAAAGATTACTCCACAACAGAGCATGCCTTTAAGCCTAGGACTACAGTTCCAGGGGACCTGACGCTTTCTCTCTTCTGCTTTCTGAGGGCACTGCACCACAAAAGTGGTGTAGAGACAAGACATTCATACACTTAAAATAATTTTTAAAAAATTCAATGATTTATACTGAGTATTTAAATTTTTTAAAAAATATATTTGTATGTAGTAGTGCTTTTGTTTGAGACATGATTTCTCTGTGTAAACCTGGCTGTCCTAGAACTCACTCTGTAGACCAGGCTGGCTCAAAACTTAGGCCTCTGAGTTTAATCCTCTGGGACTAAAGGTGTGTACCACCACTGCCACGCTTCTATTGGGGTGTTTTGTTGGCATGTAACTCTGTGCACCACATTCAAGATTGGTACCTGCAGAAGTCAAAGGGCCTATCTACCCCTGAAACTGGAATTACAGATAGTTATGAACCACTATGTGGGTGCAGAGAACCAAACCCAGGTTCCCTCCTAAAGCAATAAATGCTCTTAACTATTGAGAACGCTCTTAACTGCTGAGCCATCTCTCCTCACATATACTTTGCAAGGAAGATTTCCTCATCTTTTTCTTCAAAATAATTTTTCTTCTTTTTGTTTTTTTTTGGGGGGGGCAGGTGTCACAGTACCCATATAGAGGTTATAGGATAACCTTAAACTCTTGTAGGTCCTGGGGATTGAACTCAGCTTGCCAGGCTTGGTGATTAGTGGCCTTATCTGCTGAGCCATGTCACTAGCCCTTCAAAATCTCATAGTTGACTTGTTTCCCCTCAGTGTGTGTGTGTGTGTGTGTGTGTGTGTGTGTGTGTGACTGTTTCAAGGTGACAACAGAACCATAAAGGAAGACAGTCAAGGTCTTGCTCTGGCCTCCACTTGTATCTGTGTGTGTATGCATCCTCTGGAACTGGAGTTACAGGTGGTCGTAATCTGTGTAACATGGGTGTTGAGGACTGAACATGAACTTGGTCCTCTGCAAAAGCAGCAAATGCTTTCCAGTCCATGCAATATTATTTTCTATTAAAAAAAATTGAGTGGGTGGTAAGAAGTGAGCATGCGTGTGTATGGAGCCAGGGGTAAGAAGTGAGCATGCGTGTGTATGGAGCCAGGGGTAAGAAGTGAGCATGCGTGTGTATGGAGCCAGGGGTAAGAAGTGAGCATGCGTGTGTATGGAGCCAGGGGTAAGAAGTGTGCATGCGTGTGTATGGAGCCAGGGGTAAGAAGTGAGCATGCGTGTGTATGGAGCCAGGGGTAAGAAGTGAGCATGCGTGTGTATGGAGCCAGAGGTAAGAAGTGAGCATGCGTGTGTATGGAGCCAGAGGTAAGAAGTGAGCATGCGTGTGTATGGAGGCCAAAGGTTGACAATGGGCAACTTCCTCAATTGCTTTCCCCCTTTTCCTCACTTTTTCAAACAGAATTAAGGCAAACCTGAAGCTAATTCTGCTTGATTGACTGGTAAGCAGACCCAAGATTCTTCCTTCCTATGTCCCTAGCCTTGAGATTACAAGTCCGTGACATCACGCCCAGCTTTTTATGTGGGTGCTAGATGCAATCCGAGCCTCATGTTTGCACAACCACCCCACCTACCGATGCATTTCAGCCCAGTTCATTGTTTTTCTTGTTAACTTTTCTAAGTGAACACTTAGCTTCATCTGTTTTACCTGGAACACATGCCGTAGGGCCAGTGTAGACGTCATAGGGCAATCTGTGAGATGGTTCGCCTTCCATCATGTGAGTCCTGGGGATTGAATTCAGCTTGTCAGCCACAGTGGCAAGTGTTTATTTTGTTTTGTTGAATCATCTTGTTGGATCATTATGTTAATTTTTTATTACATCTATATGTGTGTATGGGCACATATGTCATTGTTGGAGGTCAGAAGACAGCTCATGAAAAATCAGTCCTTTCCTACCGTGTGGGTCCTGAAGATGGAACTAGAGCAGCAAATGCCTTTATCTACTGAGACAATTTAGTAGCTCCTTTGTGACATTTTCATATATTATTATCTCATATTTCAAAAACCACAGAGACTTGTTTACTTGTCAGGTTCTCCTCTTTGTATAGAGTTTGTGCCAAGTTACTTTTGTTTGTATAAAGCTCTATTACTCGTGTGAGATTTCCTTATATTTGGTGATCTTTGGCTTAATATTTATGATTAAACACTGAAAAGCACATCAGACAATCCACTGTATCCCTACTAGTAGGAAATCACCTACTAGAGACAAGATAGCAGTTGTATTTTTGAGAGGGCCTCAGTGTGTAGACCAGCCTGGTCTCTGCCTGGGGTTACAGGTTATACCTGGCCCTATCATATTTAAGAGTGTTATAAAGAAGGGCTGGGAAGATGGCTCATCAGCTTAGAGCACTGGCTGCTCTTTCAGAGGACCTGGGTTCACTTCCTAGTACCCACATGGGGTGGCTCACAACTGTTTGTAACTCCAGGCCCAGGAAATCCCATGCCCACTTCTGACCACCACAGGCACCAGACATGCGCATGGTGCTCATACATATATGGACACAAAAAAACCCTATATACATAAAATAAAACAAACCTTTTTCAGGATTTATGCCATATATAAAGATCAAATTCAGAATTAAAAACCTAAAAAATACTAGTATGAAATTATATCAGGCCTGGGAATATGGCTCAGGTTCAAGGTTCATGCCCAGTTCGTTTGACACATTCAGAACAACAAAACTATCAATAGCTGGGCAGTGGTGCACGCCTTTAATCCCAGCACTTGGGATAGGTGGATCTCTGTGAATTCGAGGCCAGCCTGGTCTACAAAGTGAGTTCGTTCCAGGACAGCCTGGACTGTTGCACCAGGAAACCACGTCGAAAAACCAAAAACAACAACAATAACAACAACAAAAAAAAAACTTAGCAGCTAACACAGAGGAATATCATTTTAATCTTGGTTTAGAAGAGATTTCAAAACAAACAATGCACATTAAACAAAGAGTTTAATATCCAAAGATAACTTTGGCTACAGTAAAATAGACAAAAAGTTCTACCAACCAAAAATAAGAGAACAAAATAACAGATTTTGTTTGTTTATACCAGGGTTTCTCTGTGTGACCCTGGAAGTCCTGGAACTCACTCTATGACCATGCTGGCTTAAGAGATCTGCCTACCAACTGCTGGGACTACAGGTGGGCACCACCATCCCTCCCAATCTTCAAAAGATTTTTTTTAAACTACTATCTCTTGTCCTTGATTGTTATATTTTTGTTGTTATGGCCAACAGGTTAAGAACACTTGATATTCTTCTACAGGATATCAGGTAGCTCAGAGCTCCAGGGGATTCAACACCTCATAATGCAGGTACCTTCACCCACACAGTACACAGAAGTTCACACAGGCACACATACACAAAATAAAGCTTTTTTAAAAAAATTTTTCGAGACAGAGTTATGGGTTTTTTGAGACAGGGTTTCTCTACGCAGCCTTGACTGTCCTGGGATGACATAATTAGTTCTAAGTCAGATGGGCCATAGTCTATAGTCAGACCCTGTTTCAAAAAAGTTAACAAGAAAAAGAAAAACTTCAGCTTAACTAAAACGATTTTTTAATTTAAAAAATCTGTTTCTGCTAGGTATATTTTTAACATTAATTAAAACCAATAAATAGTAATTAAACAGGAAAAAATAATAAATTAAAACATAAAGAAATAAAAGCAGTCTGGAGAGATGGCTCAAAGGTTAAGACAGTGATTGCTCTTCCAGAGGTCCTGAGTTCAATTCCCAGCAACCACTTGGTGGTTCACAACCATCTGTAACGAGAGCTGGTTTCCTCTTCTGGAGTGCAAGCATGCATGCAGGCAGAACAGTGCATACATAAGTAAATAAATAAATCTTAAAAATTCCTAAGAAAGAAGAGAGAGAGAGAGAGAGAGAGAGAGAGAGAGAGAGAGAGAGAGAGAGAGAGACAGACGTACACCTTTGATCCCAGCACTCAGGAGACAGAAGCAGAAAATCTGAGTTCAAAGCCAACCTGGTCTACACAGGGCACTCCAGGCTGATCAGAAAAAACACAGTTGAGACCTGTCTATCTCCCACATCCAGGAGATACTTAAGGGTCTTATACTTAAGGGAGCAGCTACCCTAGTTCCCTGCCAACGCCTTTTGGCGGTCTGAGACGCCCTTCTTCTAGAAATGTTATTGGAATTACCTCTAGTTATTTCCTTAGTCATAAAATCATTTTCTTCTTTCATCTAATTTATTAAGTCTTGATTTGGAAATGGAAAAATATTTAAAAAATTCAATAATGAAGGGCTAGAGAGACACCTCAGTTGGTAAGAATAACTGCTGCCAAGTCTGAGAACGTGAGTTGGAACCCACGCAGTGGAGAGAACTCATTCCCACACGTAGCCTTGACTTCTACATGTGCACACCACTCCTGTGTACACACACAATATAAAATTGTAAGTCAAGATAATTTTGGAAGCCCTGGATGGGTAAAGAAAGCAAAAGAACCTCGACAAAACCAAGACCTTTAGCATAAATAAAGGCTTTATTGGTTAGTTTGGACGAATGACAGACGGGCACAAGCTCAATGCATTGTTTCACTCACACTTACAACCCTTAGAATGACACACAAAGCTAAGCTTATTGGCAATGGGCAATTTGAAGGGAGTGGAAAGGACCTGAAGACTTCTAAAGGTTATTAACAAAGCTACCGGGACCGAAACCAACGTCCAAGGAGCAAATCCAGGATGGAAAAGGGATCATCCAGAGCTGAAGATCTTTCAAAGACTGGATCTAAGAAAGAAATCATACATATTGACAGAATAAACAAGACAGAGGGAAAGTGTCAGTAAGGAGGCATAGCCTTTCCCCAAGGAGTTAAGAGATGGGCCTTTCTGAGTCACTCTTAACGTACCACTGCTGGAACTGTCATGTGCTTCGTGGTGGGTCACTGTGGTCTCATTCCGTCCCTCACTGTCCACCACAGTGCGGCGCTCCTCCACGGCCTGCAAGAAGATCCGCATATCAACAACACCACTGTTGAGTCCTTCTTTTCAGAGCATTTTCTAGCCAGTTTTAAACTCTTCTCTCTCAACTCACCCCATCTGGCTTAGTGATCTTGGTCACAGAGATGCTCTTGAAATAGGGTTTGGGTTGGGGTTGAAGAAGTGGACCGAGACCCTCCTGGGAAACCTGGGAGTCAAGATCTGAAAAGGCAGAGAGATAACAGCCAGGAGAGAGTGAGAGGAGAAGTCTCCTGAGAGAGCTGGAGGCGGAGGACATGGCAAGTGTGCCCTCCCACCAGACTCACCGTTGTCCTCTCTGGCTCTAGAACGGGGGGTGACAGGCCATTTATCATCCAGCTGCAGAGGAAGCCACACAGAGTTGGTGAAACTTGAAGGGTCAGAGGCCCAGACTACTCCTAAATTCCCAAACCCCAAACACTTCCATCTGGGCAGCTTATGTTCATACACCTTCAGCAGTTCCATAAGGACTTCTACCAACTGACTTCATGAAATACTTTCCCGCACCTTGCATCTTTAAGATCTTTTTTTTCAAGACAGAATTTCTCATCCTGGAACATACTCAATAGACCAGGCTGGCTTCGAACACAGATCTGCCTGCCTCTACCTCCCTGGTGCTGGGATCAAAGGTGTACACCACCACGTCCAACTTAAGATTCTTTTTCTCTCTTCCTTTATTTTTCTTTCCTTCCTTCCTCCCTCCCTCCCTCTCCTTTCTTTCATGTGTGTGTGTGTGTGTGTGTTTGTTTTCGAGGCAGGTTTTTTTCTGTGTAGACCAGGATGGCCTTGAACTCACAGAAACTGGCTTGACTCTGTCTCAAGAGTGCTAGGATTAAAGGCATGCAATATCATGCCCAGCCTCAAGACCTCTTTTTAACCAAGAATTAAATTAAAAAATTAAAACTAGTAATTAAAAAAAAAAGCAGAGTCAGGTTCAAGGCCAGCCTGGTCTATAGAGAGAATTCCAGGACATCCAGAATGACATGAAAAAACCTGTCTCATGGGGGGAAAAATGGGCAGAATATTTCCATTTTCCCTTTGTATTCTATTCTCCTCTACTGCAAAAAGGAAATGGAAGCAATAGGCTGGAAAGATGGTCCATAGGTTTAGAACATCTGCTATTCTTCTATAGGATATCAGGCAGCTCAGAGCTCCAGGGGATTCAACACCTCATAATGCAGGCACCTTCACCCACATGGTACACAAAAGTTCACACAGGCACACATACACAAAATAAATAAGGCTTTTTGTTTTTTCATTTTTTGAGACAGGGTTCTTCAGTAGTTATGACTCCAGTCCTGGAACTCCCTCTGCAGACCAGGCTAGCCTAAAACTCAGAAATACACCTGCCTCTGCCTACTAAGAGCTGGGATTAAGGCGTGCACCACCACCACCCAGCAAAAAAACAAATCTTCAAAACAACAAACAGCAACAAAAAACCAAACTAAAAAACACAACGGTAGGCAGGTCCCTGAGTTTGAGTCCAGCATGATCTACACAGCAAGTTCCAAGATAGCTAAGGCTACAGAGAGACCCTGTCTCAAAATACATACGTACTTACATACATACATATATACATACATAAAATAAAAGAGAGGGTAGGGAACACTCTTGCAGGAAACCATAGTTTATAGCTCCCAGTACCGGTATGGTGGCTCACAACCATTATAACTTGAGTTCCAGGGTATTCAATGCCCTCTGTGAGCACCAGGCACATGCAGTACAGAGACAAACAAGCTGGCAAAACACCCATACGTATAAAACAAAATAAATAAGCCTCAGGCTAGGTGTGCTAGCACATTTTAACCCAGAGGCAGGTCTCTAAAGTTGAGGCCAGTCTAGTCTACACAGTGGGTCCCAAGACTCAAAACAAAAAGCCCAACGAAGAAGAAAATTCAGATAAATGCACTAATTAGAGGAGCTAGAATTCCAACTCAGATTCCAGGAAAGGGTCTAGTCACTGCACTTTAGGTGCAGAGTACTCACCCAATGAAAAGGTCCCTGAGACCCCCAATTTGGAGCTGGTTTGGGGGATTCAGGTCTTGCATGACTCTCCAAGACCCCCTCAGAGATCCTGGGTTGGTGACTATCAGGGTACTTAAGCATTGAGTCCCGCAGCGTCTGCCCTTCCCGCAGTCTCTCACTAGGTGTTTCTGAGTCGGGACCTGGAAGTTCTGCAGAAAGTTGGGAGGTGATACTGGGATAGGAAAGGACTTAAGACACATTAAATCTTTGTGAAATCAGCTTTTGCACTCTCCATCCCCAACTACTCTACAAGGTCTGTATTTCACCCAGTAACCCAGTAAGTTCTCCCTCAGGGAAATCTACACACCAGGAGAGTGGGAAGGCAAGGTCCAGGCCCCCATCTCGCTGAAGATGCTATTGAAATCTCGTACTAGATCATCAAAGCCAAAGTTGTCGTGGAATCGCATCCCTCCTCCTGGGCTGAAGCTGAAACCGAATTCCTCCGGAGGCTGAGAACCATCAAACCTATAGCTCCCTCGACCCCACGTGCCTCTGTCTTCCTCCTCTTCGTCGTCATCATCGTCATCATCTCGAGTCATCCCTCCAAAAAAGGGATCTCTGTGGCTGCGAGTGGAGGCAGACAAGCCTGTCTAAGCAATAAAATCAATCCAAGGCCAGCAAAATGGGACAAGGTTAAGGCTCTAGGCAGCTGAAGAAAACACCGGAGGGCTGGCTTCCAAGTCAAAACAACGCTGATGAATCTATTCAGGTTTTGTGTGTTTCTAATTAGAGCCTATCCCAACCTCCCGACATCTCGCAAACGCCTCTCTGATTTTTCTTCAGTGTCTCACTGCCCACTCCTTTGGCCCAAGGTCCTGCTCACTTGCTCATTGTCCTCTTCCCCAGACCCCCATTGTCTTCTCCGCCCAGGTCCCTGTTGCATCACCCCAGACTGGAGACAGGCACTGTTTCTCTCTTCAGAACCGCTTTGGTCACTGTGGCGAAGCGAGTACTCAAGGTAGAGATTTTTATCCTCACAGCAGGAGTTGAAGGGGGCGGGGAAGGAAGCTTTCCAAAAATATGGCGAAGGGGTCAAACGTCCCCAAAGAACGCCCCTCCCTCATGTTCAGCCCAGAACTACGCTCACCTCCGAGGTCCACGAAAGCCGAAAAAGCCCCGGAAAAGGTCAAAGAAGCTCATTACCGTAGGGGCACTAGAAACTTCAAACTTCTGCAGGACATGAGCGAACACCCTGTCAGGTACAGCTCGGGCTCAGCTGTCGCTGCCGGAAATCAAGACTGCGACGCGGCATTGTCGTAAAAAGGCCGTAACCCGGAGAAGGAAGAGGCGGGGTTGGCGGCGCTCCTCAGACGCGAAGCTTCTTTCTCATAAGCCACCTTTCAGTTTTGAGTGAAGGTGGGCATGTGGAATCCCTACGGCCCGAGATCGTATTCCTTCTAGGTGATTCTTCTTCCTGCCCATCTGCCAGGTCCTAACGGATGTTTTTGTTACTCCTTATGGTTCCGAGAAAGCCGCCAGAGGGAGTAGCCTGTCCCGAGCCCTGCCTCAGAAAACACCCCCACTTTGTGTTTCTAGACCGATGTTAAGTGACGTCCAACACTATTTGTTGGGCAGTGTTTTACCAAGCTCCCTCCAGAGCAATTTCCTTACTGTTCAACAGAGAAGAGGAAGGATACCAAGAACCTCCTGAGCTAGTAGAGAATTAGTTTTGGCCATAAAAAATTAAATGTGTTTATTCAACACACGGTTTCTCTGCGTGGCCCTGGCTGTTGGGAACTCTTTAGACGAGACTGCCTGCTCTGCCTCCCTCGCGCCTAGGCACTCCTAAACTTGAAAACAGACTGCAACCAACAAGGTAGGATTTCTACTAGGCAGGGAAGAGAAACTACTGAAGCACCCCCAAAAGGAAAGGAACAAAGAGTGTGTAACTGAGATTCGGCACTCCAGAGGCAGAGGCAGGCGGAACTCTATATGCGGCCTGGTGTATACAATTTCATGCCAGACCGAGTTACCTAGTGAGACCCTGACTCAAACACACACCCTCCCCACCCAAGCCAGGAGGATACTTGCAGTTTGGGAAGTCCGAGGCAGAATCTCTTGAATCCTTGGCAATATGATGAGTTTCAGGCTCTTATAAAGCAAATAAAACTCCCTTTCCCATGTAATTGAAGTTCAAAACCTTTTACCACACCATGCCCTCACCCCATCCACCCCTTTCCCAGAAACTGGGCATTTCTAAGCCACGTAAAATAGGCAAGGTAGGCAGACCTCTGCAATTGAGACCAGCCTGGTCTCCATACAAGTTAGAGGTCAGTCAGGGTTACACAGTAAGACTGAAAAAAGTTCAGACAAGTACTGTAGTCTACCTCTATAAAGAGAAAAGGGCCTAAGCTTGAGTCGTGCCAGTCAACAGCTACTGTTGGCTTCACACTGCAGCATCCTTTTTAAAAGCACGCTCGGATTCCCAGTCCTTTATCCTTTAAATGTTCTTACTCCTCCCCGCTTCACTTCCTGAAACTTGCTGTAGATGAGACAGTTTCTAGGAGAAATGAAGATTTGTAGTGGTTCTTTCCAGTCACAGGGTATGAAAGGGAATCCCCTTAAGGGCAAAACACTAGCACATTAAGGTGAGAGTTCTTAAAGGGCAAAGATTTCACTTTATTCCACAGCCTTCGAGCCTGCTAGAGAGGCCCAGTTGGTACGATAATACTTATTCACCAAGCTGGTCATCGACGAGAGTGAGGATATCCTAGACGGAGCAAGAATGGGCAGAGGCTGAAGGTAGAGGTTTGGTTTTTTTTCTCCTTTTTTATATATATATATGTATATATATACAAGACACATTAATCCATTAAGTTTGAGGACACAGTACAAAAAAAAAACACTTCAACTAATTCATATGACAATGCTGTTCATATTTATGACGCCATTTTTTGTGTGTTGTTTGGTTTTCCTAATAATAAAGGAGAAGACTTAGGGCCGTTGGGCTGATATATATTTGGGGGGTACCTCCCTACCTCATCCATACACCACCAGGGTGAACAGGAAGAAGTGAAGGAAAGGCAGGGCCCAGAGCAAAGTTTCATAATCTTGAATGCAAAGAGGAAGGGGGTGGGGGGGAGAGAAAATACAAATCCTATAATACATACAACAGGGTGGGATGGTATAGGAATGGGACAGACATGAAGCTGAGGTGTGGGATGGGCCGCTGGGGTGTGGAGCAGCGGAATCGCCCCACATTCTTTTCTCTCTTTGATGCTGTTTCCATAGTTTCCAGGCTGAGAAGCCCTCTCAGAAGATGGGACCGGGAGAAGAGGGTCAGGGCCTCAGTTGGCCCCCCAGCTGTAGCTGTTGTAGGCAGACTTGTTGGTCTGGGGCTTCTGCGGGATGGAGCTGGTCTGGCTACGTTGCCCGCTGCCCGTCTGCAGGGATGGGAGGGTTATGGGGGAGGAGAAAGGTGTCTAGTTAGTGGGACCAAACTGTAACATCTTGACGTGGAAATGTGTAAAATAGTTCTACTCTCTCATTTCCTTTACTTAGAGCCGACTATGAAGCCAACATTTCAAGCATAGAAAATTGATTCTACATAGCCTCTTTTACAAGGCGACATTTTTCTTTTTAACCTTAAAGTACAGGAAAAATGGACAAGAACACTTTGGAGATAATATGGTGAGTTGGTTCCATTCCTGTCAGTTGTCTTCCCCACTACCTATTGTCCTGGCCTAAACAACTATGAGAATTCTGGCCTTTTTAAGTGAGTGATCACAAGATGATTACATTCTCACTCACCTCTGTGAATGCCTCAATATGGAAAGCTTTGAGGGCAAGAGAGTTGCCCAGCCACCTATGTTGGAGTTCTTAAGTGGTCTCTTTTACCACCATTCAGATCCACCCACCACCACACATTAATTAATGTGAAACCAATCAAACAAAGGAAAGACCTGAGGCACCAGGCTCCAGATGCTGCCCCTGGAATCTTTTCCATTGTGATAACCAAGTGTTTTCCAGAGTTGGGGAAGGGTAGAAAGATAAAGAGGGTGTTGAAGAGGGAAGGAAGAGAGGATGGGGGAGGCCAGAGAGCTTAGCATAGTGTTTCTGTTTGTGTATCCGATTTGTGATTGGGTAGGCTTTTCAAGTTATCTGAGGCCGTGGAGGTGAAATGGGGACTAAAAAGAAGTTGGTTCAAGCATATTATCATTCAGTTTCATTACCTGCTCCTCCTGCTGGCGCTGGCAACAGAGAATCATCTGCAAATATGGTAGCTGAGGCAGAACCAGGATATATGGAAAATAAAGGGACAAACTTTTGACAATAGAACTCCACCATTAGAAGGGAAAGCTATAATGTCAGGGAAGGGAGAAGGCTGGGAGAGGTTACAAGGGAAGGTGTGACCCAGGTCTGACAGGATGAGGACAACTGTGCCACGGGAGGTGGAGGAGAAAGGTACCAAAGGAACTGGGCAAAAGGGTTTCAGTCTGGCCCATTCTCTCATGTTTCCTTTGCCAACTGCTCATGTTATGTGCGCTTGTGTCTGTATGTGCTGTGCCCCTGGCTGGCACTGGGAGGGCTGGGTGAAGGTGGTGGTAAGGAAGGGTAAGAAAAGGAAAAGGGAGGCAGTTTTAAGGGATAGGAAGGAAGATGAAGGGAAAGGAGAGAGGGGGAAGGGCTATTACCTGGCCATCCTGTTGCAGGTGATGATGAAGGATCTGAGAATGTGGCTGCTGATGGGGGGTCAGAATATGCATAAAGGGGGCAGGTGGGTAGGCAGCAGCTGTGGCAGGATTGATGGGCCCTCCACTTCCTAGGGCTGAAGGCAAGTTGAAGGAGGCAGCAGGAGTACCGGAATGAAACCCTTGTTTCTCAAAGGACTGCTATCCCAGGAAAACAGGAGGAGAAAGAGTAAAAGGGATCATCAGAAAAACTTACTGAGCCCAAGTATCTCTATCCTCAGAAAGCAGCATGGTCAGAAACAACAGCACACCTCAAGTCAAACATTCAAAAGTCTTAGTCCCAGTTCTTCTTTTTTGTTCATAGCTCCATGATCCTAGGCTAACTAACCACTCAGCTTCAGTTTCCTCAAAATAAAAGAGATAAATCAGGCAATGGCAGTGCAAACCTTTAATCCAGTACTCAGGAGGCAGAAGCAGGAGAATCTGAGTTCAAAGCCAGCCTAGTCTACAGAGGGAGTTTCTGGACAGCCAAGAACAACAAAGGCTACACAGAGAAAGCCTGCCTCAAAATATATATATATATATATATATATATATATATATATATATATATATATATATATATATATATAGAGAGAGAGAGAGAGAGAGAGAGAGAGCGCGAGCTACTACTGACTTCTTGTCACAAGGATCAAGCAGAAAAATGACTGTCAAAGCACCCATAAAATCTTACATTAGTCAGGCATGATACTGCACACCTTAAATTCTAATTACTTGGGAAGCAGATGGATCTCTACAGTTTGAGACTAGCCTGATCTACACAGTGACTTCCAGGCTAGCCAGGACTAAAGAATAAAACCCTTCCTCAAAATAAATAAATAAAAATAAAATTGTACATTCCTGCCTCTGTGGCTTAGCATAAATTAAAACTTTGTAGATATCTCTGAAGAAATGAATAAAAAACTGAAGAGATATCTTGAGTATGAAAGGTTCTGGGACATAAAAATGAAAACACATACCTATAGATAACTCAGTAACAAACTACTCACTTCCTTTCCACTCATGGTTATGAACTTACAAAGAATGAAATCAACTAGTTTCCCTTCATTTCCATATTTATTCTCTTGCAAAGTTATGAAAATACTGAGTGGATAGGTCAAGGGGCCAAAACCATTTGCACAGTAAATAAATGACATTAAATTATAATTTACAACACTTGACCTTCCTATGACATTTCTCATAAAGTCCTAGATAAACTGAAGTCTACAGATAACTCATTTAGAAAAGGTAGAATGGGTTTCGGACACCTCTCCTGAGGGTTGTTCTAACTGCAACTCCACCTCCATCTCTTTTCTACTTTCATCCACACCAGGCACCTACCTGGGTTTTGGAGTACACAGAACCCGAGATATCTGGCACGCCCGTGTTACTGGAGGTGACTGATACACCTAGGGGAGGAGGAAACAGAGAGGATTAGCTCTGTCTGCTATCAGCCTAGTCTCTGTTCCTAGGACAACGTGATGTCTGCAGCCTTTCTAGCTATGGCACTGCAAAAGAATTTTGGTATGTTTTTTCCATTACATCAGCTGAGATGTTAGAACTCATAACATAAATGCTGCCTAGGAGGTCTTCTGCCCTTTCTAGATAATATGTGTGGAGCACATGTGTGAACCTCTTTTTGATGGGGGCACAAAGGGTATGAGCAAAATTTCAGTAGCATGATCTTAAAGCAAAAGGGTATTATAAATTTAATGTCCTCTGTGAATCAGTCTACTCAAACTCCACTCGGTTTTGGCTCTTACTGTTCTACATGACACATTGGGGCTCAAAATCCTTAAACCTACATTGTTAAGTATTAGGAACAGTTCAACGCAGAGGCCCCAGTGCTTATTCTCAGAGCCTCAATTCACTTCATGAACCTCACTTCTCTGGTCGTACGAATGCTAGGCTTATATCCTTGTGACTTAAAGGGCTTGCACAAGATGAATTTCTAGTTCTATAATTCTAGTGGTATGAGGGTGGGGAGGACACCTATATGAAACATAGAGGCAATGTCATTTTCATTACTTCAGCTTGCCCACAAGTAACAGTTTTAATCCATATCTAACTCATGTTTCCTCTTGAAAATTTTCCTGCCACCACAGTTTAAAGTAGCCTGTAGTAGTATAATCCATCTTAATTTGTTCTCAGGCTAAAATAAACATACTACTACACTCTTCCTTCCTAACAGTATTGGTCAATGAATCAAGAAGACAGAAGCCATGAGATAACCTAGCATGTCACCAGAGACATTTTAAACAAAATGTGGAAAATAAGTTAAACTAGAAATTCACAATTGAAAAAAAAAACATTAGCTCCTGTAAAAATAGACATTATTAGCTCCTGTAAAAATAAAAAGGGAAACCAGAAAACTACATCTTATGCTTTTAGATTCTTGCCTCCAGAAGTACATTATTCTTTTATTTGAGAAGCACTCTGACGGAGCTTTGTTTGGCTTTTTTTTTTAAAGAAGCGATATGTTAATGATAAAATCACAAGGAACCTTCCATTCACTCCATACAAATTCCAGAAACTCAAATTCTCCTAACCAATGCCTAAAAGAAAGGTAGCCTTTAGGAGTTAAGTTCACAATCACTTTAGATATAGTCAGTGATTACGTGCTTCTCTAGCTAGCACAAGGAACAGGGTTTGACCACTAGCACCAAGAGAAAAAAATTAACGTAAAACCCTACCAATCCTAAGTCCAGATAGTACCCTTCAAAAGGAACAAATACAATTCTAGGGGAAGAAAAAGAAGCATAGAAATAAAGCATGAAAAAATACTTCCTATCTCCAAAGCCTTAACTGCATACTTTGAAGGCACAAAGTAAACAAAGGGAACAGTATATCAAACTCTTTTAGAGGTAGCAGAGATTTTTCTTCTTTTCAAACCCCAGATGCCTAGCTGAGAGAACAATGGGTTGCAGGCATAACTTTAAGTTCAGATATGGAAAGGACTAATGCTAGTGAGGTTTGATGGGGAAGGGAAATGAGCCAGGTTACAGAATATTTTCAAGACAAAACCAAAGAGACAATGAGTTATCTTTAATAGATAAGTGCCTACAGCTGACTTGGTTACTCTCTTGCCAAGAGAAGCTAGGATGCTTACACAGGGTGGGAGAAATTACTTAACTGGAGCCACACTGGGTGGTAAGGAGAAATTAGGGCTAGCAAGCTCCTACCTTGTTAATTTTTACATAAAAAGTTTAGTTCAAGTTTTAAATCATATAGAAGAACCAGTAATGCAACAGGGAAAAAGAGAATCCTGTATAGTGGCTAAAATAGCCTCTATGTAAGTATTAGAAAACCTAAAAAAATAGCAGGCTTTGATTTCCCAATTTTTACTAGCTATTACAGAGATCCTCAGACTAAAGTTTTGCTCTCCTTCCCATCCCACATGTCCTACCTACCCCAATTACCCAACAGTGATAAAAAAAAAATTACAAAACAATGTAGGTGGTAGACAGAAGAAAAAAAAAACCCATTTCTTACTTAGCGTGGCAGCAACTTGGAAAACTGGTTAAACTCCAGAGGACCAGAGGGGTAAGGAACTGTACTAAAGGAAAGTTGAGTATATGGTTTCTGATTAACCAAGGGTGGTTGTCTAATTGTTCAAATTTCTGCTATAAACCAACAGCTGATGGTGTACTGGTTAGTGAGTGCATGGAGGACAAACTTCCCAACAGGATGTCTGACCAAACATCTCTCACATAGCTTTGGCTACATCCACTAGTAAAAAAAAGACTAAAAATTCACAATCTCTGAAAAGCCATCAAAGGACCACGAACAGTGTTCCAGGCTAGCAGTTTCCACAAAGCCCGAGCCATCAACTAAGTGATCACTAATAACCTGATAAGATATTAATCAGACAGTCAACCTTGAGAACCAGATGTAGAGATTAAGCCTTGGACGATACTTCCCTAACAACAGCTTTAGCCTTTCACTATGACATGACACTAACTTCTTGTCCCTTGCCCTCAGCTTGAGTCAGAGGCAAGGGGAGGATCTACATGAAAAAGTAAAGACATAAAAGCATGGGAAATCAGTTTTGTTGTTTTTATTTGTAATAGCTTTACCAACCAATCAACAGGCTGGAAACGGGCTGTTTTAACTCTACTGAAACACTAACAGCTCTTTGGCTATACTAGGGATTGACTGAAAAGACCGCCCTCCACCCTTTATCCACAATACAGCATTGGCTCCTAGTGTCCAGAAAGACATGCACGGAAAGAACGCAGAGTTAGCTAAAGAAATACCACAGTTTATTGAAGACTACAAATATTTTTTGTTACAAGTTGGAACTACATGCCTTCCAGAAATCAAAAGCAACAGCAGGCGTGTGCATTGATGCTTCGGAGTTGCTGCACCACTCGAACTCGAAATGGGTAAGACAGGGTCAGACACATGGGGGAGAAGGGAGATGGGGAGGGGGGCAAGTTCAAAAGCCCAGAAGGTATCCACCAACTCATTTCCCCAAGCCACGCAGGCCATGGCCTCAGCTCAGCAGGCTCTCCTCAGTGGTCTGGTTTCTGAAACAAGACTTCAGTGCAAATTTATACACACACACAAAACATAGCCCCCAGGCTTGGGCCAAATTAGCTCTCAGCCGTCCAGAAATGCTTGTAAGGGGGTGGATATTTTCTTCCTAAAAGGAATCAAATACATAAAAATAAATGAATTTAGAGGTTGATGAGGAACAGAATGACAAGAGCCCTCTGTTGGGGGTTGGCAACTGGGGGTTCTCAAAAAGCTGCTATAGCAGATTTCTGAAATTTTAAGGTAAGTAAGAAGCTAAGAGTTTCAAAATCAGATTCCAATCTGATTCTGGACCACTTAGTACTTAAACCTAACGGTAAATTTGGGAGGTGAAGCCATTCTAAGTCAAAAAGCTTTTATCTCTATACTCAACCAAAGATTAGGGTAGGCCTTGGTTATTAAGAAAGTTGCCATAAGGAGTATGGGCATTAAATCTCAGAGGTTCCTCAAGATTTTGAAAATGTGTATCATGACCCAGTTTCATAGGTCACAGTTCAAACATCTGTCTATTAATACCTAAGCCTATTTGTTGTCTTCTGTGCTCAGTTCTCTAATTACTATAAAGCTTGGCTATTTACCCACAGAGTCCACAGAAGAATGAAGAACACTTATTGGTAACTCTAAATCCCATAGAACTGTAACCAGGATGCAAGCTTTTAAAGACAACCCTCAAGTCCAACCCATTAACTGCAGCAATCACCTCCCCAGATTCACCCGAAAGTCATTAAGAAAATTACATGGAATTCTTTTCAGCCCTCTCAGGTATGGTATATACCCCAGTGCTCAACAGTGGCAAAGACTGCTACAAATTAGAGGCAAGCCTGGGCTACATAAAGATCTTGTCTCAAAAGCAAAACAAGAAAACAAGTAAGACAGATATGATGGTGCACACCCTTAGTCCCAGCACTCTGGAGACAGAGTGGATTCCAGGCCAACCTAGTCTACATACTGAGTGTCAGGACAGATAGGGCTATATAAAGAGACCCTGTTTCAAAAAAACAAAAACAAAATCACATTTTAAAAACCCATAAAGTGGGACGGGAAAAAAAACAAAACCCATAAAGTTAGGCCGGGTGGTGGTGGCACACGTCTTTAATCCCAGCACTCAGGAGGCAGAGGCAGGCGGATCTCTGTGAGTTCGAGGCCAGCCTGGTCTACAAGAGCTAGTTCGAGAACAGGCTCCAAAGCTAGAGAAACCCTGTCTCGAGAAAAAAAAAAAAAAACACCTAAAGTTTAAAAAAATCTACAAAAGCAAAATTTTCTTTTCATCTCTATCGTCCAAAAAGAAAGCAACAATGTCAGTTAGAGAAGCAAGGGCTAGGCTACATGTGTCCATAAAATCCCTACACTACTTCCCTGTTATCAGATGTGCAACAAGTCTGTGCAAGAAGACTAGCTAAACAAATGAAGAAACCTAAGGGTTCAAGCCTCACTCCCAAGAGTAGTCAGTCGTGTCTACTCATTTTTCTCCACATTGTATGTAGATCTTCTAGCTAGGGAATTAAAAAGGAAGTCATGTAACAAAATTAGTACTACAAACTTATGCCAAACCTATCATACATAGTCCGCTAGCTAGAAAAATATCTAAACCTTTCTTCAGTACTCTTCCACTCTTGGTGCCATGCATACTACCATTTTCCCCAGTGATATTTCAGTGAAATCTTGGGGCCCCTGCCATTTTTCGCCCAAACTCAGATTAGCCGTTTGAGCATTCCCACTGTGAATAGTGGACACATGCCCGCCCTAGTACAAGCTCTTTGTTGGTACTGTTCTTAGACCCCTAAGCCAACCAAACAATTAACAATCATGTGGAGGGTTAGCTTATCTCAATGACCCACTTTCAAATACCAAGTCTTTCTTCCACCTAGTAATATCCCACACAGACCACTGAACAAGGGCCAAAGGGAACTTACCAGTGTTGTATCCGTGAGACCCATATCCACTTGGCTGTTGGAAAGGGGTGGCCGAGGCATTCACACTGACATTCACACCATGCTGCTTGGAAGAGGTAGGAGCCACCTGAAGAACAAAAGGACAGGAATAGAATGAAACAGCAACAGACAACATCTGTCTCACTTGTTCTACTCCAAAGATTGGACATTTAGGTAGTTATCATCCTAAAGTAGGTTGGCCAGTGGTTGATCCTTACTGATTGTGTTGAATGAGAAATGCTTGAGGAGATTATAGAATCTTCAGGAGGTGGAGCCTTACTGAAGGAAGAACATGAGTGGGATAGGATCTGAGAGTGTACCCATCTTCCTGTTCTCTCCACCTCCTACTCCTGGCACCATGCCATTATGGACTCTCCCCAAAACTTAACTTTTTCTTGTGTGAGTACTTTTGGTCATGTTATTTTAAAATGACAACAAAAAAAAAAATAACTAGAACACTAAAGTCTTCAGAACTGACCTGAGCAGTTAAGAGATAGTTTGTAGGGGGGAAAAAAAAGACAATGGTAGCAGAGAAAGGAGGAGGTGGCGAAGATATAATGTATCACAATCCTCCTTTGGCTAACTCTAAGATCAGGTAATCCTTGTTCCAATTAAAATCCCACACCCCTTCTTCCTAAACCAGAAATAGGCCAAAAGTACAAGTTGTCCCTCATTTATTACTAAGGGGTCATTTAGCCTTGAAAGCAGCTAGAATGATGCCCAGAATTGGGATCCTTCACAACAAGACCAGTCAGTCAGTTACTCACAGGGAACACAGCAGGCCCATACTGGAAGGTGCTGGGGAGGCCCGGGACCCCTGTATAGTATGGCAGGCTGGTGTAACTGTAGCCAGGAGGCAGCGCCGGGTTCAGGAATGTCTGCTGCGTGGTGTGATGAGTCTGCGTCTGGTTCTGTTGGGGTTGGGCCAAGGTTGTGGCTGGGGCTGGGGAGGAGGCATCCCCACGGCCGAACTTGGTGAGGTCACCTAAGAAGAGAAGGTCTGGCTGCATACTCTATAATGTGCAAAGGGATCCCCAAATGAAAAATCCCCATCTTCCTCTGCCAACTTGTTTTCTTTAATCTCCATCCCATCCTTTTCCTACACCTTGCTTCTCCAAGGGCTTGAAGGACAACAATAGTTAAGGGAAGGTGAGAAGACAATGATCAGCTATACATAAACAAAAACCTAAGGACTAGCAAGGCAATGAGATTGCCACTGTACACAGGGCAAAGTGGCACAAGGGAATACAGAAGAGCAGTTCAATCAAACTTCCTAGAAAAAGGTGGAGACTAACAGACACCCCACCCCTACAAAAATCACACTTCTGCTAAAAATCTTAATTATGGAACTCTTCTTGCTACTAAACACATTTCTATCTACACATCTCCCTGTATTCAGCTCTATTCCAATCCTACCAGAATAAGGGTTGCTGGCCAGGCTACCATCCCTCCCAGTAAGTGGAGTGGTGGGTGTGGGAAACGGGATACTGTAGTAATCCTAGAACCAAAATAAAAGAGGAGAGATTAAATTCCACTCATTCCCCAGCAAGGAAACCACAAGAGGAAGCAAGAGAATGTTTGAGTACTGCAATTTATCACGTTACTGATTAAACAGGTTAGTGATCACATGAACACCAATTAATCTTGCATACACTGTCCCCCCTGCCTGGCCATGAGTAAGAGTCAGACAAGGTCTACGGATATGCTTGTTGGAATACACATCAAGGTCTAGCAGGACAAACAAGGTTTAATCTTACATAGATCCTTCTAGCTAATTTTGAGAAAACAGGTTCTTCTTTCTGCCAAAGTGCTTAAGCTGTGGGGCCAGAGAAATTGGCTTAGTAGGTAAGAGTGCTTGCTACTTTGACCTCCAGCATCTATGAAAAAGCCATGGATATGATCATGGACATGCCCGTAATACTAACATGGAGAGTCTATGGATGGGTCAGAACAGAAAGCAGGATATACACAATATCCTCCTCTGGCACCTGCATGCACATATACTCTTAAAAAGGTGATGCACAGGAAGCAGAGGCAAGTGGCTCTCTAGAGTTTTTTGAAATCAGCCTCTATATAACAAGTTCTAGGCCAGCTAAGGCTATATAGTCCTAACTACATAGAATGAATGCTGGGAATAAAAGCATGTGCCAGCACACCCAGCCTACTGTCTCAAAACAAAAGCTGCATGTGGCGGTGCTCCAATAATTCCAGCATTTGAAGATTTGGAAGGCTGAAGCAGGACAATCACCAAGGCCAGACTAAACTACATAACCTACGTGAGAGTCTGTCTCAAAACAACAAAGCTGGACCCATTAACACAAGCCTGTAATTTAACTACTTGGAGACACAAGTCAAGTCTAGAGCTCAACACCAACCTGAGCAATTTAGGAAACTAAAGGCTCAGAAATAGAGTATTTGTCAAAATACAAGAGTCCCTAGGTATGATCCCAAGAACTACAAAAAAATCTTAAGACATTAAAAATATCCTGACCATCTGAATAAGCTGGCTAGAGCTCCCACTAAATTCCAATTACTCTTGTAAACTGCCTAGGACAATAAATGCTTAAAGTACCCCATTCTGGGGATTCTGGGAAACTCATTAGTAAAAAAGAAAGATAAAAGAGATGACACAGAGAAACAAAAAATGAAGAAAAGCCAGGGAGGTTGGGTGTGGTGGTGAATGCCTTTGAGTCCAATACTCCGTATACACAGCTAGGACTACGTAGAAAGACCCTGACTCAACACCAAAAACAAAAGAGCCAGGGGTAATGATATATGTCAGTGACAGTCCTAGACACTTAGGAAATAGAGGCAGGAGAATACGAGGTCCAGTAGTTTGAGGCTAGCCTGAAAAACAGGGTGAGATACTCTCCCATTATTAAAATGAAACAGGAGGAATATAGTTCAGCAGTATTCAGCCTAACACACATAAAGTCCTACTTTCAATCATAAGGGAATCAAACAAAAAAGCAGAACAGAAAATTGATGTTGACATAAAGTATGCTAATAGTTTTATTAGTCCATCTGAGCTGCAGCTATGTAGCATGTATTTTAATTCAAATTACTAGTGTGTATGTATATATATGGTAAAGTATATGGGGAAAAAGACTGAGAAAAGGCTAGGATATTGAACATCAGAAAATTTATTTATCAATTTTGTTTGGCTTTTTTTTTTTTTTTTTCAAAGAAAGTAGTCAAGCTGGCCTTGAACTCACTATACAGGCAAGCCATGTTTTGAACTCCCAGTTTTCCTGCCTCCGCTTCTCATATGCTGGGATTACAGGCAAGAGCCACAACTGATTTTAACATTAATTTTAATGTCTTTTGCTGGGCAGTAGTGGCATATGCTTTGACTCCCAGCACTCAGGAGGCAGAGGCAGGCGGATCTCTATGAGTTTGAGGCCAGCCTGGTATGGAGTAAGTTCCAGGACAGGGTAGTCTATATAGTGAAAACCAATCTCAAAAATCCGTAGTTTAGTGTTCTTTTTCCAGATTTCAATCCCGCATACTCACCAATGGAAATCTTGTCTGGAGCATTTGTAAATCATCATAGCCATATACTTGTGGCTGCAAGAAAGACATTTAACAACATTAAGAGGAACTAGTCATGATGGTGTAGAAAAGACAAGAAAAAATTTAAAATAACATTCTCATTCTCACGACAGATTATTTCCTTCTGTTTTCTTTATGTGGAAAGCAATAAAGTACAAAGAGATTAAATGATTCATGAAAGGTCTTAAAGCGTCCCTTAAACTACATGCTATATATATGTAATGACTAGGCTGTCATTAGGGCACTTGTAAGGAAGAATTAATAGATTTAAGTACATGAACAGCAGGCTTTTTATTTCCATTGAGCAAGTACTATCTCTGGCAGACCTTAAAGCTTAGATTGAAATTTATCTTTTCTAGGACTCACTTTTTTTTTTGTTTATTTACCCATATTTCCAGGAAACGTTAAAAAGTATGCCAAAAAAATTTTTTTTTAATACTTAAGAGCACTGGCTACTCTTTCAGGACCCAGGTTTGATTCCCAGAACCCACAAAGTGGTGTACATTCATTTGTAATACAAGTTCCAGGGAATCCAATTCCCTTTTCTGGCCTCCAGAAGAAAAAGTATCAAGTACACACATAGGAACATAAATACACCCAGGCAAAACACTCATACAAATAAAAATAAACACACACAGACAGACACAAACACACTTAAGTATGTAATGTGGGACTGGAGAGATGGCTCAGTAATTAAGAGCAATAATTGCTCTTCTAGAGGATCTGAGTTCAGTTCCCAGCACCAGCATTACTATGAGAAACTCTTAGTTACAAGGGACCAGATGCTCTCTTTTGACCTCCATAAGTATCTACCTCTGCATGGCACACATATACAAATGCAAGCAAAACATTTATACACCTTAAAAAAAAGTTTTAAAAGTACACAATGTAGGGGTTAAGTTAAGAGCGCTGGCTGCACTTTCAGAGGTGCTGAGTTCAATTCCCAGCAACCATGTAGTTGCTCACAACTACATTAGAGCTCTACAATGAGATCGAATGCCCTCTTCTGTCATAGAAGCATATATGCAGAGCCCTCATATACATAAAATAAATGAATAAATTAAGTATTCTTTAAAAAAGTATACAATGTAAAAAAGATATTTAAGAAGAAGGGGGAAGTGTTGGGAAGAAGGGGAGTTTAAGAAGGAATAATAAGGGGCAAAAGAGATGGCTCAGCAGTTAAGAACATTGGCAACTCTTTTCAGAGGCCCCGAGTTCAATTCCCAGCAACCATATGGTAGCTCACAAGCATCTATAATGAGATCTGGCGCTCTTCTCTCCTAGCATATAGGCTCTATGCATAGATAGAACAACCATATTTAAAAAAGAAAAAGAATGACAATTTAAAAAATGGAAGGGTAGAAGCCAGGCGGTGGTGGCGCACGCCTTTAATCCCAGCACTTGGGAGGAAGAAGCAGGCGGATCTCTGGGATTTCGAGGCCAGCACCAAAGCTACAGAGAAACCCTGTCTCGAAAAACCAAAAAAAAAAAAAAAAGGAAGGGTGGTATAACCGAAATATATTAAACCTATGTATGAAATTGCTAACTAATAAAAGTTACTAAAACAAATAATAAAAGAAAACTTTTAAAAGCAGTCAAGCCTGGAGGCCTTTAAACCAAACACTCAGAAAACAGAGACAGATCTCTAAGAGTTCCAGGCCAACTACACAGTGAGACTCTAACTCAAAAGACTAAAAAGTTTAAGAGTGCGATTTGGATATATGTATTATCTAAACTTCTTCCCTAAAGTAGAAATAGGTAGGTGGCTTTTTTGTTTTGTTGTTTTGAGACAGAGTCTCATTGTATAGTGTTGGCTGGCCTAGAACTCAGATAGATATACTTGTCTCTGCATCCATAGTGCTGAGATTAAATGTATTTATTACCACACCTGACCCAAGAACAGGTAGTTTTTTCCTTTGAGTTGATTTAGTTTTTCAAGACAGGGTTCTCTGTGTAACAGTCCTAGCTGTCCTGAAACACGTTATATGTGGACCAGGCAGGCCTCAAACTCACAGAGATCCACTTGCCTCTGCCTCCCCAAGTACCAGGATTAAAGGCATTCACCAACACACCCAGAAAAGATAGGTGTTTTTGAATAGAATTTTTATAACTAATTCCCATCTCAGTGAGTATTGACTACTTGAAGGTGACAGAAGACACTAGAGAAAATACTACTATTGTCACTCATTTATTTTCAGGTAGCTCTAGATTTGAATTGTAAAAGAAAAGGTCAAAGAAAGCAAAGAACTATGGAGGTAGGGAATCAAAAGCATGGGAAATAACATATACTACACATTCTGGCTGTTGATGCTCAAGATCCAGAAACCATATTTCACATAGAACAAATGATCAGCAAAGGACCTTGTTAAAGTTCAGCCCTTCCTCTACAAAAACTACTACATTTGGAGGGTAGGGCCTAGAGAACTATCTCAAAGGATACTTCCAAAGGAGCCAAGTTTGTTTCCCATGGGGGTGCTTACAGCTGCCTCTACAGACACCAGGCATGCTTTGGTGTATAGACATACATGTAAACAAAAACCCTGTTACTTTTCTTGCCTAGTGATTGCCACCCAACCATGCAAGCCTAACTTGAACCTGTATAAAGGTGAAAAGGAGAACAAAGTCTAGTTCCTTCGGATCTTAGCACACAGCAGGTACACAGACTAATTAAAAACCTGTTTGCCTGTATGTGGATACCATTTATTCTGCTTTAATTATTGTACTCCATCTGAAACTGAAGCTACAAAGAATAGTCACACCGTCCTGGCTTTGTAGAGAAGATCCTTCAGCCCCACTTACCGGGTAGGCATGTAACAGCCCTGGAGCCATAATATATGGATTAGGCAACAATGGCGGGACTCCAGGAGGAAGGTTGGGTGGAGCTTTTCCTAAAAGAGAACATTTTTCTGTTGTCATACAATTTATTATCACCTCCACCCCAGAGGAAATGCCACCCACCTATGCAAAGCTACCTGAAGTTGTAGCAACTGAGCTTCGAGTTGAGGCTGTGACAGTAGAGTTGCTGCCCAGGCTAAGGCCTAGACTACTGCCACTATTCAGACTGGAGGAGACACTGACCACTGGGGGAGGTGCAGAGACAGTGCTGGATGTGGTAGAGAAAGTGCTGGAGGAAGAATGGAGACTCGCTTCACTCTCCACACTTGTGTGCTTCAAAGGGGAGCAGTGGAAGACAGAAGGAAACAACATTAGCAACAGATGGGAAAGATAAGGATCTATGATCTTCTCATCAAATTTGCAATTAAAAAAGCCAACCCAAGGTACAATTCCCTCTGCCAATGCAAAAGGAAATCTCTAGCTACATGCTCCTTGCAACTGCCTGCTGACCAACATCAACCTGTTCAGAAAAACAGCAAAGTAAGTGAGGGCATAAATTCCATAGGGACCAACATCTGTTAGTAGGGGGATAAAGCTTAGAACTAAAAGTGTATCACAGCCTTCTTTTCCACACTTTGATTCACTAGTTCAACTTTTAAGACTAATTCATTTGCTAGAAGAAAGTACAGACTCTGACTTAAACTGATATTGTGTAATTTTTAAGACTCGTAAGAAAGTTTGCACTCCTGTAACCCCAGCTCCCTTAGGCTCCCTAGGTAATCCTAGGATAATTCCACACAAAAGAAGTTATAACCATAAAGTAATTCCTTGACCATGAGGTCTCATCTGAATACACTTTGATAACGATGTCCTGCTTCTTTTCCACACTTTGATTCTTATTTGAGTCAGCATTTCCCAGGCTAAGAATCATTCTACCAATTAAAATAGATGATTTTTTGTGTTATTATGTTGCTAGCTTTTTTTCTCCCCCACGCTTTTATAGTTCTAGAAATCTAACACAGGGCCTTCTGTATGCCAATGATGTAATTTATCACTGAGCTACACCTCCAAACTGCCCTGCCTGTCTTGGAACTCTCTGCAGACCAGGATATCCTTCAACACAAAGACCCGCCTGCCTCTACCTCCCAAGTGCTGGAATTAAAGGTGTGTGCCACCACTGGCTGTGAGTATACTTCCATTTTTAAAAAAGGTGTATGTTCTTCTACACTTATTAGAGAACACAAAGCCCCGGCCTATTTTCAGTGGGAAAAAAAAAACAAAAAACAAAAAACCTGAGACTTTTAATTATGTTTCATTAGTGCAAAACATCTGGATTCTTTTGACTTCTCAATATCCTTTTACTACTTTTCCTACAACCTCAGTTAAGTTCTGAAGAAAATTCCTAGAATTCCCTACTTAGTGAGCCAGGTGTGCTAAACGCAACCCTGTAATCCCAACACTAGGCAAGGGGAACTACCCATGAATTTGAGGTCACATAGGGCTACATAGCAAGACCCTTTCTCGAGAGAGGGAAAACCAATCAAACAAAAAAACTATGTAACTTCCTCTTGGGGCAATCTTATGATTAGAAATCTAAGTTTCTATTTCTCTCAAGCATCATACTTACTAAAAGAGTGGATGTCGAAGTACGCCCAGAAGATGTTGATGAAGAAAGGGTATTCTGCTGTGTAGATAACGCACTATAATGGGAGAAAGGTTGGCATTAACAGAATGCTATGGTTACGCAAGCTGGAGCTTGAGTTATGAAACACACACACACAAAGCAGAATACAGAAGCAAGACTGAGACCATATTGACATGTTCAATAGCCAGTTTCTCCCCCTCTCTCTCTCTTATACACACACACAAAGCAGAATACAAGACCAAGATTAAGACCATATTGACATGTAAAATGGCCAGTTTTCAGGGTTGTGAACAATCATAGCAAGAGCAGATGGGAAAAGCAGAAAGTACTTTTCCTTTGTCTTTACTTCCCACAAAAGCAGGACTGTTGTAGTCTCGACAAGTAGGGATTAAGATAAGACAAGACAGCTAGCTCAGCTACTGAAACTCACGATCCCAACTGAAAATTTCACCCCAAATCACCTGCTGTGTTGTGTGGTGGTAGTATTTGGAATCTCCTCACTGTGGCTCAAGCCACTTAAGGAGGATGAATGTTGATTGGCTGTCGTCAGTAAGGAAGCTGCAGGTACTGTTTCACTGAGAGAGGGTATACTAGAAGTGGAAGGTGAATCGGATTTCACTGCAGAGCCTGTAGCACCTAGAAATAAGAAAAGATTTCCCTTAATCAAAAAACAGGGACACTATCTATGAGTAAAGAAAAACTACAATTTTTACAGCTCTCAATTACTTAAAAAAAAAAAAAGGAGTTATTCACTGAGAATAACTTTTTAATTTCAGGCAATTAACAACACACACTTCATTTGCCCAGTGAAGAAATTAGTGGATTTATCATTTTTAAGGGGGAAAGGAAAAAAGTTAACCAAAAACTTTGGGCTGGAGAGATACCTCAGTAGTAGAGTGCTTTCTTAATCATAAATCAGGCCTTGGGTACCATTCTTAGCACCACATAAACCATCTGATGGCCTGAGTTTGATTCCCGAGACCCCAGTGGAAAATGAAGGGGAAAAAAAAGACTCCTGAAGTTATCTGGCATCCACAAGTGCTGTGGCATGTGCATACTTGTGCTCACAACACACTCAAAATAAATTTAATCCTAGACTTAAAAAAACAAAAAAGAGCTTGCTATGTATGGTGGATCATGTCTATAATCTAGCTCATGGCAACCTAACATAGAAGAATCACCATGATTATAAGGATAGTGGTGATTACAGCATGAAAATGTGTTTCAAAAACCCAAAGACAGGGGCTGGAGAGATGGTTCAAGAATTAAAAACAAAGGATACTCTTCCAGAGGATCTGGGCTTGATTCCCAGCACCCACATTCAGTTGTGGGGGATCTGGCACCTTTACACAGACATAAATGCAGGCTAAAATCCAATGCACATAAAAAGTAATTTTAAATCGGGCGGTAGTGGTGCACACCTTTAATCCTAGACCTTGAGAGGTGGAGGCATGAGGATCTCTGAGTTCAAGGCAAGCAAAAAAAGGAAAAGAAACAAAGACACGGGGCTAAAGAGATGGTTCAGCGGTTAAGAGCACTCAGTTCTTGCAGACAAACTATTCCCAACAAGCCACATGGCATCTGCAACCAGTTCCGGGGGCTCTGACACTCTCTTTGGACCTTTTCAGGCACCAGGCAGCTGGTAAACAGTCAGTCATACAGGAAAAAAAATCCATATGCATAAAAAAAAAACTCATAGAGAAACTGAAAGCTATGATCCCACCATTTATGGTACTCAAGGCCAGTTTGTTTTACAGCAAGCAAGACTTCATAAATTAAATAAGGGAATAGAGAAATGGCTCAGAGGGTAACAAGGGTTTCTCTTGGCTTTCATGATGGTTTACAACTGTCTGCAATATCTGGTCTAGAACATCCAATTTCTCTTTTGGCATCTTAACGGCAACAGGTACACGTGGTGCACATGTACACGGAAAATAAAACACACAAGCTGGGTGCAAGTGGCACAAGGTTTTAATCCCAGCACTTAGGAGAAGAGGGTAGATCTCTTGTGAATTAGAGGCCAGCTTAGTCTACACAGCAGGGCCCTGTCTTACCAAAAAACAAAACAAAACAAATCCACATTAGCATTGAGAAAAACCACCGAAACCAAAACGAAAAAAGCCTGGAAAACACTTACCTTCAACAGATTGCGTGGTCTGCAACTGCGTGGCCTGCACAGAACTGAAACCATTCTGGAGCAAGAAATGAGCAAGAACAGACAAACTTGTAAAAGAGACGTTATCAGTCAGTTTAATTTTGGTCAAACATATATTAGGGAAACTGGAAAGATAACTCATCTGAGTACCTGAGCTCTGTGCCCAGCACACATGCTGGACAGATAACAACCACCTGGAACTCCAGCTCCAGAGGCATTTGCCTCTGGCTTCTGCATTCATGTGCACATAACCACTCCCCTTACCCAGTAATTTAAAATAAATCCTTAAGACCTATCCTGCTGGACAGGTACTCTACACCACCTTTGATATATGCTATCCCTTTCACCAGAGGAAGGTAGATTTACTAATATATATATATGCATCCTGAATCCTAGCAATCAGATCTTCCATGAGAAAAGGACAGGTATTTGAGACAGTTTTTGCTATAACCAACAAATCTTTATTGCAAAGACAAATGTTTTGGTTCTTCACTTGCTGAAAGGAACTTTTAGTTTCCCAATCACAGAAATGTGCTTTTTGTCAGCATCTCAGTCAGCACCTTCAAGATTTTGTAGCACCATTTCCAGAAAAGTGAAACAGTAATATTCAAGGGACTTTTACCCACTACTTTGCTAACCAAGGCCCAGGGAATCATTAAGCTACTACCTTAGCCTGAGTCAGGTCCTTTTGGGGTGATGAAGAAATGGAGCTGGGATACCGCCGCGTCTGAGTGGATCTCTGTTCATATAGAGGGCCCTGAGCATTATTTTGGGAGGTATAAGTTGTTGACTGAATTGGGCCACTCTGATAGCCAGACTCCTGACTCTGGTTAGATGAAACTGTTGATGAAGACTCACTGTGGGAAATGAAAAGAAAAACCTTAGGAAATGGTGGAGATCTACTACTACTGGAATAAAATAATTTGAATTAAAACAAAACTAGAGAGAGATTAATAAGGAAGTAATAAGTAAGTTAATTTCTAAAATTAGGCACTCCATCTTTTGATCAATTTTATTTTAAGCTATTGTGAGTTTTAGAATCCTGACAACCTTATCAAAGATTACAGGTAGATTTTTTTTCCAGAGGGGGAAATAAACATTATTTTATTATATTTTATGTTTATTAGTGTTTGGCTCACATGCATGCCCAAGTGTCATGTGAATCTTGTAAGTAGGGTTATGGATGATTGTGAACCAACATGTGGGTGCCGAGAACTGAACCCAGGCCTATATATGACTAACAAGTTATCTTAACCACTAGCCCATTCTCCAGACCCCTTTCGGGGGCAGGATATCACTAGATACCTCTGGTTGGCTTTAAACTTACAGAGATGAACTTGCCTCCTGAGAGCTGGGATTAAATGTGCACACCACCATGCCCAGCCTTTCTTTCTTGAAAGTTTATTTTCAATTGAATTGTTTTTATTCCAACAGCAGATCTTCACTATTCACCTGCTTTATCATAAAACTTCCCCTTCTCCACTTTTTGAACCACAACTGTCTCCCAGAGAAAATTTAAATAAAACTTCACATGCATTATGTGAAATTATGACTCAGTTGATCTAGACCAAAGTCAGATAGTTGTGTTTTTAAATTCCAAGGATTAAGGAAAAAATGTTTGTTCCTTTCATATTCCTCTAAGATTGTGTGTAAGACTGGTTTCCTTGATTACTGCCAGGAGATAGAAACGGTCCTTTTTGTTTCCTCTTATGGCTACTTATAATTTTAAATTAATGCTTCCTGAGTTCATTATTTTTCTTTTCGCAGGCAAAGTCCCATAGTACTTTTCAGTGTGGCATATGCCAAGGTACTGTTAGAGGTGCCCTATTGTATGATTCAAAACCAACAAAGACTGAGGATCTAGGGAGATGGCTCAGTTAGTACAGCATTAGCCATGTAACAGTAAAGGCCTGATCTAATACTGAGCACCCACATAAAAGCTGGGAAGAAGACAGCATATATTCTCAGTACACTGGGTAACTGGAGACATGAAATTTCCTGGAGCTTACGAGCCAGCCAATTTGGGCTAGTGAGCTCTACGTTCAGTGACAGATCCTAATTTAGAAAATAAAGTGGTAAGTTAGTGAGAGAGACACCTGATGTGGACCCCTAGCCTCCAGGTAGGATGTATGAGTGAGTGAGTGTGTCAGAGAGATAGAGAACACATGCACATGAGAGAGTGCACATGCACACATGAAAAAACTTGAGCTTGAACATTCAAGAAGTACCTAAATAGCATTTAGCTAAATGTTTGAAGTCTTAGATAATCTTATAGTAAGAATGTATTTCTTTAAAAGCGCACAACAAAATGATATGATTGACTACTTTTATCCAGTCAAAGAGATATGGCCTCTCCAGATGAAGAAATAAGCACAAAACTAAGCTACCAAAAGAGGTCTCCTGGGTGATGATTCCTCTACCTGGCCGTGCTGGTATACAGGCTACTGGGAGCCTGGCTTGAAGAGGCGCTCGTGGTGGGGGTGGACTCATAATCAGAAAGGACAGGCTCTGACCCAAACTGCAATGCCCCAAACTGCAGATTTAGCCCTGAGATATCTGCTGAGCCAGGCATCTCCACAGCCAGAGCAGGAATCTACAAAGAAAGGGGGGGTAGGGAGGTGATGTAATTGTTTAATACAATCTTTTTGTAGAATAAAAATTATTTCTTTCAATTTTAAATTTCCAAATACACCCTTAGACTGTATTTCCTTAAATCCCATAACTTCCCTGCCTTAAAACAATCTCTGAAAAGCTTAAGTACCTTAGATGTCAAAGAGGTTTTCTTCTTTTGTTGTTTCAGTTTCTGTTGAGCCGGCTGAGGGCTGGAGGATTGGTTGTCTGAAGACCCCGGAGACATCTGTGGAGCCGAGGTGGATTTGCTTGGCAGAGGAGAAGAGGGAGGGGGAGGTGCAGCTGTCGAGGTAGCCACTGCAGGTGGCTTCTCCTGAAGGAACACCTCCATCATGGTTGAAGATGGGGTGAATGCCTGGCGTTTTGAAAAAGGGCTGTGCACTGTTGAATCACTTGCACTCTTCAAATCTGCAAGAAGAAATCCAAATTAAGAGGCCAGAGATATTGTTCCATACTAGTACTAAAAACAAGGCCTTCAGGTTTCAAGACTCCAGCTAGCAAAATGGCTCAGTTCAAAAAGATTCTAGCTACTTGACACAAACTAGAGTTATGTTGGAAGAACCTCAGTTGAGAAAATATCTCCATCAGACTGACTGTTGGCAAGTCTGTAGAGCATTTTCTTAAAAACCAAAAAAAGGGAGGATTTACTTATTGTATGAGTATAGATATTTTGTCTGCACATGTCTATGGTTTCCTCTGAGACCCTGGGGCTGCAATTACCTATTGTTGTGAGCCACTATGTGGGTGCTAGAATTGAATTTAGGTCATCTGAAACAGTCACTGTTCTTAGTTACTGAGCCACCTCTCCAAACAATGCATTTTCTCTCATGCGCTCTCTTTTGCTTCTTTCGTCTTTTTGAGACTAGGTCTCTTTGTAGCACTGACTGCCCTAAAACTCCTAGTATAGACCATGCTGTCCCAGCCTTGAACGTAAAAAGATCCACGTGCCTCTGTGTCTGAGATTAGAGGCATGCATCACACCTGGTCCACATTTTCTTAATAACTGACGTGAGAGGATAGTGTAAGAAAGCAGGCTAAAGAAGCTATGAGGAGCAAGTCAGTAAGCAGTGTTCCTAGATGGTCTCTGTTTTAGTTCCAACTTTCAAGTTACTGCATTGGCTTCCTCAGTAATAGCCATGATCAGGAGGACATTTAAGCCAAGTAAACTCTCTTTCAAAATTTACTTTTGGTCGTGTCTTTATCACACCATCAGAAGCAAACTAAGACATGTACCGTGGCATATACACACCCCAAATCTGTCCATCCACCCACTAACCCACCCAAATTGCATATAATCAGGAACTTTTAGGACAGAATCTCATTTTACTTCTACAGGTGATAATCACTGAGTAATTTGAGTAATGAAGTACATCCAATAAAATCAATAGCTAGGCGGTGGGGGCACATGCCTTTACTCTCAACACTCGTGAGTCAGAGCTCTAAGTTTGAGGTCAGTCTGGTCTACAGATCAAGTCGAAGACACCCAGGGCTACACAGAAAAACCCTGTCTTGAAAAACACACAGGGAAAAAAAAAATCAATACATACCATTGTTCTGCGTGTTTAATTAAAGACATGTATAGAGCCACACGTACAAATCATCCAAGTTTAAAGTATAAAATTTTAAGACAATCAAAGCCATGAGACCAAAAGAAATATTACTTTCAAAACTGAAGATAAATCTAAGAATTTAGGGCTGGGTAAGCAGTCTCAGTCAGTAAAGTACTGTGCAAGTATATGGACCTAATTCAACTCCTAGTAGTTATGTAAACAGGATGGGCACAGTGTCACACGCCTATGATCCTAGTGCTGGGGAAGCAGACACAAAAGCATCTTTAGGGTTTGCTGGCTTTTCAGCTGAAACAAGGTTCAAGTTCCTTAAGAGACCACCTGAACACGATAAGAGGATCTAGTGCAGTCAGCCTTTAATCCCAGCAGTCAGGAGGCAGAAAGAGAAAGATCTCTGTGAATTGGAAGCCACCCTGGTCTATGCAAGAAATTCTAGACCAGCCAGAGCCATCACAAAAACACAAAATCTAAAGAGAATTTTCTCAAAAATCACAGGTAAATAAAGAAACACAGAACTAAAGCTAAACTCGATATATAGCCTCAAATTTTATTACCATGTAATTTTCCAGAGTGTATTAAACAGCCCCCTGCAAAGCTCTAGACAACAAATTTATGTGTAAAAGATCTGTCACTCATCATCTTACCATATTGCACCAGTGATGGCGATTGTGTTGTTGAGCCCATATCCCAAGAGGAGGTGGTGTTGCTTCCAGATTGAGAATGTTGAGCTGCCAGCTGAGCCAGGGCCTGTGCAGTTTTAAATTGCTCCAAGAACTGGGAGCCTGTTGTACTACCACCTTTAGCTTCCCCAACATCACCAAATCCTTTCCCCAACATGCTCACCTGTATATCAACAAAGAGATTAGAAGTTTATAGTAGTAATCTTGCTCACCTTACACAAAGACAGACCAAAAGCCCATAGTTCAAATAAAGAATGCTACCAAGCAAAGGAGGATGGCAAATACCTATAGTCCCAGCTAATAAAGAAGAGTTTAAGATCAGCCATGTACAAGACAGTATGACGCTGCCAAAACAAACAAAACAAAACAACAACAACAAAAACCTTAAGAGCTACCATACCGCCGGGCGATGGTGGCGCACGCCTTTAATCCCAGCACTCGGGAGGCAGAGGCAGGCGGATCTCTGTGAGTTCGAGACCAGCCTGGTCTACAAGAGCTAGTTCCAGGACAGGCTCCAAAGCCACAGAGAAACCCTGTCTCGAAAAACAAAAACAAAAAAAAAAAGAGCTACCATACCAAGTAAATATGCTGCATTATTATTATTATTATGAGCACACATTCTAGAGTCACAGCACCTATATCCAAATTCTGAGTTTGTCTTTTTGGGGAAATTACTCATAAACTAAAATAGGAATAAAAGTAATACACATCAAGTTGTAGGAAGATGGATCATTTGTATTAAATATAGCATACACGGTACACAATAAGCACTAAAAAATGTACTTCATATATCAGTTACAAAATAAATCTAAGGACAAGCATGGTGGTATATGTCTGAAATTAAATTACTCAAAAAAAATCCTGAGGCAGAAGGAACACACAATACATGGCAGTACCCCATCCGAAAGAATAAAAAAAAAAAAAAGAAATTTCAGCACTTGGGAGTTAAGAGAATAATGAGCTTGTAGCCAGTGTGAGATACAGAGAGACAAAATGAATGAGAGCCATTAAAACCTATTACCACCATACTACCAGTAGGGATAAACAGGGGTAAGTGGAGAATATTCCAAACTTTCACATTTTTCAAATCAACCAATACTTGAGTATTATATTAACATGAAGTATATGCCCCAGGTGTAACAGTGCACAAAGCCCTGGAAATGGACTCCAGCACTGCATAAACCAAGCACATGCTTGGAATACTAATACTTGAAAGCTAAGAACCGGGAGATCAGTAGTTCAAGGTCCTCAGGCATGATGACATATATTGCCTTTAATCCCAGCACATGGGAAGCAGAGGCAAGAGGATCTTTGTGAGTTTCAGGCTATCCAGGTCTTTACAATGAGACCCTGTCTCAAAAACAAAACAAACATACAAAAAAAAAAAAAAAAAAAACCCATCCAAGGTCAACCTCAGCTACACTACCTGAGTATAGCTAAGTTCAGGCTACCTTGGACTGTGAGACCTTGATTCAAAAAAGAAAAAAGGGGAAGAACAACTGTTATGCTAAATGGATATACTGTGCCTATCAATTTTTTTTCTAAAGAACTGTACAGTAAGCCGGGCAATGGTGGCGCACGCCTTTAATCCCAGCACTCAGGAGGCAGAGGCAGGTGGATCTCTGTGAGATCGAGACCAGCCTGGTCTATACAGAGCTAGTTCCAGGACAGGCTCCAAAAACCACAGAGAAACCCTGTCTCGAAAAAAACCAAAAAAAAAAAAAAAAAACTGTACAGTAGATGGTGGTGGTGGTGTGTGCCTTTAATACCAGCACTTGGGAGGTGAGTTGGTAGACAGCCTGGCTTACAGAGTCAATTCCAGGACAGGTTCCAAAGCTACACAGAGAAACCTTGTCTCGAAAAAACAAATAGACAAAATAAAGAACTTTATGTATGCTATCTGTTTTAGTCAGAAGCATCCTGCAATGGGGGATGGTAAAAGACATGAAAGAAGAAGAGTTAAAAAAAGAAGTTGAAAAGGGAAAGAGAACAGACAAAGGGGTGAGGGTGGGGAGGTGCATATCTTCCATCTGATCACTCAGAGCACGCATCAAAAACCAGCATGGTTTACATAGTAAGAACCAACACAGCCAGGGCTAATAAAATGATCCTGTCTCAAAAAACAAAAAAACACCAAAAACAAAAAAAAAACAAAAAAACTGGGCATGGTAGGCACACCTTTAATCTCAGCAGGAGGCAGGAATCAGAAGTAAGAGAACCTCAGTAAGTTTGAGGACAGTCAGGTCTACATAGGGAGTTCCAGTACAGTCAGAACTACATAGAGAGCTCAAATAAAAAATGGAAGAGGGCGAATAAGAGGGGGTGTCAAGAGAAAGAAAGGGAACAAATATAACCAAAACTAATTATACATATGTAAATGTCAAAGTCTACAATGTAAGTTGATATACGCTGGTAACATATTTAAAAATAAAATCAATATTCATTAAACAACAATCAAAACTAACCAACTGGAACCTTGTTTGAATATTATTAACTAGCTAAGACAAAAGAGGGGTCATCCCCAATTTTACACTAGACGATCACCAAGTCCACACCAACTTGGCCTGTTTTGGGTGTGTACAATGGGTGCATGATATAGTGCTTCATGGTTTCTCTTTCTTTATTTTTATTCCAGGTATATTGATGTTTTGCCCGCATTTATGTCTGTGTGAGGGTGTCATATCTCTGAGAACTGGAGTTAGTGAGCTGTCATGTAGGTGCTGGGTCCTCTGGAAGAGAAGCCAAGCCAGTGTTCTTCACCGTTGAGCCAGCTTTACAGCTCCCACACAATTTATTCTTAACAGTTCTCTCCAATCCCCACAGCAAAGCCAACCAACCAACCAATCACAGATGGAACCCTCTGAGATGACAAGCCAAAATAAAATTAGCCTCCATTAAGTTGATTTAGTCAGGTATTCTGTGAAAGCAAAAATGTATGACTAACACAAGAAAAAATATTTGTTTCCCACTATATCAAGACTGCAAACAAAAATCTCAGAAGTTGTGCTGTTGAGATGGCTCCCTGGTAAAGTGTTTACTGATGACTTGAGTTTGACTCCACGACTCTCATGGATGCCACAAGTTGTCCTTTTACTTCCACATGTGCTTGAACAGATATAATGGTATATGTGCGGATGCAAATTCACAAACAACAAATAAGCACAGTCTTTTAAAAAAAAAATGTAGAAAACCCCTCAAAAATCTATTTGAGAGTAAGAAACTGTGGAAAAGAGATGGCTTCACACAACTAATTATTATCAAACTTCTGAAAAATAATTATTTTTATTTTTAGTTATATACATTTGTATGTGTAAGTAAATACCTTCGATGTGGGAGTCCACAGAACCTAAGAAAGAACAACTGAACTTATTACAGGAAGCTTACAGTGCCAGGAACTGAACGCTGGTTCCTGTGGAAGAGTAACAAGCACTCTTGCCTACTAAACCATCACTTCAACTCTCCAGAAACATTCTTCAAATAGAAAGCATCAAAAACACAGAAGAATGCCAGGCACGTCTCACATCTGTAACTACAGCACTCTCATAGCAGAAGTAGGAGGAATTTTAAAATTAGGTTCAGGACCAGACTGTGTGTATGTGTGTGCGTGTATGTGTATATATGTGTATGTGTGCGTGTATGTGTATATGTGTGTGTGTGTGTGTGTGTGTGTGTGTGTGTGTGCGCGCGCACACACATATGTCTAAGAAAAACGAATTAAAAAAAAGAAAGTATGTGAATATGTAGATCTTTCTTTAAGAAATCAAAAACTCCAGTTCCCATAACCTATCCCTTCCTTTTCTGATATCAGTACACCAACAAATAAAATAAACAAAAGCCTATGATACAAATCTATTAAATTTTGTGGGTTTTTTGCTTGTTTAAGACAGGGTCTCTCTGTGTATCCTTGGCTGTCCTGGAACTTACTCTGTAGAGCAGGCTGGCCTCAGAGAATCACCTGCCTCTGCCTCCTGGATGCTGGGACTAAAAGGGTGTGCCACCACTGCCCAGCTAAGATTTATCAAATTTTAAGGAAAATTGATCCTTTAACACGTATTCTCAATGAAAAATAAGGAGGCTAACTCAGTTGCTAGAATGCTTCCCAAGCACACACAAGCACTGTGTATTATCATCAGCAGTATATATAAAACAGGCTGTTTTGGCTGTAATGGTCTGTAATCCCATTCCCTAGGAGGCAGAGGTAAGAGATCATCCTCCACTATACAACTATAATAACAATATTATTATATTATATACAATGTCTGAGGCCAGGCGGAAACATTAAAGACCATGCCACAGTAAATAAGCAAAAATTAGGGTGGGCATGGTGCACATGCCTCTAATCAACTGTTTCAGGTTTGAAGTCACCTGGGATATGCAGTAAGTTTTAGGTCAGTCAGAGCTACATTAAGAGAAGCTGTCTCAAAAAACAATGAACAGCTAGCTACTGGTATCTATTACCTTACTCATTTTCCTAAGGTCTAACAAGATAGGACAAGCAAACACTCTAATTTCCATTTAAAGGCCAAGTGGAGACTATACATATACTAACGGGCAGATCTAGAAAGACCTTAGGTTTTTGGAAGTCTGGTCTACAAATGTATGCAAGTAAAAATATGATGCAATTTTCTAGCAATAGGAAACTGCTACAATTTCATCTGTTTAGTGAGGACTGCAAAAAGAACACAAACTTCTTGACAGGTTTAACACCACTTTCTGTTGAGGGAGTAATAGGAGGAAAAGGTTCAATACTATAAATATTCAATAAATATATCTCAATCCATAAAACAATTCAGCCATGTTCACCTAGAGCTAGACCACCTATTAGCCAACATCATCTCTATCCATGAAGCTATTTTTAAGGGTGACAAAGAGGCTTTATCCCGCTATAAACCTTGGCTACTTTTGAAAATGTTATGTACCCAGATAGATCACACCAAAAATCAAAATTTATTCTAAGTTCCCAAGTTTTCAACTGAAAGCAAATTGTCCTTAAACCTGAAAAATCAGAGGAACCAAGTCTCCTAAGCAGGGTGATTTTGAGTAGAACAATAATCAAGTTCCTTAGCATGAACCCTTCTGTAGAAAAAGAACAGGTTAAATTACTTTTCTATTCTTCTGTCTACTGAACTCATAAGGAAAATTACTTCAAAAGAACGAATTTTTTTTTCTGTTATTGTTCTTTTATTTTGTGAGGGGGGGATTCTCGAGAAATGGTTTCTCTATGTAGCCCTAAAACTCACTTTGTAGACCAGGCTGGGCTTGAACTCACAGTAATCTGACTGCGATGCCTCCAAAGTACTGGGATTAAAGATGTGACCACCACTGCCCAGCTTATTTATATTTTTATCAGTCCCTTTCTGTATATAAAACACCCTTTTTCATGGCATCATGATATACCTGTGGTCCCAGCACCCAGTAGAGAGGAGGCTCACCATAATCTGGAAGCATGACTGAGTTTTGCTGAGTATAAGGGCAGCCTGCCTACTAAGAAAGACTGCCTCAAAAATCCAAACAAACCTAGAAACTTTGCTTGGAATATTGGAATGTTTATTCCCATTTTAGGGAATGAAGTAAGGATTGAAAATAAGGCAAGCAGCTGGGCATAGTGCTCATGTTTGTAACCCGAGAGGCAGACCTCTCCTCAGCCTACACAGTGAGAATATAAAATAAGTACTTGACAAAGGAATGACTGTGTGATGTGTTTTTTGGGGGTTACTGTGATGGTTTATTTCCTACTTACCATACTATGATGAGAAAATGTATTTCCTGAAGCAGGCTGTGATATGGCATTCTGCTTCGAATTACTGAACACCAGAGGCTGGGCCAAGGAAGGAGCCTGAGATGGATCCAGATTAGAGGAATCATTCTCCATTGAAGATGGTGTCTTCCCCAACAGAACAGCAAGGTCAATTCTAATTTGGGAGAGAAAGGGATCTTTATGAATAATGACTGAACATTCTGACATTTCCTGCACCTAACTTGAATCATGGTTACATCAATATGAAGGTTATTTTCTGATGCTAGAGTCTCAAAGTTTAATATGTTATGTTAACCAAAATAACTGAGGTATAAGAGCCACTACAGCATTCAGGGAAATCCTACTGGTGCTTCCAATAACAATAATTAAATATTTAATTTACTGATAGCATTAATTAAATTAAATAGCAATCTTCAGAGTTTGGTTTTTCTTTTTTCCTTTTGAAAAAGGGTCTCACTATATAGTCAGGCTTGCCTCATATTTACAACTCTCTTGCCTCAGTATCCCAAGTGTTGAGATTATAAGCATGGGCCAAGATACATATCCAGTTGCATTTTTGTTGTTGTTCTGTTTTTACTTTCTTCTTATTTATTTATTTATTTATTTATTTGAGATAAAAATGTAGAGATGTAGCTCTGGTTGGCCTCAAACTTAAAAGATATACCTGCATTTGCCTCCTAGTACTCGGGAGGCAGAGGCAGGCAGATTGCTGTCATTTTGAGGCCAGCCTGGTTTACAGAGAGTTCCAGGACAGGCTCCAAAGCTACAGAGAAACCCTGTCTCAAAAAAACAAACAAAAAACATAAACAAACAAAAAAATACCCAAACCACAAAAAAAAAAAAAGAAGAAGAAGAAAGAAAAGAAAAAACTCTCAAGACACTATCCAAGAAGCTTCTTTCAATAGCACCTGAGTTTATGCTCAGGTAGTGACCCAGGATAATGTAAGGATGAGTATGACCACTAGAAAACTAAAAGTGAAAGACAGAATATTCAGCTTATCCAAGTTCTATCCATGTCCTAGGGAGGAGAATGAGCTATAAATTAAAATACCAATGGCCAATGGCATAGCAAATTCTACTTAAATTAGTTAAACATCTATTAAAAACTCAAAAATAGATTTAGAGAGTTTCTAGAAGTCTGAAGAGATGCTTGTTTGCACCACTAGACACACACACACACACACACAAACATGCTTACACATCCATTCTGTCTTTCACTGCCCTGTATAGTATTTCTCCATTTGGCTATTTCTGAGATTGTAATAAAATAGTGAATAAGTAAAACATTTTACTGAGTCATGACAGTGAATTATCAAACCTGAGGAAGATCATGGGAACCTGAGTTTGTAACTGGCAAGTAGACTACTGAGGTTCAAAGGTAGGTCAGTCTTAAAGGGCAGAGACCTCAAGCTTTTTGGTCTATATAAACTGGCTAGTTACAAACTAAAACTCCTGAACACTGAACAAGTATCACAGATTTGCACAATTGTTGAGAATAACATGCATTTGGTTATGGAAAAAAAAATACAGTATTATTTCTTTTGATGACATTCCCAACATTCTATTCCTCTTATCCCTCTCTCTTTATGTTTGTGTACAATATGCATACCCAGTGCCCACAGAAGCCAGAAGAGTGCTTCAGAAACCCTGGAACTGGAGTATAGGTGGTTGTGAACTAGCCCTCAAGAGCTTTTAACCAATGAGTCATCTCTCTCTCCAGTCCTGTTAAACTTTTTTGTTTATCGTTGCTGTTTTGGAGACAGCTCTGTGGACCAGGCTGGCCTCTAACTCAGAACTCTGCCTGCCTCTGCCTCCCAAGCACTGGAATTAAAGACAAGTACCACCACACAGCTCTCTAACAATTTGAGTCATCTTTAGATTACTTATAATGTCTAATGAAGTGTGCATATGTTCAATGCAGATATGGCTCTTTTTCATTTCTCTTTTTCTTTCTGGAGACAAGGTTTCTCTGTGTAGCCCTGGCTGTCCTGGAACTCACTCTGTAAACTAGTTTGCCCTCAAACTCAGAGATCCACCTGCCTCTGCCTCCCAAGGGCTGGATTAAAGGCATGCACCACCCTGCCCAGCCATCTCAGTATTTTGAAACTATAGTTAGTTGACTACATGGATGAAGAACCCACAAACACAGAGCTTGTCTTAATGACCTGAGTAGATAAAGAGAATTATTGTAAGCTACTAAATAGTGCTGCAAAATTCAAAATTACATTTAAAAAATTCCTTAAATCTTCTTTCCCTGGTTTACTTTGAAACAAGTTACATACTCAAAGCTGGTTATAAGACTGACTGATCTATGTAATTGAAGAACTATTTTAGGTTAGCGGCTATAAAGATGGCTCAGTGGTTAAGTAAAAGCAGTTGATGCTTTTTTAGGACTCAAGTTAGTTCACTGCACCTGTATCTTACAGCTCAAAACCAATTATATCTCCAACTATAAGGGAGATCTGGTACCCCCTTCTGGCCTCCATAAACACCCACATATGTGGCATACACATGTAAAGATAAAATAACTATTTTAGGGATGAACCAAGTTTGATACTACAGCATATGAACTTCTATTTAGTACACTAAAAACTCTTAAATCCAACAAAAGAAACCTATGTGTTTTAAAAAGATACTCAATTTTACTACACACTTGCCTCTGACCAGCAGTGATTGTCACATTCTCCGCAGGCAGAGGTACTGAAGACACATTAGAGGCAGTAAAGATCTTGGTTTCAGAAAGCTGGAAAGAGAGTAATCAGTTACTTCTGGTGTCAGAAAGGTTAAAGGCAGAAATTTGCCGCAGGTAATATAAATTCAACACCAAGAAAAAGGGAAAAACTGTACGAAAAGACTATCTACCCTAAGGAATCCTGAATGAATTGATATCAAGTCTACTTGACAGCTTTATCCAAGCAAAGAACAGAATAAAGAAATGCAATTAAGACATAGTCACATCATACACATACTCAACTCACAGGAAGGATCTCTGTGCTAGTAAAATATATTGAGAAAATTTCTTTTTATTTTTTTTTTTCATTACAAATCCCAATTCCTACCTCTACCCAAAGGACATCTATTTATCTTTCACCATTTTCTCTCTCTCATTGAAAGGAAAAGCATGACCAAGACGAAGAAAGAAATAAGATTAATTGCTGGCTATTAAGAGTTCAGGTCCAAGTGTTGGTCAAGAAATATCTTTTCAGGAATTTTAACTATATTCAACTTTTGCATTGACTATATTAGACTTATGAGGACTATAACTAGGTAATCAATTATAGGGGCTAACTCTTCCTCCTAAGAGTTGACTTAGGTTTATTTGGATTCCTGATTTTAAATCTCTAATAAACAGAAAACCCACTGTTTCCCAAATATAACTCTTACTAACATAACCAAATTTTAGAAAATAGAACTTGTTCATATTCACAGAACAGATTAGCACAGCTATAAAGACAGGTAGATCTCTGGTTTACAGTGAAGGTCTGCCTTAAAAAAAATAACAAAAAAAAATTATATATATCCATCCATCCATCCAGGCAGTGGTGGCACATGCCTTTAATCCAAGCACTTGGGAGGCAGAAGTAGATGGATCTCTGAGTCTTTGAGTTCAAGGCCAGCCATGGCTACACAGAGAAACCTTGACTCGAAAAAACAAAAATAAAAACAAAAGAGAAAAATCATTAACCTTTGATGCTGTTAACACTGGAATTTTTAGGAACCTAAGACTGACAATCAAAATAATCTGACAAAGCTACCTTACCTACCAATATAAAGGGAAGCAGATTTAAAATATTAAAATAAGTTTATCCATAATCACTGAAAACAATTTCCAAGTAAAAGTTTGACTGTGACCAGAAAACATAAAATTCATTTACTTAGGTAACACTAATGAAAATTCTTTACAAACCAATCATCTGCGAGTTTTCCAAGTTGAGTCAAGCTGGCAAAAAGTTAACTGGATAGTCATTTCAATCGCAGAACTAGAGTCTCGTGGTCAATGAACAGACTTGAGGCTTAGATAACACAAATCTCTATTTGTTGCCAATTCATTATAGGACTTAATAACAAATAATACAACTTCAAGTAGGTTGTATGCCATCAGCATACAATGTACTACCCCTACTATCTGCCTAACTAAAACAATTTTTTGCAGTGATGGGATTTGAATGCAAGATTTCACACATTCAAGCATCCTACGACTTAGCTTGTTCCCAGTCCTAATTCCATTGTTGGTACCCTACCCAACCACTCTATCTTCCTGGGTCAATCTGAGAATCAGGTATTGGACTTACACACCTGAACTTGCCCTTTCCATAGTGTGGTTCCAGAGTCCTGTCCATGCCCAGTCTCCTTCATATAACATATGTGAAATGTTCTGGCTCAGAACACTATTTTGGATGTAAAAGTTTTAGGTCAGAATCTTAGAAGTGCATTTTACAAAGTAGAATCACATCCATTTTCTATCCCTAAACATGACTTAGGGATAGAACACATTAGGAAAGGCATAGACCAGGAATACCTACATCTTCATTCCAATCTTCAGTTCCCCACTCTTCTGTTGCAGTTCTCCATGCACCTAGGAATTTAAAAAAAAAAAAAAAGACAAAATAAATTTAAGTGTCATTATAAAACATGTTCAGATAACACTACTACATTAACATTTTGACAAGCAATAACATGATTAGAATTTAGTAATCAGAAAGAATTTGTTGACTTCAGAAGTAGGGAAAGACTACATAGAAACACCAAAGTAAAAAGGGCTTTAATAAGATTATGATGATTATTTCATAGCCACTTTCAGTTGGGTTACAGGGCTGCAACAGGAGTTGAAGAAACAGATAAAAGAACATACTATAAATACACATACATACATACACACATCTAAGACCCTTTCCTACCTCCATCCCACAAGATTCAGCATGCCATGCAGTATCTTTAAGGACCTCAGCTTTGTTTTAGTGGCCATTTAATGAGATGGTTGCAACTAATCCAAAGCAGAACATGCAAGCTACATCTATTTATTTTGTATAAAACAAACAAATAACAACAAAAACCAAGGTAATCTGAAGAGAAATAATACCAATGGTAGAGAACTATAAAAGGTTGACATACGTGTAGTGAAAGGGGAATGAGTAGGTTTGAAAGCTGAACATAAGACACACAAAAAGACCTATCTGCTACTAGAAATGAACAACAGCTCAATCATCACAAGTCAAGTTCTTAAGCCATATTACTGGTTTAAACCAGATAACTCTAGGGAACTCTACATAGACTTGCTTCTTTGGGAGATACAAGACAAAATTAAATCAAACATGTACATCAGTTACTGTTCTAATCCTACTTGTAGAGACTATAAAATTTGACCTGCCAAGGTCATTGTACATTTTCCACTTATTTAAGCTAAAAGTGTACACTGAAAATTTCTATGTACAATCAACCCACTTCTGTATACTTTACCTGGCACCTTTGTTGTGTTTTGGTGTGTGTGTGTGCATTGTGGCTATGTTCACATGTGTAAACACGTTTGTGCTGGTAGGTGTTCAGATGAATGTGGAAGCTAGAAGTTGATTTCAGGAATCTTTCCCTATCACTTTGTTTGACTAAGGCAGGGTTTCTAGCTCGACCAGAAGCTGAGCATGTTGGGTAGTCCAGCTTAAGCTTGCACCGGGGATGCCACCTCCTCCTCTCAAGTTCTGGGTTATATGCAGGCCTCTACATCTGCCTGGTTTTTATGTGGGTGCTGGGGATCCAAACGCCAGTTCTCATGTTTGAAAAGCAAGAGCATTATACATTCTCTAACACTCTTTATCCTCAGAATTTTTGTCTCACATATAATCTGAGAAAAAATATGACATTTTTGAAAAATAGGATTCTTCCCTTCTACTAAAAGACTAATGTAAGAATATATCTGTACCAGAAACTAGAACTTACTCTTTTTTTTAACTGTAGAAATCAAAATATATAGAGTAAGTCTTGAAGCCTATCTAAAGAAAGTTTCTACAAGAACTAGCAAGTAATTGCTGGACATGATGTCAAATTCCTTTAATATCACAAGTCAGGAGGTTGAGAATCTTTTTAAGTTCTAGGGCAGTCTATTCTACATAGCAAATTCCAGGCCAGCCCAAGCTGCACAGTAAGACCCTGTCTCAATAAAATAAAAAATTTCAAGCTAAAAATAAGAAATAATTAACAAATAGTTGAGTATGCCTCCTCCCAGTACACAGACGGCGACGCAAGAACATCCAAAACTGGACAGTATGAGGCAAGGAAAGATGATAAAGTCTTTCTATGGAAGCATGAGAACCTGAGTTCAATTCTCAACAACCACATAGAAGTTGGGTACAGGGTTGGCATTTGGCTCAATGGGAGCATGATTTGCTTAACATCACAAAAACAAAACCAAGCATGAGACTAATGCTATAGCAGGGAGGCAAAAAAAAAATTACTAGAGCTTCCTGGACAGCGACAGAATGAAGAAGAACCCAACAGTGACCTCCGGGCTTCTTGTGCACACGTTTACACATGCAGACAGACAAAAATGTGTATACACACAAGTTTTGAGGTCAATCTGGTCTACATAGTAAAATCCCACCTTATGGGAAAAAAAAGGAAAAAAATGACACCGGAGGAAAAAAAACCTAAAAATTTCAAAGCACTTAATAATATTCTACAGAGAAATACAAATCACAAATCATATCCTCTCACTCGGGGGTTCTTTTCTTTCTCCTCATTGACACCTGTGCTAACCCAAAGGAGTTAGCACTTAACATAATCCTGACTAAAAAGTTGCCTAAACTAGGTGATTTGTGCAAGAATTTTCTTTCTACACTCTGGTTAATTGATGTGATAAGAAACAAAAAAAAAACTAGTGCTTGATGCTTTCTTGTACTGGAAGTATAATCATGGATAAGGAAGCCAGGAACAGCAAGATGAAATGTTCTACAAAGATTCAAGTTTGCATTCTCACAGCACAAAGCTCGGGCAATGTAAATGCCAAACATTTATAAAACAAATATATTTTGGGGAGGGAAAAGTGGGCACAGAAAATGAAAGAAAAAGGCAGAAAGAAAAAAAGCAGAAAGACAGAAAAATGACATATCCACAGATATTTCAGTTCATAAAAATCTATAAAAATATCCGGGGCAATTAGGCGCCTGGATGTATCATACCAGGAGCAGTCTCAAATTTTCGGGGATAATTTGACCCCTCAACCCCAATGAAATCAAGTCCTGAAACAAAAAAGAAAAGAAAAGAAAAACAACCAGTGAAATTTTGCTTGTGAATGAGAACATCTGCCCCCAATACATAATTCCCATTGTACCTGTGGATATTTTAAGGGTAGATTTGAATTATTTCTTAAATTAAAAAAGGAATTTGAAGTTTGTTCTATGAAAACATAAAAGAGATCATGCATAAAGGTATGTCACATCATGAAGTTGACAAAAGGAGCTTATGAAGCTACCAGCAGTTCTTTGCACCAAGATGACAGTGGCATCACCGCTCATTTCATTCTAGCCACACATAATTGATTTATGACTTCAGACTTCAAAAATCTGACCTTTTCTAATCATTACAATAGTCCTTGTTTACTAACCAGATTCTTAGTTAAAGATAGCTATGAATAATGACTGGGAATCATTTCTTCCTCACCCTGGTCCCTGATACACACACACACATACACACACCTTTTTAAGTTTTCTATTCTAAACTAAAAGACAGTCACTTCATTTCCACTATCTCTTCTTCCCAAGATTAAAAAGCTAAATATTTAAGAATACACTATAACTAAAAACAAGTAATGTTTTATTCTATTGAAACAGCTACCAGTGCCTCTACAAAACTAATAAATGAATAAAGAACAATTCTAAAGTCTATACAATGTATTAAGTGAAAACATCATTTTATAGCCAATTGATAGGAAAACCTAATAAGATGACCACAATTTTTCAGTACCTCAACTTTGCCTTCACCCATGGTAAATATTAAAACTTTTTAAAAGTCTGGAAGATAAAAAAAAAGAAAAAGTCTGGAAGATGCCTCCACGACTAAGAACATTGGCCTCTTCCAGAGGAACAAGTTTCAATTTCCAGCACCCACATAGCAGTAAATAACTATCCAATCTCCAGTTCTAAGAGATCTAACTAACACCATTTTCTGGACTCTACAGGCAAAAAACACATACTGTATACAGACATACATACAAACAAAACACTCAAAACATTTATATATTTATATATGTATATGCATATATATGCATATATGTATGTGTGTATACACATATATACACACAGTAAAATTTTAAAATTTTAATGGTAACATGTCAACAAACAAATTTCAGGCCCCTGTTAAACCGAGACCTCTTTTTTTTTTCTTTTTGAGACAGGGTTTCTCTACGTAGCTCTGGCTATCCTGGAACTCAATTTGTAGACCAGGCTAGCCTCGGACTCAAGAGATCTACCTGCCTCTTTCTCCCAAATGCTAGGACTAATGGCGTGTGCCACCATCACACGGCCGGACCTTTTTATAAACAGGAAAAAAACAAGTTCTCATGTGTCAGTTCAGACAGGAAAAGTTAGATAACATTAAAAAAAAGAGAAGGCACCCTAGAGGCCAAGGACAATGCTCTTGTTGAGCATGCACACTCCCCTGGTTCAATCCCCAGCACCATGAAGATATCAAACAAAACAAAAGCTAAGACATTCTTAAAGATTCCGGAGCTGCTCTCATTAAACAACACATTGTCTTTTGCCATTGAACATAACTTGGTGTGTCCCATAAGCCTAAACATATCATTAAACATTTACATGATACCTAGAGGAGGTACAAAAGTCAGCCAGAAAATGTGGTTTTATTCAAATCCTATAAATACTCTAACAAGTGACCACTTAATGGAAAACCAGAAGTACTCTTCTTGATATGATACTAAGATACATCAAAAAATGAAATTTATTTTTTTTTAAAAAAAAGGACATTCCAAACTGGATGTTGTGGTACACACTTTTAATCCTAGCACTCTGGAGGCAGAGACAGGCAGATCTCTGTGAGACGAGACTAGTCTACAGGGTGAGTGCCAGGACAGCCAAGGCTACATAGAGAACCTGTCTCAAAAAACAAAAAACAAATAAATAAAACCTTAGGGGAAATAAGGAAATATTTCTATTTTATTATCAGAAAACAAATCAATAGTGTTGACTTTGATTCTGAGCCCTGTTGATCTTGACAATAAGTAACTTAATTGGTTTAATTATACACAAAAGATGAAACTACTCTAACAAAGAACACTAAAAGAAATACATTCAGAGATAGAAGTAGCCATATGAAATAATGCAAAGAATATAAGGTTTTAGAGTCAAATAGTTCTGAATTCAAATACAAGTAAATTCATAATCTCTTTTTCAGTCTTAAGCTTTATCATTAAGATGGTGATGATAAAGTCTCTTTTAAAGCCAGTTATAGTGTATGCACCTATATATAATTCCTAGACAGGTGGAGGCAGGAAGACCAGGAATTCATTCAAAGCATCCTCAGTTACACAGTTTATAGCAGGAGATCTAGTCTTGTCAATAACAAAATGCACAAAATTTTCTTAAGCGAGGACTGATATCAGGTCAGGTGTATTGATTGACACACCTCTATCATGCCAGCACTTAGGAAGCGAAATCAAAAAAATGAGTTCCAGGCCAGCTTGCAAGTATATTAAAAACAAAACAATAATAAGGGGGAAGAGGAAGCACAACACCATGCAGGCTACTTCATAAAACAGTGATCAAGATATGTTAACAAAACCATGGCTAAGCAAAAATATACACATTAACATTTATATAACTCTTCATCCCTATATCATCATCTCTATTTCAGGTCTTAAAAATTACACTTTGAGTTTTTTGGTCTTGTTTTTTCTATTTTGCTTTTTGAGACACAGTTTCTCTGTTCATCCCTGGCTGTGCTGGTAATCGTTATGTGGACCAGGCTGGCCTTAAACTCAAGAGATCTACCTGCTCCTGCCTCTAGAGTGCTGGAATTAAAGGGGTGTGTACCACCACTGTCTGGGTGCTCTCTGCCTTTAAATCTAAGTATAACCTTAAAATAACAGAAATGATTCAAACAAAGTTATTTCCAGGACTGAGTACATCTCCATGGTAGAGCATTTACCTATTATGCACAGCCCCTGATTTTTGAATCCACAGCACCATGCCAAAAAATCCCAAAGACAGAAAAGTCACTCACTTGTTCCATCATCTGGTTCAAAGTGGCCAGTGTTGTTCCACGTATTGCCACTACTATTGCCATAGTTATCATCAGTATTGGTTGGCTCTGCGTAATCAGCTGGGTTAAAGGTTCTGGGGGGGAAAAAAAGCTTTTGAATTTCTAACTGCATTAGCAGATTCAACAAATGTTAACTCAAATAAAACAATCAGAATAAAACTATTTCCTTCCTAAGGGAGATGAGTTACTCACTGCCCCTTCTATAATCTCACATGCTTGTTTTTCTTATCAGCCAATGCAAAATAACAAAGCTAAGCTATACATAAGTGACTCAGATGGTAAATGCCTGAATCTGAGAAAAGAGCACAAATCTACACTTTTTTATTCATCTACAAATCAACCAGGTATCATAGTACACCTCTATAATACCACCATTTGGGAGGCTGAGGCAAAGAGGACTGTGAGCTTAAAGCCAGCTCAGGTTAGTAAGAAAGCAGAGCTCTCTTCAAAAAGCAAGTCTACAAACATTCTGATCTTATTCTGGCTAAGATTCTTAGGGTGAAAAATTAGAAATCAATGAAACTTACCCCATTCCTTGAGCAGAAAACCTTCCCCCTCTCCTACCAGAGCTACCTGCAGAAAAAATAGGCATATTTTAAAAGTTGACACTGAACACCTAACCAGCCCAGAAACAAAAATAGCAAGTGATTGCTACCAAATTTTCTTTCATTCAGTCCTATGGAACACACCAGTTAATTTAACCCAGGACAATTATTACTGTCAACAGCTGTTTATTTGCTGCTTAAAAGTCTTTGACTGCTGAGTCTTAGGCTAGGGAGACCTAACAAAGTGTTTGACATCCACGCATAAGAACCTCAATCTGATGGATCCCTGGGATTCACTGACCAGTCAAACAGACTACTAGTGAGCTCCAGGCCAATAAAAACCTGTCTCCAAAAAAAAAAAAAAAAAAGACCAAGGTGCTTCGATTGGTCCAGCAAGAAAGCAAGAAAAATTCTGTGTCACTTTTGGCTGATAGAAGCTGTTCCTTTAACTGGGTTTATGAAATTGCAACTGACAATTCTGAATCAGTGGGTCTGAATGTACAGGAGAGATGAGAAACAGTGCTAATCACCCTACCACCTTGAGTCCTTTATCAATGATCAATTATCATTAGTGCTCCATTATCAACGAAGCACTAAGAATAAATATATGCTGTGTACATATGTTGTGAAGTGTACATAGAGATCAATTTCCCAAATAACTCTGCAAACTTTTCAAAAGTAGAAAATTCACCCAAAATACAAAGTAGGACTGTTTAAGATGAAGGAACAGCAAGTGAAGAGAAACAAAAGGGAGAAAGAGGCCAATTAAAACCAGAGCTTTCTACCAAAGCTTACTAGAGCCAAACTCAGAACAAATACATACGTAACAAAAGTGTATCATCTTTACAAGTTTTGAAATTAATCTTGAACCCAAAGTTGTTTTGGTTTTCTGTTCGTTGTTTTTTGTGCAAATTTTCTCCTCCAATGTCTCATTAACAGATAACGTAATTGATGTTATTCAGAAAAAAATGGCCAGAGGTGGCTGACAACAGCACTGAAGACCTTAGAGAAGCAATTTTGAAACCCCCTCTGACCCGGCCAGAGAGAAAGACTCTTAGTAAAAAGTGTAGACTACCCTTTCCCTTGGCACTGTCGCTGTTCTGTACAAAGCATTTAGGGCTTTTTGTTGGTGGTGGTGTTTTGGTCAAAATCTGGTAAAATAAGCAGACTGCCATGCTTATCCATGAATGTGAATTTAGTCAAACTCTTTGTTTTATATAAATACTGCACTTTCCCACCTCAGTGCAAGGTATCAAACCTAATGCATGCTAGGCCAGCCTTGCCATTAAGCCGAATGACCAACCATCCAGGTGACTTTTTTGACTGCTTAAAAAAAATATTTATTTTTATTTGATTATTCTTCAGAAACATGGTCTCACTATATACATACAGCCTTGCCAGAACTGAACATGCTATGTAAATGGAACACCATTCCAAAGTTTTTATATGTGCATCACGCATGTGCGAGAAGAGCTTGAGAAGGTGAAAGCAAGCATGAGATCTCCTAAAACAGGAGTTACAAATGGTTGTGAGGCACTACCTAGATGCTGGGACCAGAACCCAAGTTCTCTGGTGGTGTGGGAGGTTCTTCTATGTGTTTCTTTGATTGGCTAACGAATAAAGGTTTTGGCCTATAGCAGAGCTATAGGGAAACAGAGCTAGGAGGGGAAAACTCAATGGAATGCTGGGAGGAAGAAGGCAGAGTCAAGAGACACCATGGATCTGTGGCAGGAAGTAGATGCGCTGAAACTTTGCTGGTAGACCATGACCTCGTGGTGATATACACATTAATAGAAATGGGTTAAATTAAGATGTAAGAGTTAGCCATTAAGAAGCGAGAGCTAATAGTCAGGCGGTGGTGGCGCACGCCTTTAATCCCAGCACTTGAGAGGCAGAGGCAGGCGGATCTCTGTGAGTTCAAGGCCAGCCTGGTCTACAAGAGCTAGTGCCAGGACAGGAACCAAAACCACAGAGAAACCCTGTCTCGAAAATAAATTAAAAAAAAAAAAAAAAAAAGCGAGAGCTAATGGACCAACCAAGCAGTGATTTAATGAATACAGTTTAGTTTCTGTGTAATTATTTTGGGGCTGGGTGGCCAGGACAAAAAAAGCAGCCTTCATGTTACACCATGCAAGAACAGCAAACGCTCTTCAACACCAGTTTTGTTTTGGGTTTTTTTTGACTTTTTACAGGAAGCATTTCTGATGCTTACTGATAAAAAGCTGAGGGGCTTTTCTTTTTCTTTTTAGAATTTTAATTTTTCTTTCCTTACCAGTACTATGTCTCCTTATTTCTTTAATGTGGTATTTCTGAAATGTGTTAAGAATCTAATAGTTTATGGTCCATAATAATTTGTTTCATCTTTAACAACCAAGTCAACTGTGTTGATATAATTGGAGTGGAATAATTGGTAAGTCTGCCTAAACTATTACAATAATTACTTAGTAAAGGACATTAAAAGTCTGAACACATCAAGGCAGGCGGCACACCATCTGCAGTTCTAACACTCAGGAAGCAGAAACAGGGTAATCTCTGTGGGTTTCAGGCCCCAGCCTGGTCTATATAGCCAGGGGCTGCATAGTGAGACCTAGTCTCAAAAACAAACAAACAAAAAAAAAAAGAAAGAAAAAAGAAAAAACTTACTAGAGCATACAAGTCTTAAAAGCAGAAAAGGGTTGGGTGGTGGTAGCTCACGTCTTTAATCCAGCACTGGGGAGGCAGAAGCAGGTGAATCTCTGTGACTTTGAGGCCAGCCTGGTCTACAAGAGATAGTTCTAGGACAGGTTCCAAAACTAAAGAGAACCCATGTCCGAAAAAAAAAACAAAACAAACAAACAAACAGGAATAGTGAGATGGCTCAATGCAGTAGAAATATTTGTTGCCAAATCTAATGAGTTGCATTTAATCCTCAGGACTCAATTGTGGAAAGAGAGTTCCTCTGCCATCCACCTATGTGTCACACATATATGCACACAAAATAAATAAAAATGTAATTGAGTGATTTCATATTACTTAACATGGAGTAAGATGGTGGGGCAGACCTTGAGCTGGGAAGTAATGGAGTGACATTTACCAGCAGTTCCCAGCCACAAGGAAAAAAGGTCTTAAAGCCATATGCATTTTAAGTCACTTTTTCAACACTATCCTAAATAAATAAATAATCATTCATTTAAAATTTATGGATTGGTTACAATGGTACTTTGAAGGCCAGGCACTGATGGTGCATGCCTTTAATCTCAACACTCAGGAGGGAAAGGCAGACAGATCTCTGAGTTCAAGACCAGCTTGATCTACAAAGTAAATTCAAAGCTACAGAGAAATCCTGCCTCGAAAAACCAAGTAAATAAAGACAAAATAATGCTACTTTTAACATTAAATGGAAATTGTTCAGTGTGGTTAAGAATGCTTCCTGCCTTTATAGAAGATCTGGGTTTGGTTTCCAGAACCTACAGTAGTTCCTATCAGTCTGTAATTCTAAATCTAGATCTGACGCCCTCTACTGTGGTTATAACTCAAGGTTAGAGTTCTTGCTCAGCATATACAAGCAAAATAAAAAAACAGAAAAAACAAACAAAAAACCCTTTAGTCATCTCTCAGAAACTTTGAACAGAGTCAAGGAAATGGGTAGGAGAAAGAAGTAGAGTGAAAAAAGAAATTTAGAATCCCTGAACGCACTGTTTATCATCATGCAAATATAATCTTTCTTGGGGAGGGGGGAGAAAGGTTTAATAAAGGCCTAAGTTGAAAGACAAGACCTCCTGAGTAAATTGGGAGTGTGGGGAGCAGGAGGGAGAATGTAAGAGGAGAGGGAAGAATGAAGGGAGTAGGGAAAAATGCATAGCTCATTTAAAAACAATAAATAGAGTAACACTAAAAAAATGAAAAACTAGAAAATAAAAAGTACTTGGGGAACACTGTCACTTAAGGTTGACCTCTGGTTCCCCATCCACCAACAAACACACACACAATATGCTCACACACACTGCTGAATCTTCAAACAAGTGTATTACATAGCAAGACTAACTACTTTCTTTCCCATCCTACCCAGCACAAATATATACACTAGTACATATCTGCCTGTTAACCATACTAAGGTAAATGCCTATTTATCACCTCCCCACCAAACTGTCACCTCTGCCTCGGCCACGGCCTCTTCTGCCTCTGTCTGTGCCTCTTCCAGAAGGTCCTCCACTCTTGGTGCCATCCAATCCATTTTCCTGGCCCCGAACTGAAATATAAAACATACATAGCCAGAACAAGGTCAATGAAGATACACGCTTTATATTGATATATACATAATACTGAATAGTGTCAAGGAGACAAAACTAAGAGAACATGACTTGGTAGGATGGAACATGAAGGTTACTAAAGAAATAGTGATGAGACACACAGAGAGCTGAGTCAAGTAACTTTTACTAATGACTACATGGTTTTTTAGGGATGTATTAGTGACTGTTATAGGAAAGGCTACATGCAAAAGATGTCAAGACCTTAACAGATGGGTGGCAAGAAAAGCAAACAGGTGACATAACAGTTCCAGGGTCCTGCCTAGCAGGGGCCTGACACATCCCTGGAGTCTAGACATTACTGACCCACAGCTGGTTTTGATAAAGCCCCATGCATACACTCTCGTCCACGGCTGGCACCTCTCCCCCGTCTTGGTGGCCCACCACGTCGCCGACTATAGTCTCTGTCACGGTCTCGATTTTCTTTTCCTTCTTCATTTGATTCAGTTTGTCCACCATCCTTCTGTCCTGAGACTCCTTTCTTCTTCCCAACCATCTCCCAGGAATGCTAAAGAAAGGTAGAGCACTCGTGACTGATCGATATGGACTACAAGTAGTACACCAGAGGTGAAAGCTGGTAAAATTATTTTCTCAGGATCAACAGCTTAAGAAATTTTGAGCTGGGCAGTAGTGGCCCACACCTTTAATCCCAGAACTCAGGAGGCAGGTGAAGGCAGAGCTCTGAGTTCAAGGCCAGACTGGTCTACATTGTGAGTTCCAGAACATCCAGGGCTACACAAGAGAAACCCTGTCTTGAAAAAAAAAATCTGTGTGTCTATTAGCTTCAGGCACCAGGCTGAGTTCTGGAAGGAAAAAGAACTACTCATTACTACTCTGATCATCTTTAGACACTGGTTTTTATGATCTCGTCCACTAAAAACTATTCAACACCACCAGCACTGACTCCCCATTTGATTTATTATTGTAGCTATTTAAATATGCCCTAAGCTTATATTCTGTAGCTTTTTTCCCCTTTTTGATATAGTGAGATCAGATTTACAGCACTAGACAAAAGCCACAAGGTGAGACAAAATAAACAAAATATAATTTCTATAAAAAAAAAATGTAAGAACTTTTAAAAGGTATGAGGACAACCAGTGAGAAAGCTCCCAGGTAAGAAGACTTGCCTTGAAAACCAACCCAACTGCTAGACTTCCATATGCATATACCCCTACACATATCACACAACCAAAAAAAAAAATCAGTAAATTTTTTAAAAATATAAAATAATAGTAAAACAAGACTACCCATAAACAAAAATAAATATTTTAAGCCAGACATGGTGCATGGTGGTCTACACTTGTAATCCCAGCACCAGGGAGTGATGGCGGTGGGAACTGAAGCAGGAGTGTATCAAGTTTGAGGTTTACATTTCACTCCTGTAAATGTACAGGGCTCGAGAGATAGCAAGTTGATGTGCGATTCACCTTTGTAATGCTGTGAGTATGTTTTATTACCGTTGGTAATAAAGAAGTTGTTCTGGCCAATGGCTTAGCAGAGTAAAGCCAAGTGGGAAATCCAAACAAAGACAGAGAGAGAGAGTAGGTACAGTCAAGAAGACACCATGTAGCTGCCAAAGGAGATGGCCATGGGAATCTTACTTGGTAAGTCACAGCCTCATGATGATACACAGAATAATAGAAATGGGTTATTTTAATATTTAAGAGCAGGCAATAAGAAGCCTGAGCTAATAGGTCAAACTGTGTTGTAATTAATATAGCTTCTGTGTGATTATTCAGGTCTGGGCGGCCGGGAGCAAGCAATCTCCATTTACAGCAAGTAGTTAAAGTGCTGGACCACACAAGTATGAGAACCTGAGTTTGAGCCATAATATTCACATTAAAAGTCCAACATGGTAGCATATACTTATAATCCCTGGTGCTTGTCTAATTGAGTTCCAGATCTTCTGAGAGAGCCCCTTGTCTCAAAAAATACAACAGTCGGGAGGTAGTGGCGCCCTTAATCACAGCACTTGGGAGGCAGAGAAAGGTGGATCTCGATGAGTTTAATTACATCATGGTCTACACAGAGTTCCAGGACAGACTCCAAAGCTACAGAGAAACCCTGTCTTAATAATCTTAATAATACAAAATAAATGGCTGAGGAACAACACTGGAGGATACTCTCTAGTCTCACACACTTGTACCTGCCCCACCACACATATGAACACACACTGAAAACACTAATACTCAGGAGACTACGGCAGAAGATTGATTTAAGGCTAAAACCGTTACACACACACACGCTAAAACCCTCTTACATACACAAAGGAAGGAAGGAAGGAAGGAAGGAAGGAAGGAAGGAAGGAAGGAAGGAAGGAAGGAAGGAAGGAGAAAGCAACTAAATGAACAGGGTATTAAACTGAGTTCTAAATATTTACTTTTCCTTTTTCATGACAAGATTTACACAACCCTAGCTATTTTTTTTAAATATTTTTTTTATTTATTATGTATACAATATTCTGTCTGCATGTGTGCCTGTGGGCCAGAAGAGGGCACCAGACCTCATTACAGATGGTTGTGAGCCACCATGTGGTTGCTGGGAATTGAACTCAGGACCTTTGGAAAAGCAGGCAATGCCCTTAACCGATGAGCCATCTCTCCAGCCCCAGCCCTATTTTTTAACTCACTATGTAGACCAAACTGGCCTAGAACCTACAGATACCTGTCTGCCTCTGTCTACCCAGTACTGGGATTAAAGCATGCATCACATTAAGCTCTAAACAAATTCTTTTTTCTTTTTGTTGTGAGCATTATTTGATAGACTCATTAATTGATCACAGTGGTGAGAATAAGTAAATGCTGAATACTCAGCCCAAGTAGGGTATCTACAGCACCCCTCCCAAGACTGGGGGAGCATGTCAGAACATGGCTGAAAGAATGTAAAAGCCAAAGAGGATAGGACAGAGTGCTGTGAAAAGCATCTTCTGGATATGACATGGCAAGTAACCATTAACTCCTATCAGCAGTGGTGACTTGGCATAAGACTAGGTCCATCAACATTCCATCATGGATGGGAGAAGGGCTCAAAAGGCCCCACCCCTGCCTAAGGAGATACAGGCAGTTAATGGTTGCTGGAAGAGGGAGAATCATATTACTCAGTGATGTAGCACTGAAAAATTACCCTTGCTCAAGTAAGCAACTCCCAACCCATTTTCACACACCCAAGTCTAATTAAAGGTACACACATAAGCAGTAAAATAGGAGCAAGACATGTTGGAAAGAAATTTGGCAGGAGGCAGAAGAAGCTAAGAAAGGCTAATGGGGGAAATATGATCAAATATACTATATGTAAAGAAATTGTGAGACAGTAAGTAAAAATTAAAAATAAAAGTAAACCCATTTCCTACTACTTGCTTTTACCCAAAGAAATTAATAATTTTTTAGTGGCTTGCTGACAGTTGATATCTTTAAACAGTTGAGTCGGGTGGTGGTGATGCATGCCTTTAATCCCAGCATTCTAGAGGCAGAGGCAAGTGAATCTCTGAGTTCAAGGCCAGCCTGGTCGACAGAATGAGTTCCAGGACAACCAGGAATAGAGAAACCCTATCTCAGAAAAACAAATGAACATCTTTAAATGATATATTAAGGGATGAAATCTATCCCAATAAAAATACTCAATGTAAGACCAATATAGTGAAAATGTTTCAAAATGATCTTCTCACATAAAAGTTCTCTAGTGCTGTAGCAATATCACAAATGTGATAGTGTTCTGTTGTTAAAAACATGACAAACACAAAAAGAAAAAGTCTTATTAGGTGGGAAGGAGATATGAGAGCAGTTTGTCTAAATTCCAACACAAGTCATGCTTGTCCTCTATTTAGAATCTAGCAATTTGTGACTCTTTATCAGCAACTAAAATAAACAGAAATCTTCCATGATTAGTAATCAAGACTGTAAGTAATACATCTAATTCAAAGCAACCCAAGCCTTATAAGCCTTGAAATCAGTCTTGTGGAATGAACAACTTATTCCAGACTTCACTTGCTTTCCTATGATTCTCATGAAGAGGATATGTATATGTATATATAAAGTATAATATTTGTAATCTACCACAATCTCCATGGAAGTTTCTTATTCTATTTAGCGAAAGGATATGTTGGTTTAAGATCATCTGCCCACTGGATGTTTGTAGAATTACTAGATTCCCAACCCAGGACCCCCTCTAAACACTGTATTAGCACTCTACCGTATCTGGATTTCCTTCCAGAAGAACATTGATGGCTCTATTGACATCTCCATTGCAGTCATGTAAAGCAATCACACATTCATCCTGGTTTTTGCCTGTGATATCAATCAACTGAAAGAGAAAAATCAGTAACCATAAGCAAGTTATACTCCATAAAAGAAACCAGATGAAGGGAGAAGACACCAGCTACAATTTAAAGAAACAAGATTAAAAAGCAACATATGTAAAACATAATTATACTTTCCAAAGAAAAACTTTTAAGGTCTAAGAGATGGCTAAGCAGGTAAGGGTACTTCCAACTAAGTCAGACAACTGGAGTTCAATCCCTAGGACCTACAGATAGGAAGAGAAAACCAACCCCCACAAATTATCATATTGCCTCCACACTGAGTATCATAACATGAAACCTACAAACATATCCAAATGTTATGAAAAGCAAAATTTTAAAACTCGTGGCTTAGGGATGAGGTAAAAAATATTCAAAGTAATTAAACATCAAATGGAGAATCAAGCTATAACATACGAGCTTCTATTCTAGATATCATTTTCTAAATTGAATTTATAGATTCAATTTAGTATTCACAAGATTCTGTGTATATCAGAATACACACACAGAATAAAACTGTTAAGATAAAACTTTTTGGACAAGATTAATTATTCAAAGGGATGCAGTATATAAGCAATGAAAACCATTATTTAATGGTCTAAGCTAACACTGAATGTAATTATTTTTCCGTGTGTGCATATGTACTTAAATTTCTATGTATGTAGCAGGAATATGTTCTTCACAGTCCATATGTGGAGGTTAGAGGACAGCCTGTCTTTGGTTGTTCACCACTGTATAAAAAGCTCAGATTTTCCTGTCTCCACTTCCCATCTCACAGTAAAGCACTGGGATTACAGATGTGTGCTCCTATAAATGGTTTACCAGGTTTTATGGGATTCAAAGCCTGGTTCTCAAGCACTTTCCCCACTGAGCCATCTCCCTACCCAGGATAATTATACTCAATGTATATATACTTATTCAATGTAAGCATCAATGACATTTAATACTACTTCCATTCTGATATTTTCTTAGCTTAAAGAAAACTAGTTGGATACTCACTTGTTTCACCTTCTCCTCAAAGTCAGCATCATTATGGTCCGAAATCATCTGTGCAAGCCGAATTTGCTCTGCAGTAGCCTAGGAATTGAGATAGAATCAAGAAACTTTAATTAAAAGATAAGAAATTAACTAAGAGGGACCTAAGTAGTAAATTTTTACTCTCTAGCATCCTAGTTTCTTTTTTCTTATAATAAAAGAAAAGGAAATGAAATAAATAAAAGAGCCAGGCAGTGGTAGCACATCTTTAATCCCAGAGGCAGAGGCAGTTGGATCTCTGTGAGTTTGAGGCCAGCCTGGTCTACAGATTGAATTCCAGGACAGTTAGAACTGTAAACACTGAGAAACCCTGTCTCAAACCTCCCCACACCCCGCCAAAAAGCAGTAAACTGTAGATGTAGCTCGGCAGTAAAGCACTTGCCTAGCAAGTAGCTAGGTTCAACTGGTAGCTCTGGGTTCAATCCTCAGCAATGCAAGTTCCCCTGCAAAAAAAGGTGGTCTGTTGATTCAAGTCTGTAATCCCAGTTACTTGAGAGGTGAAGGCAAGAAAATAAGAGCTCAGGGCTGACCTGGACTACAGAATGAGTTCTAGGCCAGTCTAGACAACTTTATGAGATCCTGTCTCAAAGTTCAAAAACAGTAAATAAAAACAAGGCTGGGGAGACAGTCCAATGAATCTCTTCACCCAGACTACTCAAAGCTGTAGGATCAATTCTCAGCACCACAAAAACTTACATAAAAAATTAAACAAGGCAGGGTAGTAGTGACATACACCTTTAATCCCAATACTTGAGAGGAAGAGGCAGGCTGACCTCGATGAGTTCAAGACCAGCCTAGTCTACAAATGAGAAACCCTATCTCCAAAAACAAAAAACTAAACAAAGATCAGTGATGGTGCACACCTTTAATCCCAGCACTCAGGAGGCAGAAACAGACTGATCTGAGACTATGGCCAGCCTAGTCTACAAAGTGTGTTCCAGGACAGCCAGGATAGAGAACCCTACCTAAAAAAACCAAAATAATAAAGTAATGTTTAAGATACTTAAAAAGAATGGCAAATACAGAGTGAAGTACTATTTTATAACTCGAAAGGCAATGAACTGGTTATATCTTGACAAGTTATATCTTGAAATTACATTATCACTTTGAAATACCTGGACATTAATTCACATTAAAGTATTTGGGTTTCTCTTTTCTACTCTAATTTTTACTTTTTGGTTTTTCAAGACAGGGTTTCTCTGTGTAACAGCCCTAGCTGTCCTGGAAATCGCTTGGTAAGCCAGGCTAGCCTCAAACTCATTGAGATCCACCTGCCTCACCTCCCAAGTGCTGGGATTAAAAGTGTGTACCACAACCACCCAGCTTTTTTGTTGTTGTTTTTTGAAGTAGGGCTTCTCTGTGTAACAGTCCTAGCAGTCCTAAAACTCTTGTAGACTAGGAGGGCCTCAAACTCAGAGATCTGCCTGCCTCCGTCAGTTCAAGGCCATACAGGGCAACACAGAGAAACCCAGCCTCTGAAAAAGAAAAAAAGGAGAAAAAAGGGAGCAGATCGTGATGACGGCACATGTCTAAGCTGAGACACAAGAGATTCCAAGTTTGAGGTCCCTGGAATACATAGTTGAGTCCCAAGACAGTCAAGGTTACATAGCAAGACTGGAAGGAAGCCAGGAAACAGAAAAGGGACAGGGGAAAAATAAAGTCAAGGAACATATGGAGAAACCTTCAATCTTGTCTTATGTATTCAATATATTTGGAAAATAGCTCAATTCAAGTAATTAACTCACATTGGTACCAACACACATAACACTAATTATGGATTTTGTGATTTATAGCACATCTAAATCAAACTTAATACCCAAGGTTAATTTATTTTTCTAAGACTTACTATGGTCTATGGTAGTGGTTCTTAACCTGTGGGTCCTGCCCCTTTGGGTATAGAATGCCCCTTTCACAGTGGTTGAATACCAGATATCTTGCATATCAGATATTTACATTACAATTCATAACAGCAGCAAAATTAGTTATGAAATAGCAATGAATATTTTTATGGTTAGGTCCCCACAACATGGCAGCTCACAACTATCTCTAATTCCAAGATCTGACACTCTCACACAGACATACATGCAGGCAAATGAAATAAAAGTAAATTACTAAAAAAAAAAAAAAAAAAAAACAGAAAACAAAACAAAAAAAAACCCACTGCTCTATGGTGTCTCATTTGTTAATTTAGAAGGTTATAGTGAAAGTCCTAGCTTCTCATGGAAAAGGAAAACTCAGGTAGGGTCTCAAGACCTTAGGAGAAAATAAGAGCATAAGTCAAAATCTTTGAGGTAAAAGGTATTGGCTGGGCAGTGGTGGCGCACGCCTTTAATCCCAGCACTCGGGAGGCAGAGGCAGGCGGATCTCTGTGAGTTCGAGGCTAGCCTGGTCTACAAGAACTAGTTCCAGGACAGCTAGGGCTATTACACAGAGAAACCCTGTCTCAAAAAACCAAAAAGAAAAAAAAGAAAAAGAAAACCACCCAAAAAAAAAATATATCATGGGGGCTGGAGAGATGGCTCAGTGGTTAAGAACTTTGCCTGCTCTTCCAAAGGTCCTGAGTTCAATTCCCAGCAACCACATGGTGGCTCATAACCATCTGTAATGGCCTGCAGGCATACATGCAGGCAGAACACTGAATACATAATAAATAAATAAATAACCTTAAGAAATAATAAAATTAAATTTACAAAATATATATATATATATCATGATATCATAATAGATACTTTAGAAATCACAACATAGGACTAAAAAGTAAGTAATAAGTAATGTACTACTTAATTAGCTCAGATACCAAATGAAAAACACTGTTAGACATACCTAACACAGTACTCAAAATGAAGCCCTAAGCCACACAATATTAAGCAACGAAAAAGTAAATGTGCTATATCTTAGTATGTCACAGGCCTGAAACTAAAAGAGCCAAGGAATAGATAACAAGATTAAGGGACCTAAATAACCAGTCCAGAGTTCAGAATGATGCTACATTTCATGGAAACCAACAGCTAGCTAGTATTCAGGGACTCACATCCTTGGGTTCATTACCTGTGGCCGCTGCTTGTGCTGTGTCTGGTTTTGGTTTTGAGGTTGTTCCCAGTTTCCCCGGGCTCGGTTAGTGCCCACCGACGTCATCATTTACAGTATATACAAATAACAGTATTTACAAGGAAGAATACTGAAGAAGAAAAAAGAGATGGTTAAATGTAGGTAAAATGTTTTTAATTCTGTTTTATCAGAACTTTACCACCAATCACTTTATTTTTCTCAAAGGAACAAACGAAGGAAATTCACTTTTTTTTTTTCACCCACTCTGAATTTCAGTTCTATTGGTGCTGAGAAATCAGAATCAGGCCTTTTTATATGCTAGGCAAGCTCTCTACCACTCAGCTACATTCTCAACTCAAGATTTCCCTTCTTGAGATACATTCAGGTTTTAGTTTGATCTGGTCTCAAACACTATGTAGCAATGCTGACCTTGAAAACCTAATCTTTACTTTCCAAGTGCTGTAACTACAGGTGAGTACCACTGAGACATTTTATGTTGCTGTTTAAATATGGCTGTTAATCCATTTTTTTTGTGTGCCTCAGTGATAAAACATATGCTTTGCATACATAAGGTCTAAGGTTAGATCAACAAATCCTGAATCCAAAAATGTATATAAAGCATGTGTAATGTTTGTTCAATGACAGTCTCACTATGTAGCCTTGGCTGGCCTCAAACTCAAGGCAATCCTCCTGCCTCTGCCTCCCAGGTGCTGGACTGTGTCACTATCTTTTGTTTGTTTGTTTGTTTGTTTTCGAGACAGGGTTTCTCTGTGGTTTTGGAGCCTGTCCTGGAACTAGCTCTTGTAGACCAGGCTGGTCTCGAACTCACAGAGATCCGCCTGCCTCTGCCTCCCAAGTGCTGGGATTAAAGGCGTGCGCCACCACCGCCCGGCTCTGTGTCACTATTTTTAAAAAGATATTAAGAACATAATTTGGTTACTGTTATCTTGCAAATTAGCAAAAACATCAATATTAAAAAGCTTTCCATACATATGAAAGTAACTGAAGTGTCTTTGACAAAAAAAATAATTAACGAACCGTAGAAAATAAATGCCTTCCAGGAGTTGGGCACAGTACATACCTGTAATCCCAGCACTTGGAAAGCTGACCAGAGAGGATTGCAAATTTGAGGCCAGCCTGGGCAACACAGTAAGATCCTGTCACAAAAGACAAGACAGACATAAAAGAGGGAATGGTGGGAGGAAGGGAGAAACGGGGCTAGGGAAGGAAGGAGGAAAAGGGAGGGAGGAAGAAAAGAAAGGGAAGCCTTCTAGGTTAGTCTATAAGTCAAAGTAATTACAATTTAAAATATTTTAGGAGCTGTGGGCATGACTCAGTTAAGGACCTTGGTTTATAACCGTTAACAGGGAGCTAGGAGAAAAACAATATACCCAGCATACATTAAAAGCCATAGCCTTACATAGCCTACAACTGTTATGTGTGACTTCTACTACTTGGGAAAAGTCAAATTCATAACTAGCCTTTTCTTTCCAGTTTCAGCTCTTCATGACTCTACTAGGGCATGTGTTAGTCCTACTGACTACCCAGAATCCATTTTCTAGATAATTCCAACACATGCCTTTGCAGCCGCTTCAGTTGGTCTCCCGTACACTTTCAAGTAAACAGAATGACAATTACTCTCCACCATTCACCTTAATACAAAGAGAATCCCAAATCTGCCCCCAATCAAATGCTCCTATCACCAAGTTTTATCAGAAAGGGCTTCTAGGAAATGACTTGAGTTACTATTTGCAGACTCATCTCACTCTTTAAAGAAACATAGAACACAAGAACCTTCCCAAAACTAGACATAAATTTCTGTCGTTTCTATCAAGTTAAGTGGTCTACTAAATTCAAGTTCCCTTTGTTCATATAGTTTTATAATGTAATCTCAGCGGCTGCTTTGAGTAAACAAAGAAAACATTCATCACCATGATAAAGGGCTCAAAATCAGGTTACTTTTCATTGTTTTATTCCTTTTGAAAGGAGACAAATTTATACTTTCCTGCTCTACATTTTTTTCACTAGCGAAAACACTACTCAGGGTAATTTCAGGCTGCCTAGATGACACAAGATTTTGAAGTCATGAAAGTTCTAAAGAAGTATACAAAGACTAAATATTAGGAACATGAACTTCACCTATTTTTGGATAACACAGAGAAAGAGGACTTTCCTGAGGATAAATCCTTCACCAAGTAGTGTCAATAGATTGCACAGATCTTTGTTTTTTATGTGATCAAGAACAAAGATTTCTACTACATTCCTTATCATCAACATAGGGCTTTTTAACTATTATATTTTAAAATTGGCCGTAAGATAATGCCAACCTACTCCTGTAGCTTAAAAATGTTGAATGATTTCTACTCCATGTATAATATCAATTTTTGAGAATTACACCATAAATACAAGCTGTAAGACTAGCTGTATAAACCACTGCACATTATAAGCTAGATGGAAATATATTACAAAGTCATACTAAAAAATACGTAACTAAGCAGGAAAAAAAATCCTTATCATTCTTGCTTTTAATTTTCATTTCCCTCTTTGGTAATACACCGAAATGTGAAACTAAGAATATTTTACCTCCGTATTAGTAACAATGAGCAACAGGTCAAAAGTAAATCATCTGGGCAGACCACTTAAGGGCACAGAATTAATAGCTTTTTAATAACAAACAAAGACAAATTACCCAGAGTTACACAGTGGGAGTGAATGACCATGTTTGTTAACTCCTAAAAAAAAAAAAGTACTTAAGGGAAATAGGATAAGAAAGAAGTATTGGAAACCAAGAGAACGCTACAGGAACAAGTACAGGATTCAACAAAGAAGTGCCCTTGACTATATTTTGAAAGCCAGCTACTTGAAAAAATAGCCAGAGAAATTTTACTGAAAAAAATAAACAATAAGTATTTATTGAGTATCTACTATGTGTCCAATACTTCAAGAAATACAAAAGCATTGTGACTTAGTTGCTGCTCTCAGGGAGCTTACAATCTAATTTGAGAAACAGTTCAGACATTCTAAAGTTGGACTGGGATGGTTAGGCTTACCACCTCTAACAGAGCAACTAATCCCTAGATGCTTAGTTGCAAAGACTTGTGTCCCATTCCCCAACCACCTTCACTCTAATAAGGAGCCTCCGGGAGTTAGAAACACTTGGGGGCGGGGAGCAGTACATTTGGCCCTTAGTCACTATTTTACACGACAGCAGTGTCTCCCATTCTCAACAGAAACAATCATTGGGATAATCTAATAATTAAAAACAACGGTGTAGGACCACAACACAGTTTTATCAACAGATACACATCCAAAATGTTTTAATCTCTAGTAATGCTGGTTGTCAAACTGACCCACATCCCCTCCCAGCAATCACATCAGATATCCCCAACGCAGAATATGGGAGGTGGAGACAAAAAGGGATTTCTCCAATTAATAATCACAGCGAGTCAAAGGCAAAAGACAAAAAACGTTAACAACAAAATCGCCTTTTACTGTGGTGTCTTTCCACAACACCAGAGGTGGCTAAATTTTAAGAATCGTGGAAAAGCAGTCTCTTGTTTGTGACATCACTTTGCACAACAATTTAGGGGCTGTCCAGCAGGTGAAGGGTCTCAAGAAATCTGGAATTCCATTCCCATTATGAGAAGGATGAACAAATGCCCAGTGACTTAGTGACGTCCCTCGGGCGGAATACAACCCATGGGGGCCTCTATGCCCAGCTTCCCAAATAATATAATGGCTGGGGTACCCAAAACTACACTAAAGACAACAGGGAGCTAAAGACAGCCGCTAAACATATATTCCATGGTGAGGGTCGGTAAGAAAGAAGGCAGGGGAGGAAGAGGAGCTGACAAAGAGGCTGGAAACGAACAGGACAGAAGCCCACGCGCGGAGGATGGGAGCCTCACCCCCCTCCGCGCCACATCAAGAGCCCATGGGGCCATTCGCCTCTCTACCTCCCACCCGGAACAAATTAATCCTCCGCACTCCAAACTGAGGGCCACATGGGGGAGTTTAGGGCAGCTCCACCCCATCGCCCCCCCTCCGCGCCCCCAGACCAGGCCGGATCCGGATCAGAGGCCCGTAGAGGACTGGGAAGGGAGGAGGCTTTCTCCGCAGACACTGGCCCTAGTAGAGAACCCTACCTCAGGCCGGGCCCGGGCCTCGCTCGCCCGCGCTCTTTCTCGCTCTCCCCCTTCAGGCTCTAGCCGCATGCCCCCCCCTCCGGCTGCCCCAAGCCCCGCCCCGGCCACGCTCCCAAATCGAGGCCCCGGCTCTGGCGCGGCCCAGTAGGCCGCGAACCCAACTATAAACAAAACCTCCGGCGGCCAACACGGGGGGTGGGGGGAGGCTGGAGCCCGGGTTCGCAAAACTAGAAGGGTGTACAGCGGGGAGACACACGGCGTGGGGGGGCCTACCGCGGGAGGGGGTACGGAGGGGACAGGGCCGAGGGAGGGAGGGGAGAAGGGGATCGCGGATTTAAAGGGGCCGCGGACAATACCCGGCCCCGCCGCGTTGCCGCTGCCGCCGCCGCCGCCGCCAACGCCGCTGCGCTCCCAACTTTACCTCAGTCTCCTCCACACTGACACCCCGGGCCGCGCCGCCCCTGTCACGTGATCGAAGATTCCCTCCTCCCCACCCCCTCCCTCCTTTTCCCTCTCGCGCTCGCTCTCGCGCCTTCCCCCCTCCCACTTGCCTTCCTGCGTCCCTCAGCACGTGACGCGAAAGGACCGTGCACGTCAGCGTGCGCGCGCCGCCACGCCACGAAACACAGCTCCGGAGTTCCGCGCGCCCGGCCCGCCCCCGCCCCCGCCCTGGACGGCTCCTCCTGCATCACGTGACTCCCGGACGGCCTCGGCTTCCTCTTACTGGCGTAATTCCGCGTCTCTCCACCCGGTACTCCCAGGTTTCCTTGCGGACGGGGGTCACGTGACGGGGGTGGGGCGGAAAGGCGTTGTGCTTAACTAGCGCCCCCCATCCACCATGTTTTCTGGCCGTTTCTAGTTTGATTTGTCCCCAAAACCAAATGGAAATGGCCGGGAACTCCAAGGATCATAGGCGCCCTGGCTGAGGCTGGGCTAACGCGCAAGCGCGGCGGGAATATACTAGCAGGTCTTCGCGGAGAGAGACGATGGCGTCTAGCAGTAACTGGCTGTCCGGAGTGAATGTTGTGCTTGTGATGGCATACGGGAGCCTGGTGAGGAGATCCCCATTCCATTCCTGCTGTGGCGTCTGTCCCAGCCGAGACCCTCGGGAGCTGTTCCTTGGTTCCATTCCTCAGCCACTTGCTCGGTATCTAGGCTTTTGCCTGGTGTCCTTAGACTGCCCGCCCCGGACTGAAAACCCTCTTAAATTCTAGGGCCAGCTATCACGCCTCCCTGCTATTAGCCTTACACCCACCCTATCCTCAGCGACCTGGCTTTGCCCTAAGTTTTATCCCACAGCATTCTGCTCTGAGAGCCTGAGCCCAGGCATTTGGAATGTTTTTTCACTTAATTATGTTGTTATTAAAGATGATTCTAATCTTTTTGGGCAGGTTTTTGTATTACTGTTTATTTTTGTGAAGAGACAAATCATGCGCTTTGCAATGAAATCTAGAAGGGGACCGCATGTCCCTGTGGGACACAATGCTCCCAAGGTAGGTCCTTGGGGCACAAGGTAAACCTGATTCTTTCTTTTGCTATTTAGGCACAAGGAGACTTGCTCTGACTTTAAGAGATGACTTAATTCATATATTTTTATGTCCAATTCATTTTCCCCTTCACAAACTAAGCAAAACTAACTGCGGGCTTGGCTCCCTTGCTCACTGCTGCTGCACATGTCAAAGAGCTAAGCCAATTCATCTGTAAAATGTATCTCATGCCCATCTTAAGTCACCAAGTGTTTCGTGCTGCTTTCCTTTAGCGTGATGTTGGGAATGGTTACAGTTCACTGCTGCTGTGGAATCGTTATTGCCTTTGCAGAATCTGAAAGATGGCCATTGTGCCGGGCGGTGGTGGCGCACGCCTGTAATCCCAGCACTCGGAAGGCAGAGGCAGGTGGATCTCTGTGAGTTCGAGGCCAGCCTGGTCTACAAAGGGAGTTCCAGGACAGGCTCCAAAGCTACAAAGAAACCCTGTCTCGAAAAAAAAAAAAAATGCCCATTGTGCTTGCCTAGAACACATAAGTCTCTGGGTTTGATCCCTGACACTAGAAAAAGGAAGAGGGAAAACATTAATAACCCCCCATCTCCTCTGAAGTCTTTTTCTTGGTGGTCTAGAGCTAAGTAAACGTGACATTGAACTCCTGATCCTCCTGCTTCCAGCCACCAAGTGCAGATATTATATAGATGGCCACCACCACTCCCGGTTTAGGTGGTGCTGGAGGTTGAACCCAGGACCTGGCGCATGATTGACAAGTGCCCTCTCCCAACTGAGCTAACATCCCCAGCTCTAAACCAGAATCCCTGGTACCCCGTTGGCATCCTCGTACTTTTCAGTCTTTCACTTTGTAGTCGAGACAGCTGACTTTACCAGCTTCCTTCTCTGACTCTCCCCATTACCAGCATCAAGCTCTACTTCCTGAATCTCATAACTTTGCACACACTGTCACTGACCTGAAATGTCTTCACTTGGCTGCCCATTCACTCCTTTGTGATTATTTGGAGACTAGGGTCTCTTGTAGGCCAGGCTGACCTCCAGAACTCACTGTGTAGTCAAGGTTGCCTTGAAGTCCTGAGTGCTGGAATTACAGGCCTGCATGGCACTACCCAACTCCTTAGGTTAGATCTCAGTTTAAAAGTTATTTACTCAAAAGAAAAATGCATATTGTATATTTTTTATTTTATTTTTGTTTTTCTGAGCCGGGGTTTCTCTGTGTAATAGCCTTGGCTATCCTGGAACTTGCTTTATATTGACCAGACCAGCCTTGAACTTGGAAGAGATCCACCTACCTCTACCTCCCAAAGTGCTGAGTTTAAGGGCCTGAAATACCACAACCAACACATTACATATTTTAATGCAAGCTTCTTTGTATTCTTATGGTACTTTGAATTTCTTATACCAGCTTGCCCTTTATGTTGGTTAAAACGTGCTTTCTTTGTTGATATAAATCTCAAGGTTTCTGACACATTGGAGGTGTATCTCAATCACACTAGGTTCTATAAATAGGAGGTAGTCAAATTTTTATTTAATAAAAAAATGGGTAATAGTAGAACTAATACTAACACATGATTCCTTTAATCCTAGAGTGTGTTCATTCCTTAACAATACTATTTCCCATGTGCTTATTCTGGCACAGTGGAAAGTCTGAAGAAAGATGCAGTGGACTGCAATGTCAACAGGACTCTTTCCACTTGGCCATATGAAAGAGCACAGGGGTTGGTTTCTAGCACATGATGACCAGTTAAAACTTAGCTATTTAGTAACCTCTAGACTATGTAATGTCAACATTCTTTTAACTTATTCATGTATGTATAGGTAAATATAGAGAGAGAATAAAAAAGAAAATCTAAGTTTTTATCTACTGGTATTGAAAGCATAGATTAATAAAATCACTTGGGGAAATGGTTGGGCATGATGTAATAAGAATGTACATATATGCCAGGTGGAAGAGGCACACACCTTTAATCCCAGCACTCGGGGGCAGAGGCAGGCAGATCTCTGAGTTCGAGGCCAACCTGGTCTACAAGAGTTAGTTCCAGGACAGGCTCCAAAGCTACAGAGAAACCCTGTCTCAAAAGACAAAACCAGAATGTACATATAGCTGTCTAATCCTTGGCCTAAGATTCTGTCCTAGAATAGAACAAATTTCTTTGGACTCTGGCATCCCCTAAGGTTAGATAGGTTCAAAACTGATAATGGTGGTTACTTCTAAATGTGTGAGAACTGCCACATTAAGTAATTTTTAGTACTTTTTTTCCTTTTTCTTGACAAGGTCTTATGCTGTAGCCCAGATTGGAACTGGACCTAGGCCACACTGACCTTGAACTTGGAGCAGCCCTCCCACTTTAGCTCTCAAAGTTTTTCTGGCACACCATGTGGGATAAAGTTCTTTACAACAAGATTCCTCTTAGTCTGACTTAAAATCAGAAATCACGTTGGTGTTCAGCCTAAAGAAATTCTGACAAGTTAAAAAAAGGTCTGGCTTAGAAGCCGATGAGGTGCTCACTGGTTAAGACCTCTTGCTGGAGTTTTGGCCCAACACATATGTTAGAAACCAGGGGTCCCTGTACCCTTGTAACCCCAGCTCTGAAGGTGGCAGAGACTTAAAGGATTGCTGGGGCTTGCTGACTTTCCGCCTCCGTGAGAAAACCCAAACCCTTGGGCTGGGGAGAGTGATAGAGGAGAACACGATACATGCATAACCATTCAGGTGCATGTACAACTCACACACATACACAGACACACAAGTCTTCAAAAGAGACGAGCCAGGTGAGGTGGCACATTTCTTTAATCCCAGAACTCCAGAGGCAGATGATTCTTTGTGAATTTGAGGTCAACCTGGTCTACATAATGGGCTTCAGGGCAACCAAGCTACATAGACCATATCTCAAAAATCAAGAGATTGAGATTTGCTTGGAGCTGTATGTCAGAGGATCTCAAAGCTATTCTTAGATTTCTTCGCTTCATCTTAGTTTACATGCTCTGGATCTGTTACAGATTGTTAGGAAGCAGAATACAAGGTAATGATGCTGTCTTGTTTCTTCTGAATGCACAGGACTTAAAAGAGGAGATCGATATTAGACTATCCAGGGTTCAGGACATCAAGTATGAACCCCAGCTCCTTGCAGATGATGATACAAGACTACTGCAGCTGGAATCCCAGGGGAATCAAAGTATGTGACAAGCTCCTGGTGGGTTTTCAGTGCAGAGATATCCACAGCTTTAGACCCTCTACTGTTAGAGCCCTCAGCACCTCAGTTATCAAATATGTGCCAGATACAAGGAGACAGTTTGCTAATTTACTATAATCTGGGGTGTTTTGAGAGTAATAGCTGACACTGGTCTTTTTTTTTTTCCCCAGCAGGTTGCTACAACTATCTGTACAGGATGAAAGCTCTAGATGCCATTCGTGCCTCGGGTAAGTTAGCTGATAAGGCATACTCTAGAATCTAAACTAGGAAACAGTAATGAGCCACCTTATTAAGATGTGCACATTTATCCAGGAGTGGTGGTGCACACCTCTAATCTCATCATAACTCAGGAGACAGAGACAAGCAGAGCTCTGTGAGTTAAAGACTAGCCTGGTCTACAACAGAGTTCCAGGACATCCAGGGATAGCCACAAAGAGAGACAGTGTTTCAAAAGAGATAAATCACCTTGGATAGTTAATTATGATTTTTCAAGACAGGGTTCCTCTTAGTGGCCCTGGCTGACCTGGAACTCATTCTGTAGACCAGGCTGGCCTCAAACTCAGAGATCCACCTACCTCTGTCTCCCAGATGCTGGCATGAAAGGGGCGTGCCGCCACCACCACCCAGTGGTAAATTATTTCTTCTCCCAAGAGTCTGACTTATTTTGGTTTGGGTTTTTGGTTAATTTTTTTTTAAGTTGGAGATAGTTGCAAACTTACTGTGTTTCCACCTTGAACTTCTGAGTCTCCTGCTTCCACTTCCCAGGGCTAGATTGTGGGCATTTTGCTGCCACTCCCAGTTTATTTGGTGCTGAGGACCCAAGCCAGAGCTTCTGGTATGCTAACTAAGCAAACAATTGAACTACATCCCCGGATCAGTTTATGGTTTCTTTCTTTCATTTTAGTTTTTGTGTGTTTGGGGGAACTGTTAGTTTGTTTGGATTTTTAAGACAGGATCTCAATATTAGCCCTGGGAGGCCTCCAACTCACAGAATCCCCCTACCTCTGTCTCCCCAGAACTGGACAAAGGCACACACACCACATCTGCCCTTAATTACTATGTTATGCTGTGTATTATGTGCCTGCGTGAGTTTATATGTACTGTGTGCGCGGGGGACCAAAGAGGGCATCAGATGTCCTGAAACTAGAATTACGGGTGGTTGTAAGCCTCGAAACTCAGCTCTGCTACAGTCATAGTCAGGCTGTTAGGTGCTGAGCTATCATCTCTCTAACCCCCCGGCGTATGGTTGTGGGCTTGAGGTTTGTTTGTGTTTGTTTGAGACAGGTTGTAGCTCAGATTGGCCTTGAACTCAGCATCCTCCTGCCTTAGCCTCCCATATGCTGGGGTTATCAGTATGTGCCAATATACTACACCTAGCATTTATGCTTTTAAGTTTTTTTTACTGAGATCTCAAGTTTCATGAATTGAGTGATGATAATTGTTTTCTCACAAAAGAATCTGCTTTCTCACTAAGTCCACAAGAGATAGTTAAAGGGTTTTTTCACATTATGTGACTACCTGCATGTTCTTGTCTTAAAGTTTATATCTTAATATCTTAAAGCCAGGTGGCCAAGTAGAACCGTATAAAAGAATGTCAATGCATAGAGCTTAGAATTGTGTAGCCACTACCAAATGACCATTTGAACATAGCTGTGTTCCTCAGATCTTAATTCTATTAGAAACTTTTTCAACTCATTCATGTCATTAGATGTTGTCTTTTTATTAGTGTATATAAACTTTGCTTGATAGGTTTCATGATAGGGCTGGAGAGATGGTTCAGAGGTTAAGAGCACTGGCTACTTTTCCAGAGGTCCTGAGTTGGATTCCCAGCAACCACATGGTGGCTCACAACCATCTGTAATGAAATCTGGTGCCCTCTTCTGGCCTGCAGGCATACATGCAGATAAAACACTTTATACCAAATAAATAAGTAAATCTTTTTTTTAAAAAAAGAAAGGTTTCATGATGATAAATTGAAGATATTTTTGTTTTTCAACTTTGTGGGGTGGTTTTGGGAATTTTGGGGGGGGTTGGTTTTTAGTTCAGTTAGTTCGAGTTTTTTGTTTTTGTTGTCATTTTTCTTTTTCTTTCAAGACAGGGTTTCACTGTGTAACTTTGGAGTCTGTCCTGGAACTCACTCTGTAGACCAGGCTGGCCTCGGACTCAGAGATCCACCTGCCTCTGCCTCCCAAGTGCTGGGATTAAAGACATGTGCCTCCACCACCCAGCTATTTTTTGTTTTTTTGAGACAGGGTTTCTCTATAGCTCTGAGTGTTCTGGAACTTGAACCAAGCAGGCTTTGAACTCAGATCTGTCTGCCTCTGCCTCCAGAGTGCTAGGATTAAATGTGTGCGCCTTCACACCAGACTTAATAAAAGGTTTTGTTTGTTTTTTTTTGTTGTTGTTGTTTTGTTTTGTTTTTCGAGACAGGGTTTCTCTGTGGTTTTGGAGCCTGTCCTGGAACTAGCTCTTGTAGACCAGGCTGGTCTCGAACTCACAGAGATCCGCCTGCCTCTGCCTCCCGAGTGCTGGGATTAAAGGCATGTGCCACCACCGCCTGGCTAATAAAAGTTATTTCTAAGTTTGGAAAATTAACTAGAAAAAAAAGAAAGGAAGAAGAGGTATCCTAATGCTGTTGTCTTCTCAGAGATCCCATTTCATGCTGAAGGCCGGCACCCCTGTTCTTTAATGGGTAAGAATTTCCGCTCCTACTTGCTGGATCTGCGAAACACTAGCACTCCTTTCAAGGGTGTCCGCAAGACCCTTATTGATACCCTCCTGGATGGATATGAGACCGCGCGTTATGGGACAGGGGTAAGTTGGACAGTTTTTCCTCCAGAGAACTAAAGGATGGAATGCTCCAGACAGATACTGATTTTTCCTTTCTCTTTCCTAAGGTCTTTGGCCAGAGTGAGTATTTGCGGTATCAGGAGGCCTTGAGTGAGCTAGCCACTGTGTGAGTAGTACGGTGGGGCATGTCATGTTTTGTTTTTTTGTATAACCCACTAAAATGTCAAAATGATCTGATCATGGTGGTGCAGGCCTTTAACACCTGCACTTAGCAAATCTCTGTAGGTTGGATAGAAACCTGGTCTGCATAGCTAATTTCTTGACACGCAGGGCTACATAGAAGAAACTCATTCTCAAAAACAAAAGGTCTGAAGAGATGACTCAGAGGTTAAGAAAACCAGCTGCTCCTGCAGTTGACCAGGGTTCAATCCCCAGCATCAACATGAGACCTCACAACCATTTGCCGCTCCTGTTCCAGTGGGAGCTGAAGCTCTCTTCTGGCCTCCATAGGAACCTAGCATTTATGTAGAGCACAGACATCCATACACACTACATAAAAATAAACCTTAAAAAAAATGGTATAGCTAGCAAAGGAATGAAGATTTCCAGCACTTTTTTTTTTAATATTTATTTATTTATTTATTATGTATACAATATTCTGTCTGTGTGTATGCCTGCAGGCCAGAAGAGGGCACCAGATCTCATTACAGATGGTTGTGAGCTACCATATGGTTGCTGGGAATTGAACTCAGGACCTTTGGAAGAGCAGGCAATGCTCTTAACCACTGAGCCATCTCTCCAGCCCTCCAGCACCTTTCTACACGCAGACAGAATACCGAGAATACTGTATACATAATAAATAAATAAGTCTTAAAAAAAAAAGCCTAGAAAAGAACATTTGGTTTAGGCAAGGAGTCTGGAGAGATGGCTCAGCATTTATAAGAGTGCTTGCTACTCTTCTAGAGGCCCAGAGTTTAGTTTCCAGCATCCATGTTAGATAGTCATAACTTCCTGTAACTTAAGCTCCAGAGGATCCAACACCTATTCTGGCCTACACACGGGTAGCCTACATTCACATAGATGTACACACATAAAGCAAAATTTAAAATAAACCTTTAGGAGCTGGAGGGATGTTTAGCGATAGAGAACTTCTCTTCTGGAGTGCCTGGCTTGTTTTCTATCACTCACATCGGGTGGCTCACAGTGACCAATCCAGGGGATACAATGCCAACTTCTAATGTCTTTGGGCTCCTGTACATGTGTGGTGCACATACACACAAATGAAAAGTCTTGAAAGAAGCTAGGAAGGAAACCTGATAAAATTTCACTTGGGTCGGGTGAGTTGGTATATGCTGTAATCCCACCACTCAGGAGGCAGAGACAGGCAGATCTGTTAGTTTGAGCTAGCCTGATCTACAGAGTAAAGCTTTGGGATAGCCAAAGCTACACAGAGAAACTTTGTCTCAAAAAAGAAAGAAAGGAAGGAAGAAAGGGAAGGGGAGGGAGGAAAGGAAGGAAGGAAGGAAGGAAGAAAGAAAGAAAGAAAGAAAGAAAGAAAGAAAGAAAGAAAGATGCTGATTTCACTTACATGGTCTAAGTAGTCAGACTCTGGTGTAGGAGGTTCTTCTATCTGTGTTGCTTTTATTGGTTAATTAATAAAGAAAACTGCTTGGCCTGATAGGTCAGAACATAGGTAGGCGGGATAGACAACTGAATTCTGGGAGGAAGAAAGCAGGGTCAGAGATTGCCGCCATGGAGCCAGCCACCAGGTTAGACAGGCTGAATCTTTCCCGGTAAGCCCCGACCTCGTGGTGACATACAGATTTAATAGAAATGGGTTAATCAAGATGTGAGAGTTGGCCAAGAAGTGGTTAGATATAATGGGCCAGGCAGTAATTAAGTTAATATAATTTCTTTGTGGTTATTTTGGGGGTTAGGCTAGCCGGGCAGCGGGATGCAGCCTGCTCTTCCATACTACAAGACTCAGGATGTAAAATGGTAGTTGCTAGGACCTGAGAAGATAAGCCTTATTTAATCAACATAAACATTAGTTATGTGTAGCTGGCCGGGTGGTGGTGGTGCATGCCTTTAATCCCAACACTCGGGGGGGCAGAGGCAGGCGGATCTCTGAGTTCGAGGCCAGCCTGGTCTACAAGAGCTAGTGCCAGGACAGGCTCCAAAGCCGCAGAGAAACCCTGTCTCGAAAAACCAAAAAAAAAAAAAAAAAAAACATTAGTTATGGGAAATGCAAAACATTTTGAAGGTTGGCAGTCCAACATTGTGATTGTACTTAACAGTTCAAAGCTTATAGTTTAAAATAGTCCACCTGTTTCTCCAGCCATCGTGGGAGAGCACATATTTAATCCCAGCACTCAGGAGGCAGAGGCAGGCAGACCTGTGAATTCAAGGCCAGCTTGGTCTGTGGAATGAGTTTCAAAACAGCCAGGGCTACATAGAGAAACCCTGTATGGGAAATGTTTCCTGTGTGTTTCATTTGATATTTTGTTGTTGAAGCTGGGTGTGATGGCCTACTTTCCTGTAAGGCCAGCCTAGCCTGTATAATAGTGAAGACCTTTTCTGTCCCCTCTTCCTCCACACACTTCAAAAAAGAAAAGATTATAATGGAAATAAGGACTTAAAATTTGTTTTTCCTGTCATACCTAAATCATCAAATGATTTTAGTAATGAGTTGTTTGGGTTTTTGTTGTGGTTTTAGTTTGTTTGGCGGTGAAGGTGGGTCATGGGGGGCGTATAACAGACGGACAAACATCATTAGGCTAGACTGACCTTGAATTTATAATAATCCTGCCTCTTGGAATTGCAAGTGTATGCCTCCATGCCTGGTTTAGTAACTGGTAAAATACATCAGAGACCATTGTAGCTGCATGTTTTGGGTGGGATAATTTCTGTATTGTATTCTGTTTTAAAGATTAGTTTTATTAGTTTTAATTATGTGTACACTGGCCTAGAGCTAGAGTTATAGGCACCTGACATGGTTGCCAGGAATTGAACTCTGGGTTCTAGAAGAGCAGTATATGCTCTTAACCACTGAGTCATCTCTCCAGCCCCTTTCTGCTAGCTCTCATTCTGTCCATGTCTTCTGTGTGTTCTTCAGGGTCAAAGCACGAATTGGGAGCTCTCAGAAACAACACCAATCGGCAGCCAAAGACCTAACTCAGTCACCTGAAATGTCGCCAACAACCATCCAGGTCACATACCTCCCCTCCAGTCAGAAGAGCAAACGTCCTAAGCACTTCCTCGAACTGAAGAGCTTTAAAGACAACTACAACACGCTGGAGAGTACTCTGTGATGGAGCTGCAGACGCCACCTGTGCAGCCTTCATGCCGTCTGGCTCAGCAGGCCCAGACTTTGCCAGCCAAAGCTTCTGTTGAGGCCAGAGCTCCTTCAGAACTGTGTATGAAGGGTCATTCCCCAGTCCTTTCTTAGAGGCATTTTCAAATACTGGCTAAGACCCCGGTATTTCCCAAAAGCACTTTTTCTGGATTTGAATTCAGATGTCATTAATGTTTCTGTCAAAGCTTCCTTGAAAATCTCCACTTGTTTTTTTTTTTTTTAAAGATTTATTTATTTATTTATTGTGTACACAGTGTTCAGCCTCCTTGTATGCCTGCAGGCCAGAAGAGGGCACCAGATCTCATTACAGATGGTTGTGAGCCACCGTGTGGTTGCTGGGAATTGAATGAACTCAGGACCTCCAGAAGATCAGCCAGAGTGCTCTTAACCTCTGAGCCACCTCTCCAGCCCCTCCACTTGTTTTTGGCTATAATTCACCTACGCTGTTCAATGCTGTTTAGTCCCAAACATGTAAACTGAGGTCTAGCCTATTGCACTCAGTTGAATAGAAATATTTGGGTTTAGAGCATCTCAGATTTGATTGGTGGAAGTCAGGCAGGACCTCATGAGAAAAAGGGAATGAGAAAGTGGGTAGAATGTCCTCTGGAATTTTGGTGCTCCATTTAAACAGATGTATTAAGACATGAACACGACTTTCTTGAAGTGGAGGGATCTGTCCCGCCGTCACCTAATACTATTATGATGAATAAATAGGAACATTCTGGCACTTGGCATAACCAAGTTGGTGAGATGTGAAGTGGTTTCTTCTAATGTCAGTGTATTAGTCTCAGTTCACAAATTAATAAAATTAACTACTAAATGTGATTTTATTATTATTATTCTGTTGTGGGTTTCTCTGGGTTTTTTGTTTTTTTGGTTTTTCGAGACGGGGTTTCTCTGTGGTTTTGGAGCCTGTCCTGGAACTAGCCCTTGTAGACCAGGCTGGTCTTGAACTCACAGAGATCTGCCTGCTTCTACCTCCCGAGTGTGGGATTAAAGGCGTGCGCCACCACTGCCCGGCTGGAGGGTTTCTCTTTGTAGAGACTGGCTGGCCTGGAATGTGCTTTGTCGACCAGGTTGGCCTGAACTCATGGACATCCACCTGCTTCTGCATCCAGTGCTGCAATTAAAGGCATGTGCCACCCCCTCCCGGCCGTGAGTCATCTCTTTAGAGTGAACTTTAGAACAGTAAGCATTTGCAGCAGAAATCCTAACAGAAATAGGGACTGTGTAGTTCATGCTCATAGCCTGACCTGGTTCCTAATAGAATGCTGGAGAACCAGGATTCCCTTTAGGTCACTAGGGCAACAGGCCAAGTGACCAGGACCAGGGTCATTGTTGGACGCCTAAATGTTGCTATAACTACTGAAACCTTGGTGACCAAACTAAACAGAAAGGAGAGCCTTCCCAGTAGCCTCAGAAACACCAAACGTCTGTAGATATGTCTGCGGAAAAGATGACAGAAATAGAAGAGGTGTGCAGTCGGGAGTGGGGGGCGGGAGAGGTGTGCGGTCGGGAGTGGGGGGGGGCGGAGAGGTGTGCGGTCGGGAGTGGGGGGGGCGGGAGAGGTGTGTGGTCGGGAGTGGGGGGCGGGAGAGGTGTGTAGTCGGGAGTGGGGGGCGGGAGAGGTGTGTGGTCGGGAGTGGGGGGCGGGAGAGGTGTGCGGTCGGGAGTGGGGGGGGCGGGAAAGGAGCAGTTAGGAGTGGGGGTGCAGGAGAGGTGTGCAGTCAGGAGTGGGAGGAGTTTCCCTTGATGTGGTTTCCAGGTGGGTTTACCCAAAGTTTACCTGAGAGAGGCCCTTGGAAGAGGACAGGAGAGTAGGCAAAGACAGGGAACCACGTCTCAAACAGTAGCTGTTCACATATGTCCCACTCTGGCCTCTATATTTTCTCAGTTTATTCTGAGAAATGAAGAACTTTCTCACTTTCCCATAGGAAACTTCTTCATTCCTCAGAGTAGGTGCTGACGGTCAGATTCTAGTAATCAAGGCAAATCAACGGAACTCCTTTTCTTGCAGAATTTGCAAAGAGCCGTGGCACTTAAGAAGATGGTCAACAGGTAATCTGTGTTTCCATCTTCTCCCATCCGTTGGTCTTTTCGGCTCTCCTCTCCAGAACCACCGCCCAGATCAGCTCTCCTTTGGGGACTCACTCCAAGAAAGAAAGAAATGGAGCAGACGGGGCAGCCTTGCTGTGGAGCAATCCGTGCTCCAAAAGGAGTTGTGCCAGTGCCTAGTAGATGGGCCTGTTTCTCTCTGACTGCTTCCCAGGCTCTGTTCCTGCCTGCCTCTGTACTAATTACATAGCAGGTATTTGGTGAACGAGTGACAGGTTACCCACAAGACTGGACTGCGCATTTCACCTGCTGAGAGTTTCATTCTGGGCACTGGGGTGTTGAATCCAGGGCTTTGTGCACGGAGGTGCTCCACCACCAGTTATACCTCCAACCCTAAGCTTTTTTTCTAAATTCTGGCAGAAGCAGGGCATGGGGGCTCACACCTATAATCCCAGTACTCGAATGAGCATGAGTCTAAGGCCAGCCTAGGTTACAGGTATGATTGGTGCACTCTTTAAAACTCCCAGAGGGAGACCCAATATGGTACATATGCTTCACTAGAGAGAGCAGAGACAAGTGGATCTCTTGAGTTTGAGCCCAGGCTAGTCTGCATACTTCCACAGGGTTATATAGTAAGACATTATTGAAGGGAGCTGGCAAAGGTAGCTCTCTGGTAGACTGTCTAGATGCACAGAGCTTGGGTTTATTTCCCAGCATTCAGGGGATACAGACAGGAGCATCCAAGTGAGTTGGAGACCAGCCTATGCCATATGAAACTGTCTTTTAAGAAAGGTAGCTGGGCGGTGGGGCACACTTTTAATCTCAGCACTCAGGAGGCAGAGGCAGGCAGATCTCTGAGTACGAGGCCAGCCAGAGCTACACAGAGAAACAAAGGGAAAAGGGGGAAAAGGCACTGGTTAGGAACAGTGAACTGAGACCCCCACTCCCGACTGCACACCTCTTCTATTTTTGTCAGCAGTGTGTGTGCTGAAACAGCCAGCAGCTCTGCCTCTGTTGGTAACAGTGCACTTAACACCCTCGATTCTGCGTGTGTTCTGGCCACCCTTTCAAGAACTGCAGTCTTCTGACAGTGACAGAGGTTCTGGTCACAAAGGAACTGCTTTAGTACAGATTTACCTCTCCTCCTGACTCTCACCTGCTTAATCCCCACCCTAAACCTGGGACAGGTGGCAGAATTCACATACTCACTGCATGTGGCAGATGACATTAAGCCAGCGGAGGAACCTGTATGCTACGCTAAGGATGCAGGGCGATATGGAACAGGAGTTAGCCCTGTCCAACAAGCAGCTGCTGACGGTGAGTTCTAGGAGGGCAGCCTGGAGTCTCCCCTTCCTGCTGTGTCCCTGCTCTGTCACGACTTAACCATATTGTTTACATCTGAGATTTTCATCAGAACATATCAAATGTCAAAGCTCTTTTTCAGGAAGTGAGTTTTGTAAATTTTCACACTGTTTGCATTGTTTAGATAGGGTTTAACAAAGTTTTGTTGTCTTGGGTTCCTTGGGTTGGGTTGGATTTTGTTTGAAACAGAGTCTCACTTTGTACCCCTAGATGACCTGGAACTTGCTATGTAGACCAGGTTGGCTTCCCTGAACTCAGAGATCTACCTGCCTCTGCCTCCCACATGCTGGGATTATAGTACACCACCACCACCCCCAGCCAGGGGGTTATTTTATGTTTAATTTTTTTGGCATCTTATTTTTTAATTTATTTTTATTTTATTGAGCTATACATTTTTCTCTGCTCCCCTCCCTGCCTCTCACCTCCCCCTTCAATCCTCTCCCAAGGTGCCCATGCTCCCAATTTACTCGAAGATCTTATACTTACTACTTCCCATGTAGATTAGATCCATGTATGTCTCTCTTAGGGTCCTCATTGTTGTCTAGGTTCTCTGGGATTGTGATTTGTAGGCTGGTTTTCTTTGCTTTATGTTTAAAAACCACATATACCTTCCTTAAGACCCAGCAATACCACTTTGGGGTATATATCCAAAGGATGCTCAATCATGCCACAAGGACATGTCTCAACTATGTTCATAGCAGCATTGTTTGTCATAGCCAGAACCTGGAAACAACCTAAATGCCCCTCGACTGAAGAATGGAAAGGAAAATGTGGTACATTTACACAATGGAGTACTACACAGCAGAGAAAAATAATGACATCTTGAAATTTGCAGGCAAATGGATGGAGCTAGAAAACATCATATTGGGGCTGGAGAGATGGCTCAGTGGTTAAGAGCATTGCCTGCTCTTCAAAGGACCCGAGTTCGATTCCCAGCAACCACATGGTGGCTCACAACCATCTGTAAAGAGGTCTGGTGCCCTCTTCTGGCCTTCAGGCATACACACAGACAGAAAAATGCATACATAATAAATAAATAAATATATTTTTTAAAAAAAATCATATTGAGTGAGGTAACCCATACCCAGAAAGACAATTATCACATGTACTCACTCATATGTGTTTATTTTTGAAACGAAGTCTTGCTCTACATCACAAGATGGCCTGGAACTTGCAAACATTCTGTCTTTGCTTCCTTTATGCTGAAATTATAGCCATGTCCCATCACCCAGCTGCAGCTGACACATTTCCGGTTCCCAATGCATTACTTTGTTCTTTTCATCCAGGTGAGACCCTTCTCCACCTGAGGTGCCAATTGCTGTGTACCTGGCAGATGTCTTAGTTCATGGTGCATTCTCGGCAAAATATTTGTTAACAATGAGTCTTGGCCCAAGGGTGGGGAAATTAGATAGGCTTCCCTCCGCTGACTTATTCTCTTCTACCTCCTTTTTATGTCCCTACTAAGGCTAGGTCCAAGGGAACCCAGGGACGGGGAAGGCAACCCGAGACTGAGAAGGAGCATTAACCACCCAATACCACACTTTACCGCCTTCCCTGCCAGGTCCGTCAAGATGCCTTACACCAACTGTTTGCAAAGGAGCATCAGCAGTACCAGCAGGAGCTCAGTCAGCTGGGCAAAGCTTTTTATGAGGAGAGACTGTGACGCTGCCCAGACACTGCTCTTCGTCATGCCTGCCAACCCGCCTCTAGTCTCTACCACAAGCTTCCCAAAACACGCCTGGAGCTGGGACTGTTGCTTCTGAAAACAAGAGCGACACCTTGTGGTCAGGGTGGGATATGCAGCGTTGTAAGAGGAGCGAATGCACAATGTCTGGTTTAAAGAAATCCTGATTTGGTTTAACAAATAAAGATTTAGATTTAGACCACAGGGTTTAGTATCAGCCCTGAGTCTTGGTTTGTTCTTGGCTGCCTTAATTTTACTTCCTAGATTCTGAGCACTGTTTCTCTTCTGGCTGGTTTTGTGTGTCAACTTGACACAAGCTATAGTTATCAGAGAGGAAGGAGCCTCAGGTGAGGAAATGCCCCCATGAGATCCAGCTGTAAGACATTTTCTCAACTAGTGATCCCCGGGGAAGGGCCCAGCCCATGGTGGGTGGTCCTGGGTTCTATGAGAAAGCATAGGGAGCAGCACCTTCCATGGCCTCAGCATCAGCTCCTGCCCTGTTGGAGTGCCTGTGCTGACTTCCTTTGTGATGAACAGCAATGCTGAAGTGTAAGCTGGATAAACCCTTTCCTCTCCTACTTGCTTTTTGGCCATGGTGTTTGGTCCCAGCAAAAGAAATGCTAAGTAAGACAGCCTCGGACCTCGGTTTCACTGGTCTTTCCTGAGTTTGTGGACAAACAGCATTAAACATGGTTATTAATGGATAGGCACTGTGGTGCTTGGGTGTCAGGGGCTGATTTAATGTTTGGAAGCTATCTCATTATTGTGAAAACATGGATTGGCTTGTTCTAGGCCTGAGTTGCTACTCTACAAAACAGAGATTCCAGACTTCCATTCCTCCGGGCACTGGGTGTGCACTGCAGTGGGTGTGAAGTATCAAATGGTGGGTTTGAGGGGCTCAGAAAGCATGCCCGCTCTCAAGGTACTGGACACTATAAATTCTAGAAAGTAACAGCATGTGCATCTGTAGGCCTCAGGAAAACATGTCATCTAGAGATCCCCATTCACAGAAGCTGCCAGGAGAATATGTGCTCTGATGTGATTTCTAACACTTTCCCCTACATGCTCACCTTTCAGCAGCAGCCACTGGCCCCTCATCTGTGCCACGGGATCGTTTCCTGCTGCAGAACTCTCGTTGTCTCCCCTCCAGCCCATCTCTATCCTTAGTCTCTTGCCAAAGCCTGCATTTTTATTTAGCCTCCGGAAGCTGCTACCTCCAGCCCCTCCACATCCCACCCAGGAAGACCTTGGAGAGGCAGCAAGTACAAAGAGGACAGCACAGGCTTGAGGGCCAGGTATGGGGTCACAGTATCGGACCCTCTTCTGGAGAGGACTGACACACCGGCTGTTGTCAGGAGAGCACAAGCCCAGAGACTGGCCTAAAATAGCCCTGTCTTGGTGTCCTGTAGCTAACCCACACACAGTTCCCTCTTCGCCCGCCCTCGTCATTAGTAACCAGCCATGAATACTCACTTCAGATGAAATGATGCTCCCAGGCTGGTGGGGAAAACAGGCTGCGAACAGTAATTCAAGGTGCAGTGTGAGTTCTGTAGGAGATGAAGCCACAAACACCTCACTGGGATTTGACACCAAACAAGACTGAATTTCCATTTCTTCTGTCACCCACATCTCTCCCAGCTTCCTTCCTTCACAGGTACTATGGCCTGGAGTAGAGAACAGTGCACAGGTCTGGTTCTGTCTTCGTCCTGCCACTTCCTGGGTGTTTGGCCAAGTGCACATTTAATATTGGGGGCTGGGGCGGGTGGTTTGCTGGAGACATGGCTCATGGTTAAGAACACTGGCTACTCCTGCTGAGAACCCAGACTGGAATCCTAGCATCCATATGGCATCTCACGATTGTCTAGTTCCAGAGGATCCTCTGCAGGTACCAGGCATGCACATGGTACATAGACAGACACGCAGAACAAAACGCCTATGCACATAAAATATCTAAGTCTGAGTTTTGGTTGCCTATTTATAAAATGAAAACAATCTCTACCTTATCGGGTTGCTGTGGGAATTAAATAAGTCACTTAGAAGAAATCACACTTAATATGTAATGTAAACAGGAAGCCATGATGCTGTCTTGCTGCTCCAGGATACTTTCTCCCTTACTTCCACACCCACTACTCTCTGTAACCAACCTCTTTGGTTTCTCTGTTCATTTGGACTCGCTGGATGCCCTATCCCCTCTGCATGGATCTCTGACCTTGGCCTATTACCTCAGGGCTCGTCAATGCCGGGCTGGCTCTATTATTGGCAGGTTGGCCCACGATAGCACCCATGTTCCCTGACCCTCCCTGCCGATGCTGTGTGCTCTGATGACATCACTCAATTGTGCCCCTCCAGCCAGATGCTGCTATAACTGATGTTATACTCTGCTCTTGCGGCTTAGACGAACTTAGATCTATTTGAAATAGATGAAGAAAAAAAAAACCACCCACACCCAGAGCTCAGTGAGATGGCTCAGTGGGTAAAGGTACTTGCCTGATGACCTGAGCTTGAAGCTAAATTCCACATACTTAAAGGAGGGGAAAGACCTTCACAGAGGCACAATGACACAACCACACACAAAAATATAAAGTGTGGGCTGAAGAGATTTAACTCAGAGGTTAAAAACACTGCCTGTTCTTCCAAAGAGTGTAGAAGGAGCTGCAGGCAGACCTGCTTTTCGTCCCACCCTGCTCCTACATGGTTAGCTTTACACCCGAAATAACAACACACAAACTGTATTCTTTTAAACACTGCCTAGCCCATTAGTTCTAGCCTCTTATTGGCTAATTCTCACATCTTGATTAACCCATTTCTAATAATCTGTGTAGCACCACGAGCTGGTGGCTTGCCAGGAAAGATTCAGCATGTCTGACCTGGCGGCTGGCTCCATGGCGGCTGCCTCACTGCCTTCTTTCTCCCAGCATTCTTTTCTGTCTTCCCCACCTACCTATATTCTGACCTATCAGGCCAAGAAGTTTTCTTTATTAATCAATGAAACAACAGACAGATAGAAGACCCTCCTACATCAAAAGGGCCCGAGTTTAATTCCTAGCAACCACATAGTGGCTCACAACCATCTATGATGAGATCTGGTGCCCTCTTCTTGCTTGCAGGCATACATGCAGGCAGAACACTATATATAATAAATAAATAAATCTTTAAAAAATAATATATATATATAAGTGTAGTTTTTAAAAAAGGGAACACTAAAATGACTTTATCAGGCTTGCTGTGTCTTCCCAGGCTTCTTTGCTCCTCTATACCCTAAACACTAGTGTTTTCAATTCTTATTGATTTTTGTTTTTTTTTTGAGACAGAGCCTCTGTGTAGTCCTACTGCGCTGGAGCTCACTATGTAGACCAGGATACCTCAAACTCAAAGACCCACCTGCCTCTGCTTCCTGAGTACTGGGATTAGGGGGCTGGAGAGATGGCTCAGCGGTTAAGAGCATTGCCTGCTCTTCCAAAGGTCCTGAGTTCAATTCCCAGCAACCACATGGTGGCTCACAACCATCTGTAATGAGGTCTGGTGCCCTCTTCTGGCCTGTAGGAATACACGCAGATGGAATATTGTATACATAATAAATAAATAAATAAATAAAAAGAATGAGTACTGGGATTAAAGATGTGAATCACCTCCGCTTTTGGCAAGTCTTCCATTCTTTCTAGTCCCTGTCCAGCTCTTTCCTTCCTCCTGTTTTCCCATTGTGACCAAGGCTTCAGAAAAAAACAAAAAAAAAAAACAGAACTTGGAAGGTGAGAGCTGAGTGAGTAGAGGGCAAGGACGGAAATACTCTGTATTCACCACACAAACGTGGGGACACCAAAGAGAAAAAATGGCCACACGTGCCTATGGGGCCTTAGGCCCATTTGTTAGTCTTTCCCTGGAAGGCAAGTTCCACACGATAGGAATTGACTTGGTGATGGGACAAGCTATCGATCTAGATCAAAGTCACTGTGGAGTGCGTGTGTGTGGGAGGGAGATGTCAGGATCGATTGGAGCAAGGACACACGGAACATGCCTGGGGACTGATAGAAACTGTCCTCCCACCCTCCCTACACTTCCATACAAATCCCCCACCCTCCATACAGCTGTAACTTGGGCTAGTTTCTACCACAGTGAATGAAACATCTGCCTGCCAAATGATGCTGCATAGACCCAATTCTCTCCAAAAGAAAAAAAGAGAGAGAGAGAGAAAATCAGGTTGAATTCCTGTGAAGGAATAGCCTTGAAGAAACCAGCCCAAGAGTTCTGGTGATAAAAAAAAAGAAAGGAGGAAGAAAGAAAGGAAGGAAGAAAGAAAAAAGAAAGAAAGAAACGGCAGAAAAAAGGGGCTCCTGAGGGATGCAGGCCACTTCCTGGCAGAAGCAACTCCCTCTTGCTCTCGATCTAAAAGCCTTAGTTTCAATTTAACCAGGCAAGAGAAGCTGTTAGTCTTCTTGTGCGGAGCCCAGATTGAAACCTGCAAGTGAAGCGGCTTTTCTATTCTGGACACCCAATGATAACTTGAAGAAGGTTGCCTAAAGGACATGAGAAGGAGACAAGGCACGAGAGATGGAAAAGTAGCAGCACAGACTTTCAGAAGTTCCCCGTGGCTACTGCTCACAGTACTAGAAGCTGTGCAGTCGGAGTCCCCTGAGAAGACTGAGCAGTCTCGTGGGAGAGATCTGGGGCGGTTAGAAGTTTGCTTGGAAAGGGAGAAAATAGCATTTTGCAAACCCCTAACCCTACCCCCGGAAGGTCCTGGGCAGCTCAGATGGCACCGAGGGGCAGGTGGCAGAGCCGCTGAGGAGCTGTTGACACTGGTGATCCTCTGGAAGCTGGTGCTGTCACAGAACAGCGTGAAGCTTCATATGGGAGCTTAAGGAAGTGGTGAGTGCCCAGATGTGAGTCTGTGCCCAGTGTTCTTGCTGTAGGCAAACATGATCCAGCAGACACCAGACACGGTGGAAGAGGGGTCGTGGCAGGAATGGCATGAAGGACGGAGGAGCGAGAACGTGTTCTGGGAGGGAAAGAGCGAGGGTGCCCTTGAAGAAGATGGGCTCCCATCCGTACATGACTGGGCTCTGGTTTGTCTTCCCTGACCTTTCTTCACAGCGGGGAGAAAGGTGAATCACTATGGAAGCTCACCTACCTGCTTCTGTGTGATATGTTTGATATTGGGTTGTTAAATCAGGAACCAACTAAATGTCAAACATATTCTCACAGCAGTGAGGAGACGTGGCACCACCCCCTCTACTTCAGTCCCTGGGGTTCTCAGACGTTTGCCTTTCTTCTTCTTCTTCTTCTTCTTCTTCTTCTTCTTCTTCTTCTTCTCCTTCTCCTTCTCCTCCTCCTCCTCCTCCTCCTCCTCCTCCTCCTCCTCCTCCTCCTCCTCCTCCTCCTCCTCCTCCTTCTCCTTTAGACAGGGTCTCTATGTAGCTCTGGCTGTCCTAGAACTCATTATGTAGACCAGGATGGCCTTGAACTCACAGAGATTCTCCTGCCTCTGCTTCCAGGTATAAAGGCATGTGCTACCATGCCCTGTGTCTGTTGTCTTTTGTTTTTTGGGTTGTTTTGTTTCTTTTTTTTTTTTAAGATTTATTTATTATATATACAGTGTTTTGCCTGCATGGTCACTTTCACACCAGAGGAGGGCGCCAGATCTCATTACAGGTGGTTGTGAGCCACCATGTGGTTGCTGGGAATTGAACTCAGGACCTCTGGAAGAGCAGCCAGTGCTCTTAACCTCTGAGCCATCTCTGCAGCCCCTGTTTTGCTTCTTGAAATGTTGGCAATTGAGCCTGAGGCCCCACAGAGTCCAGACAAGTGCTCTACCACTAGCTGTCTGTCTGTTTACCGAATTTCTCTCCACAATTCCCCTGGAAGAGAAATAACTGGTGCCCATGTTAATCTTTCCCTGGTTCTTTTTTTTTTTAAATATTTATTTATTTATTATGTATACAATATTCTGTCTGAAGGCCAGACGAGGACACCAGACCTCATTACAGATGGTTGTGAGCCACCACGTGGTTGCTGGGAATTGAACTCAGGACCTTTGGAAGAGCAGCCAGTGCTCTTAACCTCTGAGCCATCTCTCCAGCCCCTCCCTGGTTCTTTTTTTCCCCCTATCCCCTTTCCTTGATTGGCCTCGGAAGTAGGAGTGCTTAGCTTCCTTGCTTTTTTTAATTTATTTATTATGTATACAATATTCTGCCTCCATGTATGCCCCCACACCAGAGGTCTCATTACAGATGGTTGTGAGCCACCATGTGGTTGCTGGGAATTGAACTCACGACCTCTGGAAGAGCAGCCAGTGCTCTTAACCACTGAGCCATCTCTCCAGCCCCTTAGCTTCCTTGCTTTTCTCCAACAGTTAGTAGATGCTCTATGGAGCAGTCTGCTCCTCATGAGGAGGCTCCCTGGAGTGAGACAGCTCTGCCCTGCCCCCCTGATGCTTAACTCAGTTACCATGTGGCTGCGGTTTAACCTTGACACTAACTGTCCTTGACATTATGAGCTAATTAGAAAGAACCATTTCTATTTTCCCCTCGCTAGCTCTGGTCACCTTGAACAGTGTCCACTTCTCTGGCATATCTGGGTATATGGCAACTGTGTATGGGATCAATTGCCACCTGTCGATAACAAGAGTCCAAGTGGAATTATGAACATGGCTGGCACTACACTTGGGAAAATAGAGCTGGTGGGGATGATTATAATGGCATGGTGAGCAGTAGGCTGGGCAGGCCTTTACAAAGGCAGCAGTTGAAAACAAGGAGCAGAAAGCAGCACAGACTTTGAGGCATGTTTAAGAGCATTATGAGAAAACAGAAGTTGTGATCTTGTACCGTGACCCTCCTTATTTCTCATCCCACTCGAAGCCCTAGGAGAGCCTTTCAGATCCTAAGCCTTCTGCACTGTCCTATGGCTCGTACAGGCTGATGTTTCCCCACCAATTAGAGAATCCCAAAATAGCACAGCAATTCCAACTGGCAATCTAGGGGAATTGTCAAGGCCCATGAGTGACCTCCTCTCTTCACTGTTGCTCACACTCCTAAAATACCAGGAATCAAAAGATGAAGCTCAACCAGTAGAGTCTGGTCCATATCCAATACAGTCCAGGGCAGGAAGAGAGAGCTGAAGACAGCTAGGACCCTCTGATGGCTAGTGCTGCCTAAGAATTCTTTCATTCAGCATTCTCTCCTCCTGTCCCTCCGCTTTTGAAAGTCCCACAGAGCTGCCAAGAATGAGTGGAAAGTTTCAAGGTCAGCCTCCCACCACCCCCACTTTCCATTGTCTAAAATCAGCCCCAGCTGTCCCTCAATATTTTTTTCTTGCTGGTGATGTCAGTCTATCAATGCGTGTGACCCTGGGCTCCCCCACGAGAACAACAATGGGGCAGGAGGGAGCTAGAAAGACCATGTTAGGAACTGGAGGTGGAGCCATGACGACAGATAAATGTCCAAACTCGGGGAGCATCTCGTCACTCGGGTGGCAGCCCCTCCATCCTTCAGTGCTCACAGGTGAGCCTACAACAGCCACAGCTCAGGATGGAGGCCATCAAGAAGAAGATGCAGATGCTCAAGTTAGACAAGGAGAATGTTCTGGACCGGGCTGAGCAAGCTGAAGCTGAGCAAAAGCAAGCAGAAGAAAGAAGCAAACAGGTGGGCACTGGCATGGTCCTTTCTCACTGGTTACAAACCAGAGGTGAGCATTTAACCCCGCACTCAGGAGGCAGAGACCAGCCTAATCTACATAGCAAATTCCAGGACAGCCAGAGAGAGAAAGACCGAGAGCGAGAAAGGGAGAGAGAGAGAGAGAGAGAGAGAGAGAGAGAGAGAGAGAGAGAGAGAGAGAGAGAGAAAGTGGTTTGTTTTCATGGGAAAATGGAGGGGCAGAAAACATCTAGGGCACCAGTTCTCAGCCAGCAGTGGCTCACGACCCTGCTGGATTTCAGAGGGGCTGCCTAAGACCATCAGAAAACACATTACCATTCATAACAGCAGCAGAAAAATTTATGGTTATGAAGTTGCAATAAAATAATTTTATGGTTGAGGGTCACCATGATATGAGGAATTGCATTGAAGGTTGAGAACCACTACTCTAGGGTATCCACCTTAGACTGTCCACATGACCTTGAGAAAGCCGGTGGCCTCTTTGGTGCCACACAGTGTGTCTGCTGACTTAAGCGGAAGTAGACCATGAAGAAAGTGTGACTTCTAGAGCGAAAGGTAAGACCACGTTCCTTTTTTTTTTTTTTTTGGCCTCTCTTCATTAGCATCACTGACATCTTCCCTGCTAGATGTTTACCATCCAACAGACTTGGTCATCTTAGGGTCAGGGTCTGACGTCAGGCCACAGCCTAACACACGGAACAGTGGCTGCAGAAAGTGTGTCTCTCTGGGGGGAATGATAACGTGGAGGCTGAGCTCAGAGGTCTTAAGAGTCCAAGCATGCGTGGTTATGTTTATGTCTCTGTTACTGTTCGGGCTGCTGCAGCTAGAGGATGAATTAGCAACCATGCAGAAGAAGCTGAAAGGAACAGAAGATGAGCTGGACAAGTATTCTGAAGCTTTGAAAGATGCCCAGGAGAAGCTGGAGCTAGCAGAGAAGAAGGCGGCTGATGTAAGTTTTTACGGACTTGGCTTCCTTACGGGTTCACAGGCTGTGGATGCATAACCAGCATGATGCTTTTGCATGTACTGCATGCTGGCATGCTCTTCTGTTGGAATATACTTTCTTACTCAAGGGCATATTGAAGTTGAGAGCATAGTTCAATGATAATACTGCTTTCCTAATATGTATGAATCCCTGGGTTCTATGTCAAGTACTGAAACAAAAGAGACATATGAAGTCTCATTTCTGTACTACCCAACCTCCATCCCAGTAATCTAATGACCTTTCCTAGGACCTGGACCAAGGGAGGGGCTCCCACGTCCCGATGCATGCTATCAGGTATCCACCTCCTCCCCCATGCCACATTGTTAGCTTTTGTGTACAAGGCTTGGCATGTGCGTGTGTGTATTAATAGGGAAGCTCTCATCTCTCAATTACCCAACAAAGGCAGCTTCGATTTCACAATAGGAAATGGAGGTCACATTGACCCTGACCCTATGTGGGTTCATTTGTCCTGGTCAAGGTGGGCACCTGCCCTTACGCCACAGAGATGCTACAGGGAATGCTGATCATCAGAGAGTAGTGAGGTATCAAGGGTGGATTAGACCAGAAACTAGGAAGCAGGCAAATATATTTTCCTCGACCTTATTTCATGGCCCTGAACAGATCACATAGTTCTTTAGGGCTTTCCCCTCTGAAACTGAAATTAGCTGCCTTCACTCACTGCCTATTCTAGCTCAGCACCTACTTTCCTTCCTCCTCAACCTGGATGTTCTCTGCACAGCGATGAGAGACCACAGAGGACATCTGTTCTGAAGAAAAGCAGCGGGGACTGTCTACGTATTTATTAGTATTATTTTTGGTTTTTTGAGACAGGGTTTCTCTGTGGCTTTAGCGCCTGTCCTGGAACTAGCTCTGTAGACCAGGCTGGTCTCGAACTCACAGAGATCCGCCTGCCTCTGCCTCCCAAGTGCTGGGATTAAAGGCGTGCACCACCACCGCCCGGCTATTATTTCTTATTTGGGGTGCTGGGGATTAAATCCAGTGCCCACCAACGCTGACCTAGCTCATGGGGATCTTGGAAGCCATGAAAGAGTATGTCAGTCACACAGGCATTTCTCAGCATCTGGAAAAGGAAAAAAATAGAAGCCGATCTTGTTTAAAATCACATTTGCTGTTGGAAAACAGCTTAAAGGACAGAAGTGGATCACTGACAAATGCGTTTAGATCTTCACACTCAGTCTGCCCTGAGGCAAGCCCTCTTTCCTTTGGCTCTTCACTTCCAAAGGCTCAGACATAGTGAGTGTTGAGCACATGATACCAGAGGCTGGTTTTGTGAGCAGGGTGATGCCCACTGTATAGTCGCAGTGTCTGAAGTGACACCAGAGACTGGTGGTGTGAGCAGGGTGATGCCCACTGTATAGTCGCAGTGTCTGAAGTGACACCAGAGGCTGGTGGTGTGAGCAGGGTGATGCCCACTGTATAGTCGCAGTGTCTGAAGTGACACCAGAGACTGGTGGTGTGAGCAGGGTGATGCCCACTGTATAGTCGCAGTGTCTGAAGTGACACCAGAGGCTGGTGGTGTGAGCAGGGTGATGCCCACTGTATAGTCGCAGTGTCTGAAGTGACACCAGAGGCTGGTGGTGTGAGCAGGGTGATGCCCACTGTATAGTCGCAGTGTCTGAAGTGACACCAGAGGCTGGTGGTGTGAGCAGGGTGATGTACAGTCGCGGTGTCTGAAGTGACACCAGAGGCTGGTGGTGTGAGCAGGGTGATGCCCACTGTATAGTCGCAGTGTCTGAAGTGACACCAGAGGCTGGTGGTGTGAGCAGGGTGATGTACAGTCGCGGTGTCTGAAAGTCTTGTCCCCTACACACTGCTATGTCTGTTTTAGGAAAACTGGAAAAACAACAGTATGTTGTCTCCAGAATTGAGCAAGGACCTGAAGGCGTGCTTGAATCACTTAGCCTAGCTTACAGGTATAGATGGATAGATCTCTCTGATCCTAAGTCTGGAGGCAGAGGGACAGACGTTTTCACAAACTAGCACTATGACAGGTTAGCAGCAATTTTGTTAGATGTTAACCTCCCTGGGAAGGTCCTGAGCCAGAAAGACACAGCTCAGAACCAGGATAAGAGGTCAGTGGGAGGAGAGGGAAGGAGTCCCAGGAAGCATGCCAATATATTCAGAGGATAATGGAGTTCCCTAGGGGTGAATGTTGCTGATTTTAGGATGTTTTGCGCCCAGGAGTACAGCACACATACGCACACGCACGCACGCACACACACACACACACACACGCAAACACACGCTATACAAACCCTGTCTTACCACTATATTTATATAGGAATCCATAAAATATTAGGTGGTTGAGAGAGGGTTTCCCTGTGTAGCTCTGACTGTTCTAGAACTCACTGTAGACCACACTGCCCTCAGACTCAAAGATCCACTTGCCTCTGCCTCCTGAGTATTGGGATTAAAGACCTGTGCCACCACTGCCTGCCTAAAATACTTAAATATGTAAAATGTTTTAAAATTTAAAATCCTCAGCCTAACCCTGTCCCCTTTGTTACCTTTCTTACACAGTCAGTGAGTGGATATGTACAAGAACAAGAAATAGGCTAGGCATGGTGACATATGCTTTAAATCCCAGTACATGGAAGGCAAAGGCAGGAGGATCTCTATGAGTGTGAGGTCAGCTGAGTCTACATGGTGAGTTCTGGGACAACCAGGGCCATATAGAGAAACCCTATTTCAAACAAATTAAAAAAAGAGTGTGTGTGTGTGGGGAATTGTTGAGACAGAAGCAGGAAGAAAAGTATCTTTTTCCAAAGTCCCATCTGTGAGTATAGCCCTGCCACAGCCTGGTTCTGTAAGTAGAGTTTTATTAGAACGCACCCATGCTCTTTCGTTTACATATTGTCTAGTGGTTTTCTCCTTCCAATAAAATAATTGCTGCGGAGTTCGTATGACCTGCAAAGCCGGAAGTTCTATCTGGCCCCTTACTGAAAACCTGCTGACTCTTTATTCAAAGTACAAGAAAGTGAGTAGGGGTGTATAGGAACCGGGAAGAGACTGAGATTTCAGCAGAGAGCGAGGAGCATAAGGTGCTCACAGCTCAGCTTCTGACCTCGAGATTAATAAATAAGTAAGCAGCGTATTATCTTGATGTGACTGTATAAGGGAGAGAGCCAACAACCCCATGTTTACACTGGTACTTTTAGTTATCTGAGGAACCTTTCTGAGTGTATAGGATTTTCTAGGGCAGCTTGAACAAAGAAAGGGCAAAGATGTGGCAAGGTCAGCCCAATCTTGTGGGTTTTCTTCCCAGAGCAGTGGTGGTGCACACCTTTAATGCCAGCACTCTGTTTACATTTTTCTGCAACCATGTGTAATATTGCTTTGTGCATGTATGGATGTGTATGTGAGAGTGTAGAGGCAGAGTCTCTCACTGAACCCAGAGTTCACTGATTAGCTAGGCTAGCGGGCCAAGCCTAGGATCTACCTGTTTCTGTCCCCCAGCTCTGGGACGGCAGACGCACAGAGCCACACCTGGCTTTTGTGGGTGCTGGGGAACTGCATTCAGCTCTTCATGCTTGTATAGCACGTCGTCTTTCCAACCCATAAGATCCTCTTAATCCAAGATGAAATCAGAAGCTGTTTAGGGAGAAACAAGAGGAAAGAGGAATGCAATGGGTAGGACTTAGGACATGAGAGTCATAACACACTTTTTTTAGGAACACATGTTGGGAGGGATGAGGAAAGAGAACAGGGATGGACAGAGACACCTGTTGGTAGGTTGTATTGTTTGTCACCAGGAAAACAATAGCACTGTTTGGTCTCCCTCCTGCCAGTCCGGCAGGCCTTTAAAAGCTATGGGGAATCTACCCATCTGCTTCCCTGGATCAAGAGATTATCTGTACACGCCTCAGGAACGCAGTGCAGTGTTGGCTCAACTTTTTGGTTTGCCTAGGATGAGGTCTAAGGGTACAGGGAGGTTAACAGTGCCGCCTGCTGGTCAGCACTCAGATGATAAACTTTTCACCAGCAACTCCGCTGAAGAGACTTAAAACAAGCTTAAGAAATACTTAGGTCATCAAGACAGCTATAACTGAGTGTCAGAGCCGGGCTTCTCGGTGGGAATCGACCTGTACAGGAGATACTCTACTGAGAAAATTACTGTTTGTCCAAGTTGTTTCTTCTGCATAATTTCATTGTCAAGCGGTCTTTCTTTTCTTTCCAAAAGGAAGGGAGGTACCTGAGAACCAGATCACGCAGAGACTTGCTGAGCCCAGAGCCTCCCCAGGGCTAATTCCCCAAGCCCATGTTAACAGTTTTAGTTCCAAGTCCTACTCTATACCCCATTTCTCAAGGGAAGAGAAGAGTTCTATCAGAGCAGGAATTTATGGTTATTTCTTTCCAAGAAGGCAGGAGAAATAAAGATAGTCCACACCTGGAAGTTCAGCACTTAAGAAGCTGATGAAGAAGGGTCCAGAGCCTAAGACCAACCAGGGCTACAAAAATGACGAGAGGCCAACCAGGACTCCCTGAAACACCATCTCAAAAAACGAAAACAAAGCAAGCAAGGAGGCAAAGAAACAAAACAAAAATTAGAGTAGCAAAGAGAAAATAAAGTAAACCTCTTTACAGTTGTGTGTCCAGAGACCCCGTAGGTAGGCCTGTAGACGCAGATTTTAGTTCCTTGGAGCAACTGAAAGCTGGATAAAACTGGTGAACTATGTCTGTCTAAAAAAAAAAAAGGCAACAGGAAACAAGACTGGTATTCTAAACAGAACACTAAAATTCACACCTGACCTTAGAGAATGCCAACTTGCCCTTCTCTCCCACCCCTCTAGTTCCTTTATTGACTTCCAGGAGATGGGAGAGATTTTTATCTGAACAGTTTTGGGTTTTGAGACAGGATTTTAGGTAGCTCAAACTAGCCTTGAATTCACCACTTAGCCAAGGATTACCTTGAATTTTTTTTCTTTCTGTCTCCATCCCCTCTTTCTGCCCCCCAGTCCTGAGGTTACAGATACTCGCCCGCTGCTATTCCAGTTTCCACGCTTCTGGAGCTCGAGCCCAGGGCTTCGTGCATGCTCGGCTAGTGTTCTACAAACTGAGCAATAGCCACAGACCCTCTGAACAGACTTTTAAGGGAGCTCCCTGGGATTCTTTGCAGGATGAAGTCTAGAGTCTTTTGACTTTTCCCAGAACCTGGCTTTGGAGTCTGTCGTTGAGTGAGTAAGATGAAAGCTGTGGGCTATTTTATATTGCAGAGAGGACACACAGAAGAGAGGGGTCAACTTGTAAATGGGCCAACCATTGTTGGGAGGCAGCCTGGTGGGTGAGGCTAGACCACGGCGCCTCTCAGTTACTATGGTAGCCTTACCCAACCCCGCCCCCCTTTACTGGTCTGAGGAAAGACCGCCCTGAGCAGTCACCTAGGGCGACTGGGAGGCTCCACCCTCACTTTCGCCCGCGCCCCTCGAGTGGACTGCCTTCCCGCCGGCTTGGCAGGGGAGGTGGGGAACGCGCGGTGGCAGGCGTCACATCCGGGCGGGTGGGTGAGTTCCGGTATTTCAGGGCGGAGCAGGCGGAAGTAGGGTGAGGAGCGGCTACAACGCCGAGCGGAGGAGGTAGGACCCCGAATTCCAGAAGCAGCTGGGTGGGCACCATGGCCGGGATCACCACCATCGAGGCGGTGAAGCGCAAGATCCAGGTTCTGCAGCAGCAGGCGGATGATGCCGAGGAGAGGGCCGAGCGCCTCCAGCGGGAAGTGGAGGGAGAAAGGCGGGCACGGGAGCAGGTACGCGGAGGGCGAGGCGCAGCAGGGAAGGGACCGGCGCCCCTCTGCTGTGGAGCTCAGCTCCACGGCGTCCTGGAGGCCCGAGCTAGGCGCGGAGCCCCGAGGTTGGGTGGGACTCGATTACGATGGCCCGGTAAGCGAGCACGGAGGAAACTAGATGCTCACGCGAGCAGGCTGCACCCTGGAAAGAGCGGAGCCCCGCACGGCGCGGGCTGCCCTCCTTCCCCCCCCACCCCCCAGCTCATTCATTCGGTCCCTCGGCGCCGGGTGCGGCTAGGGGAGGGGCTCAGCGGCCTTTCCCTCCCCCCACCCCATCTTCTCCGCAAAGGGTGGGGATCCTTTGCTCTCGTTTGAGGTTTCCGGCCAGAGGGGTAGAAGTGTGTGTTCTTCTGGCCCGGGAGGGGCCTAGCCTAACCTGTGAAAGATGAGGGTGGGAGGTGGGAACCGCCGGAAAGCCCCCGACTGGCCTGCTGGCAGCTTTTCCGCTCCCTCCTCCTGCTCAGGAAATGAGCCAGCAGTTGGCTGAGAGGAAGCGCGGTTCCCTCCCTCACTGGCGGAGCTTAAGGCCGCCGCGCCACCTCCCGTCCTCGAGCTTGGGGACCTTTTGTAACTAACTGGTACTCCCGCCCCTCAGTCGTTGGTGAAGTGGGAGAGATGATGTTCCTCCCGACGTTAGCAAATGTGGGAGCCAGCAAACTTACTAGGCCCTGCCCATCATGACCTGAAAGGCAGGAACTTCTGCCAGATTCGGGCCTGAAGTGTGAACAGTGCAAACTTACGGAGAACATAGAAATGTTATGAGTAGGGCTGATAAGGGAGTGTATAACAGAGAGTCAAATGCCAGGCCAGTCTTAAGGTTCCTGATTGAACACTGTGGAGGGTGGAAGGAGATTAGTGAGTGGCCATGGTGCTGGGGGGCGGGGAGGGGCTGCTTTCTTCGGTTATCCTGTACAGTGGTTTTTGGGATGAATGGATTCTTGCCAAAGACCTAATGAAAACAACTTTTGTGGCTTGTTGGTGTTCTCCATTGCTCTTCCTTTTGGTGTCTTCCCCTTTGCTGCTTGTTTGGGGAGAAACTTAGAATGTTTTTGAGGGCCAAAAGGAGTGAGCATAGCTCCCTTCTAAGTTGATGTTTAGAGGTTATTAAAATATTTTTATGAATGGGCATGGAGATGCCAGGGCTTGTCTTCACCATCACCGTTTCCTAGGCATCCAGTATGATTGTTTGAGACTGGGTGTCCTTTTGTATTCCCAGCAGTCCTCCTGCCTCACCCTCCCAAGTGCTGGAATTACAGGCTTGCTTGACCACTCCTGGCATGTCTGCAACTTCTGATCAAATCTAGTGAGATTGTTCTAGAGATGAGAAAGTCTTCAAAAGGAGAAATGGAGAGTATGGTGGAAGGAATTGGCCGCGTGCTACGAAGTCTTAGGCTGATACCCTGGGAGTGGCTCTAGGGTAGGTAGGGTGTGTCTGTCTGTCTGCCTGTCCCAGAATCTGGCCAATTTTCCTTGTAGGGAAAATTGGACTCTCCTTCCTTCTGCGGGCTGACTCTGGGACGATAAGCATCAGCGTGAGCATTTGCAGGGGTGCAGAGCTTACCAAATGTGCACATTTCGCGGAAGTCTCCTGAGGAAGTCCTCAGAATGGGGAAGTGGGCTGTAGTTAAATATTGATGAGACTAGTGTTTTCTTTGTGAACTTTTGGCTTAATGCACCTGTGAACTTTGAGCCCCGACCGTGGAGTCATAGTGGGAAGAGGGCCCTTTGGGTCGGCTGTTCTCTTGGGTCACTGTGGAATGCCCGCTTTTGCAGGCTCCTCCTGCCAGCCTGCCTGGTGGGAGCCTATGCTGTTATATTAGTGGACCGTCAGGTCTTTTTCTGGTTTCTTTGTAGGGGCACCTAGCCTGCCCCTGTTATGCCGGATGAGGCCAGAGCTGAGAGGCAAGTTCTGAGGTCAGTCATTCCCATTCTTGGCCTGGAGACAGGCTTTTATAGTATAGCTCCTGCTAAATCTCACTTTCAGTTTTTTTATTTAGTAAGGGTTTTTTATTGCTTGGCTTTTTAGGTGGTGCTGGGATCAGACCTAGGGCCTTGTGCTAGGTAGACTTTCTACCACTGAGCCACACCCTCCGCTCTGTCGTGTCTAAAACAGGTGTGTTTATTGTAAGTGATAAAAATGCCTATCTATAGCATAAAATTTTGCCTGTTCAGGCTGACCTTGAAGTGCTAGACTCAAGTGATCCTTTTGCTTTAGCCTTTGGGATATTCTCTGGTGTTCACTGCTATGCCAGGATCTCCATTGTAACCTTTTTTATTACTATTTTTATTTATGTGCATGTATGTGTGTCTGACCCCTGGAGCTGGAATTACAGACAGTTATGAACACTGTCCCCCAACTTAACCATATAGGTACTAGGTGGGGGCCAAAGTCTGCAAAAGCAGCCAGTACTCTCTGCCTGCTCAGCCATTATAAACATTTTTAAGTGTATGGCTCGTCTTACCCTTTGAAACTATCTCTCTTCAAATTTCCCATGGTATTTCTCATTTTGTTCTGGTCCAAAACATAGGAAGTCCTGTTGAGGAAAAGAGTGGGCTTTGAACTGTGGTTCTGGCCAGAAGCCCAGATTCGTGGTCTCTGAGGGGGTTAGCACGTTTGGCACTAGTTCAGTATGTTCGTGTGTTGGGTGGACAGGTAACAAGCTTAGAGGTTTGGACTGGTCTGTCTGTGCCCCCCTGTTTCAGAGCACACTCCTACAGAAGAGGCAAACAGCCCTTTGCTCTAAGTGCCTCTGCTTAGACCCCACCTTTGTTGACTCTGGGGCGGACAGATTGCTCTTTCCGGAGCTCAGCAGTCCTGACTCTTCCAGTCTCTCTCTACTTGGAATTTACACCTGCGACTTATCTAAGAAGAGAAACCCCAGGGTGGGCAGCAGAGGGCCAGATTGAGACTAATCTCCTCTGTCAACTGGCCCTGCTCAACTCTGACTTCCAGCTCCCCATCAGCTTCTCACTTTAAGGAATGTAGTATGCATTGGGCCTCTTTACATTTTTTAAGTTATCTTGTTATTATTGAGTATGCATATAATGTATGTGTGCCAGCATGCATTCCATAATGTGTGGGAGCCAAGTACAACTTGGAGTCTTCTCTCGCCATTACATGGATTCGGGGATCAAGCTCAGATTGTCAGTCTTGTATTGACGGGAGGCAGTCATCTTTACCCACTGAGCCGTGTGGACAGCCCAGGGTAGCACGTAAACTGAACTGTGTCATGGCCAAAGCTTTTTTCTTTTTCATTTCTTTTTGGTTTCTCTGTGTAGTCCTGGCTCTTGACTGTCTTGGAACTCACTCTGTAGACCAGGCTGTCCTCGAACTCCCAACGGCTGGGATTAAAGGCGTGCACTAGCCGTCTTTTAACATGACCAAATGACTGCACTTCCCACCACCAGGATTTTGCTTCCTGAACGGTGGAAAAATCCTATTATTGTTGAGTGGAAGACCGCGCACTGTATCATCCAAGTTTCAGGGAGGTAGGGAGTATCTGCTGGGCTTTGAGGTAAACTTAGGATTAATTGAAAAAGTATTTATTAAGTGTAGTATTTCTCTGGATCAGGCTGGTCTGCGTAAGGACTTGGTGTTGACCTGAGTGATGTGTGTAAGCTCTTGCTTAAAGGGAAAGGCAGGTTATCTTCCTTATTCCTTTAAATGGAGTACCAGGGCTAGATTTTGCAGCCTTTTGTTTTGTTGTAAAGAGAACTGATCTGCTGCAGGCCAGGAGGAGCATCCTGTCCTGGACCTGCTGCCCCTGGTCTGTCTGCCTGAAGCTTTTGCAGGGACTCCCTAGTCTTTGGTTCTGGTTTTAAAACAGGCTTGCTATTATAAGAGCACCAAGATGTATTTTCTCTTCCTCCTTTTTCACCCTTGTGGAATTCAATTGTAAATGCTGTTTTGTAGAAGAAAGTGCCAGAGCCAGCCTGTTGCCATGGAAACTATACCCTGCCCCCATAGCCTGTTATCTTTTTCCAGTTTGTGTAACTAGGAGCTGAGTGGGGACTTAGATTTCATGTGCTTCCTACAAATCCAGCTGCGTTTTTCTTTTCTTTAGTTTTTTTTTTAAGATTTATTTTATGTATATGAATGTTTTACCTGTGTGTATATATGTGCACCATGAGTGTGCCTGGTGCCCGTGGAAGTCAGAAAAGAGCTTTGGAGCCTCAGGCACTGTAATTATGAATGGTTATGAACCACCATGTGGGTGCTAGGAATCAAACCTGGGTTCTCTGCAACAGAAACAAGAGCTTTTCACTGCTGAGCCATTGCTGCAGCCCGGCCAGCTGCATTTTTTCACATTTCCGTTTTAGGCATCTGAAGGGGGTAAGTACTGTATATAGTATTGTGGTGTTTCCGAGCCCTATCCCGAAAGCCTGGCTTGTCCTTGACTGCTTGGCCTTGTTGGGTTTGTGTGGAGAAGTCTGTGCTGTCCTGACTCCAGGACATCTGTTTTCCTGGAAGAGACAACTAGAGAATGCTTGTCTTTGTGGGACTCTGAGATTGGTACAGTTAGGAATTTCAATTTATGTAGACTTATGTTCCTATAGCCTAGCCTCCTGCCTACTTTCCCAGTCTTGTGAATCTCCTGTGTTTATACGTGGAAATTTTTGTTCCTCTCCTGATTGTTAGCAGGAGTTTTGTCCGGTTATATCCCTCCCCATAGGGCTAATGGCCTAGATTCCTCAGCTGCCACCCCCTTGCCAGTTAAGAGGAAACCAGGGTAATAGGATTCAGGCACAGTCTGGGCTGGAGAAGAGAGCTAGAATTCACCAGGATATAAGCATCTGAACATGATCGTGTGCAGCAAAGACCTTACAGTTGGTTTGCTTATTGAAACACAGCCTCCCTGGGTAGTCCAAAAGTTAGCCTTGAACTCAGTCTGCCTCTTGGTCTCCAGAGGGTTCGGATTACGGCCATGCACTGTCACACCTATGAAGATGCTTTCTATATAACCTACATCTTTTTGTTTGTTTCTCATTTATAGCCGGTTCATGGCTTACTTGGACTTGAGCTTCTACGTTACTGTGTGGAAGCCGGGAAATTGCTGTTGTGAATTGTACGGAAGTCCAGTGAAGTTTAGGAGGTTGTTAGAGGAAGAGAACGGCCGGTCAGACTGCCAGAGGAGAGGCAGAAGGCGGAAGCTCGGTTTCTTGTTTGTTGTTTTTATAATGTTATCAAAGTGTACTATTTTTCTTAAGGGAATTAGGGATCGTTGAAGGGCTGGGGTGGGGGAAAGATATCCCAGTTTGTTTTTTTAAAATGGGTGAATGTGAGTGTTCGGGCAACAGCGGGTGTGTGGAGGTCAGAAGACTACATGGAAACTGCTTCTCTCTACTGACTGGTTTTCCAAGTTTCAGATACCCAATCTTGCATTCTTTTGCTTTCCTATCAGGACAGCTGTTCCAGAAGGCATTAGTTGGTCATCTTCCTGATGTGTTAGGGTGAGGTGATCAGAAGCTACAAACTTAATTAATTAATTAATTTTTGAAGATTCATTTATTTATTATTTGTACAGCATTCCTTCCATGTGTGCCCGCATGCCAGAAGGGGGCGCCAGGTCTCATTATAGATGGTTGTGAGCCACCATGTGGTTTCTGGGAATTGAACTCAGGACCTTTGGAAGAGCAAGCAATGCTCTTAACCTCTGAGCCATCTCTCTAGTCCCTATAGAGAAATATTATAAAATAATACAAATACTAGCCAGGCGGTGGTGGCACATACCTTTAATCCAGCACTCTGGGGGCAGAGGCAGGCGAATGTCTGTGAGTTCGAGGTCAGTCTGGTCTACAAGGCAAGTTCCAGGTCAGACTCCAAAGCTACACAGAAAAACCCTGTCTTGGGGAAAACAAAAACAAACAAAAAAATTGTGTGTGTGAGAGAGCAAGAGAATCTGGAGTTGAAATCTAGAGTCAGGTATCAATTTGTTGAGCATGAGGCAGAAGAAGACTGTCTTCTTTGGCGGCTTTTTTTTTTTTTTTTTTGGTTTTTCGAGACAGGGTTTCTTTGTAGCTGTGGAGCCTGTCCTGGAACTAGCTCTGTAGACCAGGCTGGTCTCGAACTCACAGAGATCCGCCTGCCTCTGCCTCCCGAGTGCTGGGATTAAAGGCGTGCGCCATCGCCCGGCCTTTGGCGGCTTTTTTGAGACAGGATCTCACCACGTAGATCAGGCTGGCCTCAGACTCACAGGGACTCACCTACCTCTGCCTCCTGCGTGCTGGAATTGAAGGTGTGTATCATTATACCTGGCTTTGTTGACTTTTATAGGTTCTGGAATTTAAATTGAGTCCAGAAGAGAGAGGATAATACTGTCTGTACAAGGAACTGAACTTTAAAACACTCTTCAGGGTTGTTAAAGTACCTGCTAACATACATGAGTCCTGGCTTTCATTGCTAGCATAGCATAACTGGACCTCGCAGTACATGACTAATCCCAGCAGAGGCCAGCTTTGGACACATGAGATTGATTCACACAAACATTTCATGTAGTACAAATGGGAGTTCTTAGATGGAAAGGAAGAAATTGGTTTATACTCCTGTGTGTTAGATCTGTTAGGCATTTGAGCCAAGACAGGATCTTTATTAATTGACTCTGGCTTCTCTGTAATAGTGAATTCCCGCTTCTGTTCTCTTTCCTTTCCCCACTGACTTAAGGCTGAAGCCGAGGTGGCCTCCTTAAACCGTAGGATCCAGCTGGTTGAAGAGGAGCTGGACCGTGCTCAGGAGCGCCTTGCCACTGCTCTGCAGAAGCTAGAGGAAGCAGAAAAGGCTGCTGATGAGAGCGAGAGGTATATGGGGGTGTGGATTCCATAAGCATCTGCCAGTGGGTAGCTGAGGGGTGGAGCATCAGCTACTGGCCCGAGATGTCCTAGGTTCCATTCCCAGCCCTGCAGACAGAGTAGTTGATTGTGGCTCTCTCTTAGACCTGTTCACTCTAGATCTGTTTTTTGTTTTTTGTTTTTGTTTTTTTTTTTTTTTTTTTTGAGACATGCATGGTCTCTTGTAGCTCAGACTGGCTTTAGACTCTTGATCCTCCCACTTCCACTTTCCAAGTGCTGGTATGACAGGCCTGTGCTACTGTGCTACCACATCCTGTTCTAAACTCGTTTTTGTTTTTGCAGCTTGAACCCAGCATCTCCCTTACATGCTAAGCACGTCCTCTAGCACTGAGTTGTATTCCCAGTCCCAAGGTCTACTTTTAAATGGTAGTGATTTGTGTGTTACTAGTATCTGCTTCATGTAGGAGTTGAACTGGACCTTGTACTTGCTAGGCATCTGCTTTATTGTGAAGTCCTTTGCATTATCTTTTGGGGTTGTTTTTGTTTTTTTGTTTTATAAGAAAAAACATTTTAACCAGGCAGTAGTGGCAAATGCCTTTAATCTCAGCACTGAGGGCAGAGGCAGTTGGATCTCTGAATTTAAGGGCAGCCAGGACTACACAGAAAAACCTGAAAAGAAAAAAAAATTTAAATTAAATGGTACAGGCACTCAAGTGCTATTAAATTTCCATTTGGGTGGCAAACAGAAATGGACTTTAAAGGGGTGTGATTTTTGAGTCGTTGGCACGGAGCTGGACACACACCTCGGTGTCATGGCTGTGCTCGTCCTGTTTCTGGCAGGGGTATGAAAGTGATTGAAAACCGAGCTCTAAAAGATGAAGAGAAGATGGAACTTCAGGAGATCCAGCTAAAGGAAGCAAAGCACATTGCCGAAGAGGCAGACAGGAAGTATGAAGAGGTGAGGCGCTCTGCAGTGACTTGTAGCCTCTGCAAAGACAGTCGGGAAAGGGTATTGCCCTTGCTCGCTTGAGCTGTACCAGCCTCTTCTTACAGGTGGCTCGTAAGTTGGTGATTATTGAAGGAGACTTGGAACGCACAGAGGAACGGGCCGAGCTGGCAGAGTCGTGAGTATTTTGTCTCCAGATCTTGTCAGACTGTTCTCCCTGCTTGGGCACTAATTTGAGTAAACTAGCATTCTTCGACCTTGTTAGACAGGCCTGGTGGGGTGGGGCGCAGCTCGTGCTTCAGCCTCTAAGAGTGGCTTTGGGCTTTCTCTCCTCTTGACTAGTAACTGGTAACAAGGCTTGCTTATTCTTGGGAAGATTCTCACATTGAGGGGAGCTTGAGAATAATATGGCATACAGCTAATAGGAAGATCCTGTTGGGTCCTTCCACCTGCAATCTCTTCTCCCTTGGCCTGTACTGACTTCAGACCTGGTCTCTGTTTTTATCACTTTGCCAATCTGCCTGGGAACTTGAGAGCAAAGGCTTTAGAGAAATCACCTTCTGCCCATTGGTACCAGCTTGGCCTTGTGTAACAAAGTCAGCATGGATGAGTATATGCTTGTGCTTGCCTTGCTGCTCTTCAGACATGACATATCATGACCATGGTGGTGTTTTCCTCCCATTTGTTTGTTTATTTTTACCCACTCCCACACCCCATTTTGCGGCTTGTTTTCTTGCTGTTCCTTTTTTAACCTTTTCCCCACAACCTGGCTTGTGCCATTCCCGTGACTGTCACTAACAGCCGTTGCCGAGAGATGGATGAGCAGATCAGACTGATGGACCAGAACCTGAAGTGTCTGAGTGCTGCTGAGGAAAAGGTACTAACCATAAGCCCACGGAGAGGTTCCGTGCGTGTGTATCGGTTTTGAGTTTGGTTTTGTTTTGCAGCTGCCTCCCCTCCGCCAGCTGATTTGTTGAGTGCTTTCTCATCTTCATGGAATGCTCCATTCCTTCCCACTTACTTGCATCTCTCACCTCTTCTTTCCTAGTTGCTTCACTGCCTCCCCCAAGGGTCTCTGCCTCTCTTGGGTGACTTGGGGGGTTGTTTGGGTTGGGCATCTGTCCCTACCTCCACACCCAAGGAGCAGATGTAACTTGTTCCGGTAGTGAGTGATTTCTCTCAAGTGTTGTTTCTTTCTTAAAGCCACACCTTGTGAGCACAGAAGGGCCAGCTCCTGCTGTACATGTTTCATGGTAGAGGGAGGTGGGCTGATGCTTGCTCAGGTTCCCCAGAAACTTTCTTCCTTGATATGCAGTCCAACTCTCTACACGTAGGTTCAATTCACATCTGTGTGTCTCTCTCCTTTTTTTATTTCTTCCTCTTCCCCTTTCCTCTCCTTCGGTATTTAAAATATTCACAGTAAGTGTTCTGAGCTGGAGGAGGAGCTGAAGAATGTCACCAACAACCTCAAGTCTCTTGAGGCTCAGGCGGAGAAGGTAGGGGCTGGTTTGTGAAGATGACAGGCTTGGGGCCTGGGCCCAGCCCTGCCCTTAGTGAAAGAGTAGACACACCCATTCCTTATAAACCTGTGTTTCTCCCTACCTCTGTCCATCCAGATTGTAGGTTCAATGCTAATTCCCATCTACCTTCATTGCTTAGGTTCAAATAACTTTGTGGTCTGGTGTGGGCCTGGAGTCATGTGCTCCTCCAACCAATAGTGCTGTGCTAAAAGGCAGTTAAAGGGGCTGTGTGGACTTGAAGAATGAGGTGAGGTCAGCAGAGCACCAGCTCTCGAGACCTACCTAGCAGCAGTCAGGACAGATGGCTGCCGTGTAGCATCCTGGGGGAATGTTTCAGCCGTGGATTCCTGCTGGTTAAATTGGACAAAGGCAAACACTTTGAGATGATAGAAATAAGATCAAAGTTAGATCTGTCAACAAAAAACGATCCTGGCAGAGTTCACTCTGCATGTTTTATGTGTGGAAGTGGCTGGGTCTTGAGACCCATTGTTAAACACTGGTCCTGGAGCGTTTGTACATCAATCAAGTCTAGGAGAATGTCTGTGACTGATGCAAGATTAACATGGCTGCTGTCTGTGAGACCCTTTCTGCTCTGACATTTGTATCTACTTCTCTTCATAGTACTCTCAGAAAGAAGACAAGTATGAAGAGGAGATAAAGATTCTTACTGACAAACTCAAGGAGGTGAGCTGAGGAAGGGAGAAGGCATTACCTTACAGTAATAAGTAGCCTTGCTGGCTTGGCTCTCGGTGGCCTGCGGGTGTGACCATCTTCCCTTCTGACTGATCTTCTGTTTCCTCAGGCAGAGACCCGTGCCGAGTTTGCTGAAAGATCGGTAGCCAAACTGGAAAAGACCATTGATGACTTGGAAGGTATGGAGCGTGGGAGGGAAGGAGGAAGAGGAAGGTCTGGCCCATTAATCTTGAGACTTCTCTCCATTCGTCCGAGGGAATTGGTAGTGACTTGGAAGCTGTGATGTGTCCTGTCCTATGTCATAGCAGCTAGGCAAAGTGGTCAAACTTGAGAGTTGGATTTTTAATCTTTTCCTTTAATAAGACTTTACCTATTTCTGGAATCTGCCGTCTCTCCTTTGAAAAGATTGAAGGACTATCTTTATCTCTTGGTTGAAATGGAAGCCATGAATTTTTCAGGAGACAGTGAAGTCCTGTGTGTCACCCTGTGGCCACTTTTGGGGGCTCTTTTTATCACTCAAGTTGTCCAGGACTAATCTCAAAGCTTCTTGTTGACGTTCGGCAGCTTGTCCAACCCGAGGGGAACAGGTCTTTTCCCTTGAGAACTCCCTGGATACGCTCTTAGTAACTGGCTGTTTTCTGGAAGGGCTCGAGGAGGTGGCCTGCGGAGCAAAAGGCCCCTGAATCACATTGAGTAAACAGAGAAGTGGCCCGTGCACGTGCCTGCTCCCTTGTCTGTCTTCCTTCAGTGTTCTCGCTGGTTCGGAACTGGGTGGGAGCAGTCTCTGGGAGCCTGTAGTATCTGGCTTGTGCTCGGGCTCTCCGTTCTTGGTATGCTCACTTGGAGACGGCAGGAAGAACTGTTGGCTGTTGAGGAAAAGTAGACTGAATGTCATGTAGTTAAAGGAAGTTCATGAGAGCCTGTAATTAAGGATAACGTGTTTATTGGGGAACACTCACAATAAGAAGGCCGCAGCATTCCTCTGCTCTGTGGGCACTAGGAGCTACCAGCCGAACCATCAAATTCGGACCACCAACCAAGCCAAATGGCATAAGGGATGTGCTTATATTATAGTACCTTAGGCCACGCCCTAATGGGCTGGTATCTAAAAGGCTATTGTCTGAATGAATTCCCACACAACTGAAAATGGCCAGTCACAGCTGACAGAATAGTTTTGTCATTTTCCTCCCTGGTTTTAGACCCACTGTCACATTTTTTCCTATTTTCTAATGATTCCCTTTCTTCATCTGCTTCTGATACCTTTCACTTTGTCCCCTCCATCATCCCCGTGGTTCCTGTGCCTATCCAGACGAGCTCTATGCCCAGAAACTGAAGTACAAGGCCATTAGCGACGAGCTGGACCACGCCCTCAATGACATGACCTCTATGTAACTATCAGGCAGCAGTGTGGGGTTGGCTTCCTGGCTCGGGTGAGGGTGCAGGCTGCTGCGCAGAGTGTGCTTGGGTTTGCCCTTGAATCGCAACCTCCGCCCACTTAAAAACGTTGGTGCTGCTTACTTGTTTGGCAGAACCTGGGGAGGCATCTAATCTTGGATATAATTTATGTTCTCTCATTCGTCTGTCTAGTTCTAACAGGGTCTAATTCTGAAAACCACCTTAACCTCAAACTCAATTCTTCTGACTTACCCTTACCGCTAAGATCTCAGCCATGTGCCATTGTGCCCAGCTCTCCTTTGCACTGCATTTTCACTTTTTTTCTCAGTGCTAGGTGTGGTGGCACACAACTGTAACCTTTGCGATCAAGATGCTAAGGCAGAAGGATTGATGCAGGTTCAAGGCCACCTAATATACTGAATGGATGTGGTGGCGTGAACTTTTAATCCTGGCATAGGCAAATTTCTGAGTTCTAGGACAACCTGGTCTATAAAGTAAGTTCCAAAACAGCCAGGGTTACATAGAGACCCTATCTTAAAAAACAAACAAGAACACATACACACGAACCCTGATTTCTGCCCTGAAATGAACGCTAATGTGACCAGGACGAGAAGCAGCCAGTTTAAGAATTGAGCTGAGTCCCTAAGCAAGCCAACCAGTGAACAGCACCAAAAGTTTTGGGGGACTTTATCTGATCCCTATAATGCTAATCTGCCTCTTCTGCCCACTAACCCAGAAGTAGCTGAGTATTGCAGCCTAAAGCGCCTGGCTCTCCACTGCTCTTTACCTTTTCTTTCTCCTGAGCTGAGCCCTTCTCACCTGGAGTGTCCTTTTTCACGCAGATAAACTATCACCGTTTCTGCCCTGCTCTGGATCTACCCCCTTTCCTTGGGGAACCCAACACCCCACTTGCTCTGGATTCCATTTGGGTCAGCCTGGCTGGTTCCCAAAGCCTTAGGGCTGGGGGTGGGGGGACAAAGCAATTTACATATTTGCTTTCACCCCCATCCCAAATTAAAATGAGCTGCCAGAAGCCTCATGCCCTCCTGCACTTGTTATTGTCAGAGCTGTTCAGGAGCCCTGCGGGTGTGGTGGAAGGGCATTCTGATGATGTGCGTGTGTTTCTTCCTGACACTTAAACTTGCTGACTGGAGTCTTGTCCGTGGTGAACTGGTGAAGGCTCCTCGTGGCAGGAAGTCTAATGTTACTCCTCATGGCCATCTCACGCCTTTGACTTCCGAGTTCTTAAACGTCGATCTGGAGCATTTTCACCTCCTCAGGCCCTTTTCCCATGTAGTCGGCAGACCAATGGATTATTTCCTAATATGCCGCCCTTTTGCTAAAGATTCAGACATTACATCCTCAGAGCACATGTGTGTTCTGTGTGATCCATTCTTACATTTAAACATGTAACATGCCGGGTTGAATTCTCAGTATACCTTTCGTCTTTAAGCCTCTCTTACTTATTTGAGCTGCTACCATTTGTTCAGCTTTGTCTTCTAATGGGAGATCACCAGGACACACATAGACGATTAGAAAAATGAAGACAGTCACGTACACGTGGGGATAATGACTTACTATTAAATTTCTACTAGAGAAATTCTGGGTATTTGTTGTAGAATTGAATGTCAGCACTTCAGAGTTCGTTCTATACAGCAGATACATTTGACATTATAGATAAATGTTGCATAGTATTTCAGTTTCTTATCAAACTAGGATTAGAAACTTATTTTTCTTCTTAGTATCCAGTGCGATTGATGGGGCACAGCGGGAGAACACTCACTCAGTGTGCGCGAAGCTGAGCTTGAACCCTAGTACTACAAAGAAAGAGGGGAGGGAAGGAAGAGAAAGGAAAGATAGCGCCAGGTGGAGAAGTGTTCCCTAGTCTAAGTCTCTAGCAAAGCACACCCCATTACCTGTATTGTCTTCCTGCCACATGGCCTTGGAGAGTGAGGTACAGGTTGGCTTAGTCTAGCAGGCACTGACGTTGTCTGGCTGCCCTGTTCGGGTGGCGAATACCTCCCGTTGGGGAACTGCCTGCACGCTGTAGGGGAGAGGACAAGCCCAAAGTCCAGCTGCAGATAGGAGAGTTTGGGAGCTAAATGGGAGGGGCACTGACTGATTCCATGATTGTTCCCAAACTGGAATTTTTGAGATAGTTTTGCACTAGCCCAGGCTGTCCTAGAACAGTATGTGCCCAAGCTGCTCTTGGGCTCCTGGCGGTCCTGCCTCTGCCTTTCCAAGACCTGCACCACCACTGTGCCAGATTTAGATGAGATTTGTTCATGTTGTCTGGTGATAAAGAATTCTGAATACAGCCTTTACCTCTGAACTACATCACCAGCCTCAAGACTGATTTATAATGAGCAGAAACAAGCTTCAACACACACACACAGAGCTAGGGAAAGACACAGCAGCTGCGAAGGGAGATTTGGGAGGCAGATTTGCTAAAAGTGCTGCTGGGAAGCTTTGTGGTTGGACAAAAGATGGAAATGCCACCGTGGTGTGTGAATACATGTGCACCTCCCTCCTAAGAAGAGTTCATCTGAAAGCTAGGAGAAGATTGAATCTGGTCAAGCCTGTAATCCCAACACACCAGAGGGAGGCAGATCTCTGTGAGTTCAAGGCCAGCCTGAATGAGTTTCTGGACAGCCAGTATTACACAGAGAAATCCTATCTCTGAAAAAACAAACAAACAAACAAAAGACCAAATCTATTAAAATGGGCTGGAGAGATGGCTCAGTGTGTAAGAGTACTGACTGCTCTTCCAGAGAACTGGGTTCACTCCCCAGCATCCGTGTGGCAGTAACACAGATGTACCCGCAGTCACACACAGATAAATAAATAAAGGAAGCTTCAAGGCCGCATCAAACTATGTAACATGACCCTGAATCAAAATTCACAAGGCCGGGTATGGTGTTCTGTACCTTTAATCCCAGCACTGGATCTCTGGTGAGACTCTGTCTTTAAAAACAAAAACTAACTTTTCCAATTAAAAATTAGTCTATTTGTGTTTATATATATGTGTGGGTATATTGGAGTGAGAACACATTAGCAGAATGTGCCAGCCCCAAGTTGCAGACATTTGCATACCAGTTTCTGTGGTCACTGTCACGTTGGCCTGTTACCCGTGTTCTCTTCAAAATCACTCTTGGAGCATGTGTTCTTTAAAGTCCACGCAGGCATGCTATGAGTGCACACACCATTAGCCGTGGATATGCCGTGCTTTAGGAAGTACTAGGTGAGGCTGCAGTGACCGGGGTGACTGGGACTTGTGCTCCAGTGGTAATGGGAGGAAGGTGACACTGAAGCTGCCTTCTTACTCATCTGCTAGCATCTCAACAGTCCTCGGATGCTGGGTTCCAGTCATGTGCAGCCCTGCTGGTGAGATGGACACTTCAGGGCCTGACAGCTGAGTGTGTGGAAGTAAAGTTCAGTTACTGAGTTTGGTACCAAAAAACTGATGGTGTTGAAGGCACAGGAGGTGACATCCTGGTTCAGGGGTGACCCGGAAATGTGCGCAGGTGCAAACAAAATCCCGAAGCTGGAAGGAAAGGATGGGAGAGATTTTGGAATCCAGAGGGATTACAGCTTAAGTAGTACACCTCACAACCATAAAGAACATGTACGGCGGGTGGTGGTGGTGCACACCTTTAATCCCTGCACTTTGGAGGCAGAGGCAGGCGGATCTCTGTGAGTTCGAGACCAGCCTGGTCTACAAGAGCTAGTTCCAGGACAGGCTCCAAAACCACAGAGAAACCCTGTCTCAAAAAAAAGAAAAAAGAAAAAGAAACATGTACGGGTGCCAGTCATAAGCGCACACCTTTTAAATCCCCGCACTCAGGCAAAGGCAGGAGGATCTCCGTGAGTTTTGAGGCTCCATAGAGAGACCCTGTCTCGCACAAAAAAACAAACAAACAGAACAACAGAATCAACAACTGCAGATGTGGAAAGGAATAATTAAAGAGAGGCTTGGCCAGTCTGTAAAGCGAGTTCCAGGACTGCCAGGAACCCCACCAGTCTGTAGAGCAAGTTCCAGGACTGCCAGAAACCCCCACAGGGGGGTGTGGGGAAGCTTAGCTGGCAGGAAGCCAAGTGAACTTGTTTGTACTGTAGGAGGAAGGAAAGTGGCTCAGGGCTGGTGGCTTTTGACCTTCAGACAAACCTAGAAGGATGGTAACCCTGCTGCTTTAGGAATTTGAGGGTCTGTTTTGGTTATGGTCAAGGGCAAGGAGATAACTTATTCAAGAGTCAGGAGAGAATGTACAGTGTGATAGTCACTTGCTTCTTTGACTCTTAAACATGTCTTGTGGAAAGGCTAGGAGTCCAGTTTTAGTATTTGTAACTGAATAAAATTCATTTCCATTTCAGTCATTGCGGTGACTGGATAACTATTGCTCAGCGGTTACAGACATTTAGTATCTGATAGAAGTATCAGACCAGGCTGAGAATGTAGTGAGACCTTGTTTCAGAATAAGTTAAAAGCAGGCTGGGGCTTATTTAGTGTACCACTAAATAGTATATTGTTTGCCTAGTGTGCCTGCAGGATCCTAGAATCAACCCCAAGCACCATTTAAAGAGCAGAAGAGTGAGCTAGGGACAGCGGGGGACTGAGAAAGAGGGAACTGTTCTCTGCTTCCTGCCGGCTCCTGCTTCACCCCATTGGTGGGTTCTTTCTACAAGAAAAGTGAGGCTATCTTAATGAAGTATGAGCCACTGCCGGGCCGTGCTAGGTTGTTTCCTTTCTTTCAAAGTCTCGTGTCACAACTCTCATCCTGGTTCTTGCTGGGGCCAAGGAAGAAAGGACTTGGCCCCTTAGGCAGTGGGCAGTTGGTTTACTCCTCCCTTGTTGCCACTGTTGAGTGAGGAACAAACGTGCTCAGGCCCCTGTCACCTAGCGGTGGATGTCATTCCTCCTCAGGAATAGCCACACTGGAGCTCCCTGGGATAAATCACATGCACTATATGAGTGGGTGCTGCGGGCATATGCAGATACGGAGGTCAGAGGACGACTGGTAGGCACTGCCCCTCTTTCCCAAGCCAGGCGTGGGACTCAATCCGTAGTAAACCAGCTTGAGAGGTGAGAGCCTTTGGGTTGGAGGGCTTGCTACTTGTCAGGCGTGTCTCCTGAATCAGACACCAACACCAAGCCTCGTGGAGCCTACTGACCACTCCTGTTCCGTCACGTACGGGTAACTGTACACAGGAAGATTCTGCATGTTAGCATATTGCTGCCCTCTGACCTTCTGTCACTATCAGTCAAAAACTCTGCGTAGCCAGGCATAGAGGCACACATCTATAATTAAAGATATACATGTATTTTTTAAAATTCAAATTAATTAAAAGTAATTGGAAGGCAGAGGGAGGAGGAGCACACAAGTCTGAAGCCAGTCTGAAATACAGTCTCTCAGCAAAACAGAGCCCTTGAAACATACCTGTACACATTCCCACGCTTCCTGGGAGGGAGGAGGGACAGTGCAGCTTTCTAAGACCCTCTGCTTTGGCTGAGCACCACACAGTCAGTCCCAGCAAGAGAGCAAGGCCTGTTTCTAAACTAAGACCTTGTCTCACATCGAAACAGGAAGTTGAACTTAAAATTTGGAACTCCTGAACCAGGCGTGGTGGCACACACCTTTAATCCCAGCACTCAGGAGGCAGAGGCAGGCAGATCTGAGTTTGAGGCCAGCCTGGTCTACATGGTGAGTTCCAGGACAGCCAGGGCTGCATAGTGAGACTCTGTCTCAGAAAAAAATAAAAATAAATAAAATAACCTGAACTTCAGAGACTGATAGAAGGGTGGCCCAAGAATAATTTAGCTTTCGTATTGCCAAACTTTTGTTACCTGTGTTTAAGATTCATCTATAGCTTGGGGCGGGGGTACGCACACCTTTAATCCCAGTCATTTGGGAGGCCACAGCTGCAAGATCAAGTTTGAGACAAACCAGTGAGCAAAATCTTACCTCCTTAGGGGGGTGGAGTGGGGATGAAAATCTTCATTTCTTCCTTAAGAAGTACTCTGAGGAAGGCAGGGGGTCTGAGCACTGGTTAAGTGTTCACCTGAGTACTGTTTTCACTTTGAGATGAAAGCACAGCAGCTAAGGAGTCTCGCCACTGATGAGTAGCTGTAGCCTATGAAAACTAGAGTTTCTTTTTGTAACTTACTGCTTTATGTGGGTGTTTTGCCTGCCTGTATGTGTGTGCGCCACATGCATGCCTGGTGCCTGCAGAGGCCGGATAAGGGCATTGGATTCCCTGGAACTAGAGTTCCAGGTTGTTGTGAGCTGCCATGTGGGTGCTGGGTTCCAAAGGAACCCAGGTCCTTTGGAAGAGCAGCCAGTGCTCTAAACCTCTGAGCCACCTCTCCAGCCTCTATAGTAGTTATAATTGGCTGATGTCCTTTTGACTGTTGCATATCCTGCTGACCCTATAGGCCAAATTTCTTATATAAAAGAGAGACCTGAACGTGAGTTGGGGACGACTTGAGGATGTGTCTGGTAAATAACACGACAGTAAGAAGCATTTGAGAATGAAGGATTGACTGGGTGAGATAGCTCAGCATGCTGTTGTATTGAACCCTCTGACCTGGGGAAGTTGAGGTATTGCCATTGGTTTTTCCAACCCCTCGTGGCTGAATGGCTCTTTGTAAACTCACTGTATCTGCCTTGTGACTGTCTTAGCCCAGGGGACAAATCATGGGAAGGGATTGTTTTAACATTCAGAATGGCCCTACAGCTGGTCTTTCCACCAACTGCCTGACTCTTCCTGCCGAGTCCCCATGCCCTCCTGCCACACGGTGCATGTTACATAGACCATCTAGCTGAAAGACACACTTGCCTCGGCCTTGTACTAACCTCCCCTTTTCTCTCTCTCCTCCTGTTCCTCCTTTCCTCTTCCCTCTTCTCTGTTGCTGCTGCAGAGCGTCTCTACAGCCAACTTGAGCGAAACCGCCTGCTTTCTAATGAACTGAAGCTAACGCTGCATGATCTGTGTGACTGATGGGCAGGGCTCCCTGTGCCCAGTAAACCCACACCACTGACCTGGACCCCAGCAAAAAGCTGATTGTCTTTTTAAAAAGTTATTGTTTTGCCCTGAGCAAGTTAGTTTTTATTGAGGGCAGTTAGAATACTGTTCATTTCCTGACAGCCCCCATGAAGCTGCAATTCTCTATTTTAGGAGAAATTGGAGATGATGAAGGAAGGGGACTTGGGAAGCCTTAGCTGCAGCTTTCTTCCCTGTGCGCCCGCTTTAGGGTTGGCACTTTTGCATGGATATTTTCTAACAATAAAAAGACTGACTTGACAAGATGTTGTAGCTGCTTCATCTTCAGGCCCAGAGATGGGCTCTTCTGACTGGGTGGAAACGGGTGGGAAGAAAGGGTGCGTAGCATGAACATCACTGATCTGCGAGTTTTCCTCCCTTCCGTGAAGCGCTATAGTTACCCGCAGGTTAACTGCCTGGTGTCCTACCCCTGGCTTTCTTCCTGATAGTTCTTCTTGCTGCTTCTGGGTTTAGCTGTATATCACTGTCTGGGGCTTACTCTATTGGTACCTCTGCTGAAATCTCAATGGGGCTTTGCTCGCAAGAATGGGTCTGGGTAGTATTCTTGACTTAAACCTGAGGACCCCTGTCTCCCTGCTCTGTGGAGAAAGTACCTACCGCAGGGGGGTCTTCCTGTGCTCTTTACTGAGGTATTGGTGTTTGTCCTCATCCGCAACAGTCACCCGCTAGTGTGACATTTCAAGGAGATACTGACCTGTGGGCAGAGTGGGTGCCTGGTGCTTTCGCCAGATTCTGTGGAGACCTGTGGGAGGGAGAGGGAATGGCCGACAAGCCCCAGTTCCCTCCCTCAGGCAGCAGAGAAATGCCTCTGCTTCAGTAGGTATGCTGGAGTCCCCACAGAACCCAGCGATGCCATAGCGGCCTTCTATAGCTTCCGTGTGACTGGCGCAAGTCTCAGAATAGGGAGAGCTCGAGACTGACTGTGTAATTCCTCTCTGTTCCCACTAGATAAGCTGAAGTGCACCAAAGAGGAACACCTCTGTACACAAAGGATGCTGGACCAGACCCTGCTGGACCTGAACGAGATGTAGAGCACCCCCTAGTCCCCGCCCTGCCACCGCTCCTCCCTCTGACCCTGACTCCGCCTGAGGCCAGCCTGCCTGAAGCTGGCCTTGAAACTGAGGGCTGATCTTTTTAACTGAAGGCTGCTTTCCCTCCTGCCACCCCTCTACCCTTCACGTCTTTTTCATAAAACTGTGTCAGCCTCTTCCCAGAGTTCCCAGCTGGAGGGGCTGAGCACCTTTGGGAACAATATTTAAGGGAGTGTGAGCACAATGCATTTGTCTTCAGTGCTCTTGGGATCTGCACATTGTGATTCCTTTTGTCTTAGCGACCATTGTAACATTCCAAGCGCTTCCACAGCTTGGAGCAGCAGCCCAGTTCCTTGTCACTGTTGGAAGGTGACATGCCGGCCTGATGGATACTGCTCTCTCCATAGAGGAGGAACACAGGACAGCCAGCAGAGCCCAGCAGGCTCCACTGTGGGACACCTCAGTTCTCTGCACCAAGTCCTAGCCAAACAACAGGGAATTCTAGGAAGTTAGCCAGAAACAGAAAACTCTTCCGGGCTGTGAAGGTTCCATCTTTGATATCTTTGAACAACTTTAACCTTGTTTTTTATGTTTTACTTTTTCCATCAGTCGTGACCAAATGAGCCGGTGAGGCGTCTGCGATGCCTCACCCCCAGGCCTTGTGCATGCCAGGCAAGCATGCTACTGCGCGGCCCGAGCCCCAGCCCCACTGGTCTCCCCTCCGCCCCTTCCTAACTGCTCACACGGATCATGCTGCCCCTTAGTGTTCACCTGCCCCGAGGGAGAAAGAAAAGGAAGATTATGTTCGTGCCACTGATTTAGCCGTGTGGACGTCATCTCATTGCCTTTCCCGAAGCTGCTGTCTCTTAAAGTGCCATCTCATTGTGTATCAGCCAGTGCTGGAGGAATCTTGAATAGCTTATGTAAAAAAACTTTTTAAATTTTATATTTTGAAATTTTGCTTTTGGGGACTTGGGTTATCTTGGTCAACCCATTGGCTGTGAGAATCCTTTGCAGTCTGTGGGCTGGCAGTGTGCCGATGTTTCGAGTGTCCCCGCCCAGTCACCGTGTTCAGGCAGTCTCTTCAAGGCCTGTTCCAGGTGGACATGCTGCAGCTTACTGGCTTGTTTGTACTCCTGTCCAGAGAGAACCCCATAGTGCAACTGTTTTGATACTGAATATCAACACGTGACATTTTGAAATAAAGAACCAGTCCTTCAACCCTCAGCCCGACTTGACTCTGTTAAACCAAGTGTGCTTTCTCCTCCACAGGGCTCCACAGACCAGGCTAAAAGTCAGGTCTTCGTGCCTGAAAGCCTCAGGATTTAACACAGCACACACACTGGAAACAGACAAAAGTCCTAGGTGTGAGGACTTCAGCTCTGGTGTGTCATCCACAGCCCCAGCCCACCATCCTCCATCCTCCGTGAAACCAGCAACCCGCCCACCTTATGCCCCTCTCCTCGCTCCGGGCCCATTTTAACTGCCAGGCAGAGACAGGAACATCCCTAGGCCATGCTGGCCAGCCAGTGACCAAATCAATAAGCTTCAAGTTCAGTTTAGACCCTGTCTCAGATGGTCAGACATGGTGTTATGTGCCTTTAGTTCTAGTACTCAAGAGGCAGAGACGGTTGGATCTCTTGAATTTCAGGCCAGCCTGGTCTATAGAACAAGTTACTGGACAGCCAAGACTACACAGAAACCCTGTCTTGAAAAAAATAAAGACTCATCTCCAAAAACACAATGTGCTGTAGAGGTGGCCTGGGAATTGGGAGCATCTGCGCGGGGGGGCTGGAGGGGGTCACCAGTGGTGACTTGACTCTGTCACTCCAGTTCCAGGTGTCGGAGGGCTTCTGCACGTGTGTTCCACTTACACTCGGAAAGCTCACACACAGACATCATTTGTCAAACTTAAAATAAGCTTGGCAGTGGTGGTGCATACCTTTAAATCCCAGCACTCAAGAGGCAGGCAGATTTTTGAGTTTGTGGCTAGCCTGGTCCACAGAGTGAGTTCTAAGATAGCCAGGGCTACAGAGAAACCCTGTCTCAAAAACCAAAAGAAAAAGAAAAATTCCATTCTTTTTTTTTTTTTGGTTCCCTGACCGGGAAACGAAGAGACAGGGTTTCTATAAATAGGCCTGGTTATCCTAAAACTCACCATGTACACAAGGCTGGCCACAAAAGTTCTGCCTGTAGCCGGGGCGGCAGTGGCACACGCCTTTAATCTCAGCATTCGGGAGGCAGAGGCAGGCGGATCTTTGTGAGTTCCAGGCCAGTCTGGTCTGTAAGAGCTAGCTTCAGGACAGGCTCCAAAGCTACAGAGAAACCGTGTTTCGAAAAAACAAAAGTTTCACTTGCCTTTGCTGTTTCCCTAGTGCTGGGATTAAAAGTGTGTTCTCCAGAGAACCTAGACAACAATGAGGACCCTAAGAGAGACATACATGGATCTAATAATCTACATGGGAAGTAGAAAAAGACAAGATCTCATGAGTAAATTGGGAGCATGGGGACCTTGGGAGAGGGTTGAGAGGGAGAGAAGGGAGCAGAGAAAAATGTAGTGCTCAATTAAAAAAATAGAGTGGTGGAAGCGCACACCTTTATGAGTTCAAGACCAGCCTGGTCTATAAGAGCTAGTTTCCAGGACAGGCTCCAAAGCTACAGAGAAACCCTGTCTATAAATAAATACATAAATAAATAAATAACTAGGCCAGTCCCCCCTCCCCCAAAAAAAAGTATGTGCCAAAAAAATCCAAAATTTTTTTTTTTTTGCTATGTGGTGGTGGTGCATGCCTTTAATCCTAACACTCGGGAGGCAGAGGCAGGTGGTGAGTTTGAAACCAGCCTGGTCTAAAAATTTTTTTTTAAATTAAGGTAGCATTTCAGGAAGATCTCCTAGGTTGATGTTTGACTTTGTATACAACATTATGCTTCCATGTGTGCCCACACGCCAGAAGAGGGCACCAGATGTCATTACAGATGGTTGTGAGCCTCCATGTGGCTGCTGGGAATTGAACTCAGGACCTCTGGAAGAGCAGCCAGTGTTCCTAACCTCTGAGCCACCTCTCCAGCCCTGACGTTTTGACTTCTACATACTTGCAATTTTTTTTTTCAATTTTTTTGGTTTTTCGAACTCACAGAGATCCACCTGCCTCTGCTTCCTGAGTGCTGGGATTAAAGGTGTGTGCCACCACCGCCGGCTCACACACTCATTTTTTAACTTTTGTGTGTGATGGTCTCAATATAGCCCTGGCTAGGCTGGCCTTGAACTCAAAGAGCCACCGGTGTCTGCCTCCCAAGTTCTGGGATTAAAGGTACAAGCTACCATGCCCAGCTTTTTCTTTGTGCATTGGTGTTTTGACTGCACGCTGTCTGTGAGGGTGCTGGATTCCCTGGAACTCAAGGTACAGACATTTGTGAGCTGCCGTGTAGGTGCTGAGAATTGAACCCAGGTCCTCTGAAAGGGCAGCAAGAGCTTTTAACTGCTGAGCCATCTCTCCACACCCTTTTTAAAATTCTTTTTTTAAAAAATATTTATTTATTATGTATACAATATTCTGTCTGTATGCCTGCAGGCCACAAGAGGGCACCAGACCCCATTACAGATGGTTGTGAGCCACCATGTGGTTGCTGGGAATTGAACTCAGGACCTTTGGAAGAGTGGGCAATGCTCTTAACCTCTGAGCCATCTCTCCAGCACCCCCCCCCCTTTTAAAATTCTTTTGTTTGTTTTTCAAGACAGGGTTTCTCTGTAGCCCCGACTGTGCTGGAACTCACTCTGTAGACCAGGCTGGCCTCAAACTGAAGAGATCCACCTGCCTCTGCTTCTTGAATGCTGAAATTAAAGGCGTGCGCCAGTGCGGCCTGGTAATACTCAGTTTTAAAGTCGTTCTCTTTCTCGTCCTGATGGTGACTGACAGTTTTTCTGCATAGTCTTGACTGTCCTAGAACTCACTTTGTAGACCAGGCTGGCCTGCTTTGATTAAAGGTGTGTGGCACCATGCCTGGCTCAAAATATTTACTAAACAAAAAAAACTTAGCTCCTAAATTCTTGGGTACTCCAGACATGATGACTCATAACCATAATTCCAGTAAGGGTAGGAGGTCAGGGCAAAGCCTGAGGCTATTCTGGGACGTGTAATAAGTTCCAGACCAGCCTGGACTACAAAGTGAAACAGCTTCACACCAAGGGGACCAGGGAGATGGCTCAGTGGCTGGTCCCCAGGGTCTACGTAGTGAAAGGAGAATTGACTCCTGCTGATGAGCTTCTGGCCACTATGCCCATGCTGTGGACCCATGTGACAACGTGTACTCACAGGCACACCCAAATGTCTGGATGTAAATCCTTTAACACCGTCACCTGTACAGTGGAGACAACGTGAAGACAGACCACATAATCTAACAGACTGAACTATACTTATGTCATGACAACCATGTGAACTCCATAGACTTAGACTCCTTAATATGTCATACTGCTTATACTCCTGACTACTCTTTTGAATACTTGGAGAAAACAAGGGTTTTTTACATTTGTTTTGTTTTTGCTCTTGTGTGAAGGGATTTCGGAGGCCATGGGCCGATACCAGTTGCCTTCCTCAATCACAATTCACTTGTTTTTGCCGTGGAGTCTCAGGTGAACCCATTGTTCACAGATCAGCTAGACTGCTGGGCACTCAAGTCCTTTCTGTCTTCACCTCCCCAGTGTGCTGGGATGAGAGGCGTGCTGTGCCTCCACTTTAATGTGGATGCTGAGAACTCAAGACAAGCACACCAGATCTCCAGCTTCTTTGAAAGGGTTTATTTTGTAGACCAGGCTTATATATATATAATTTATTTAACTTTATTTTATGTGCATTGGTGTGAAGGTGTCAGATCCCCTGGAACTGGAGTTTCAGGGAGCTGTTAGCTGCCATGTGGGTGCTGGGAATCAAACCTGGGTCCTCTGGAAGAGCAGCCAGTGCTCTTACTCTGTAGTCCCCTAGACTAAGCTTCTTGATCCTCCTGCCTCAGCCTCCTGCTTCCTGGGATTATGGATATGTGCCACCACAGCCCAGTAACACAAGAGTGCCCAGGGTTTCTATTCCCAAGTCAGGTTGTGTGAGACAATGACTTTCTCGGTTGCTTCTGAGGCCAGCGTCAGTTATTCCCTGCATCGTGGTGTGGAAGCAGGACATAAATCCTAGGAAAAATAACATACATACCTTCACTAAAGCCAGCTGTTCATGCTAGAGACTGGGATTTTTTTCCACTTATAGCCTGAGACTAATGCTGACTGGAAATTCCTTCAATTTTTTTTAAGTTAAATAACTTGTTTCTTGTGTTTAGTATTGGAGGGTGTGAACCTAGACCCTTGTGCATGTGAGTCATGAGTTTCACCCCAATCTTTCTGCCCTTTTTTATGGAAAACATTAAAATCGAACCAAACAATAGCCGCGTGTGGGGCTGAGATGGGAGACAGCTGGGTTTTTGGACCTTTCTTTCTGGTCCTTAGGTAGTAAAGTTTAACATCAAATATTTAGTAAAGCGACCCTTTGGTCCTGTGCCCGAAATTTACCTGTTAGCTTGGACGCACTTAAAAAGTACCCACAATTCCTAGTGAGAAAGCATCCGCTGACGTTGTGGCTGCGGATTGGTTGGTGTTGCAGGGGCGGGGGCAGTAGTTGAGTGGGAAGCTGAGACCAAGGCGGTAGCCATGATTGTCTCTAGGGTTCCTGCAACCCAAAGCTTCAGGCACTTTTTCTGCTTGACCCCACACCACCTCTTCCTGTTTTTAGTTGGGACCTTGGCCAACAAACTCAATGTGCCGCAAGTGTTACTGCCGTTCAGCCGGGAGCCAGGCCGGGTGTCCTTCTTGCTGGAGGCGCAGCGCGGCTGCTACACCTGGTGAGGGGCGCCAGAGATCGCAGGATCTCGCCCCCCCCCCCCCCCACACACACACACAGTGAAGAGGGACGGGCTTACAGGAATGTGGTGTGGTCCCACAGTGTGCAGGGGCCTGGATGTGGCATCCTTGGATGGAATAGACCCTAAATTGGAGGCTCTTTTAAGTAAGAAATGTACTAGCATGCGAATCTGCCTCCCTGCTGAGACAGCCCGTGTAAGCAACTGTTGGCACAGGCAAGCCCTATGCCCTACACTGCCGCCATGTATTTCCCCCAATTTGAGGGATTTATAATGGAAACCAAGACAGGTAAAGTGAGAGCCACATTAGAAGACCCTGAGAGCAACGACAAAACTAGAGTAACAAGACAACGATCATCATGCCTGAAAATGAGATCTGCCCGTGTCAGGAGAGCTCCCTTCCCCTGGTACAACGGAAGAGGGAAGAAAACAGGGTAGTCTGTCCTGGGTTAATGACCTTCCTGACTCTAAGAGAACCCAATAGCAGGTCATGCGGCTACCAGAATTGTAAGGGAGTTTAACTAAAATAATCCTAAATGAAAGAGATTTCCCCTTTCTGTATCTTTGCAGAACGGAGGGTTGGACTATGGCTTTGCACACGCTAGGCAAGCCCTCTGCTGAGGAACTGCTTCCCCAGCCCCTTTCCTGCCTTCCGTGAGAAGCAGTGAGGTTTTTATCTCAGAGTACAAGAATTTCAAGTCTCAGTTCATGAGGAAGGATAAGGAATTTAGGCTTGTAGAGGACCTGGAATCTGAGGCGAGTTGTATTTTTGTTTGGTCTCAGGAAGTAGGCAACTTTTCCATCTTAGATAGCGCCTCAATTTTGGGGCTTTCAGGAAATCATTTCTCAGGATAAGAGAAGTCCTATCTTGTTGCAAACATAGCCCCAGTGTTATTTCCCACAGTGTGAGTCTTTTTTGTTTTGTTTTGAGGCAGGGTTTCTCTGTGTAGCCCTGGGCATCTAAGAACCTGCCTCTGTCCCCTAAGTGCTGGAGATTAATTGTGTGTGCCTCCACCGTCTGGCGAGTCTTTTTATTAGCCATCCTGGGAGGAATATAGCATTTTAGATCTTTGCAGGAGAAACCACTGGGAAAAGGTACAGATCACTCTCCTGTTTTAATCTTGTCTTTAAGGCATACCTAGTCATACGTAGCATGAGAGGAGTGCAGACCTTTCTTCCAGATGTTGCCTTGACCCAGGCATTTCATGCTCTTTTTTTTCCCTTTGGTTTTTCAAGACAGGGTTAGCTGTCCTGGAACTAGCTGTCCTGGAACTAGCTCTTGTACACCAGGCTGGCCTCGAACACACAGAAATCCACCCGCCTCTGCCTCCCAAGCGCTAAGATTTTTATTTATTTATTTATTTATTTATTTATTTATTTATTTATTATGTATTCAACATTCTGCCTCCATGTATGCCCACATGCCAGAAGAGGGCACGAGATCTCAGTACAGATGGTTGTGAGCCACCATGTGGTTGGTGGGAACTGAACTCAGGTCCTCTGGAAGAGCAGCCGGTGCTCTTAACCTCTGAGCCATCTCTCCAGCCCCTGAGTGCTAGGATTAGAGGCCTGTGCCATCATTGCTTGGCTCGCATTTCATGCTCTAAACTGTTTGCTTTGGCAGGCATTCCACTCACCACGATGTAGTAACCATTGAGCCTTCTTATGAAAACGGCACCTCTTGTTCCCAAAGAGCTGTTCTTGTTGCTGAATCCACCCAACCAATCCGCCTCAGCAGCATTATTCTTGCTCGAGAAGTAGGTATGTTATGGGATTTGTTTGTTTGGTTTTGTGACTGTTGTTTCCTTGAGACAGGGTCTCACTATGTAGCCCTGGCTGGCCTGGAGTTCAGTATGTAGACCAGGCTGGCCTCTGCTTACTGAGTGCCAAGATCAAAGGTGGGCACCACCATGTCCAGCCCTTTATTTGGCGTTTTGAAATGGCCTGCATTGCCCTGGTACACATTGTGTAACCCAGGCTGGCCTTGATCTCACAGGTGCTCCTGCATTACCCTCGGGTATGCAGAGATTAAAGATGTACATCACCATGCCTGGCAAAAAAAGGCTATGTTAAAAGCAAAGATGAGGGACTGGAGAGATGGCTCAGTGGTTAAGAGCACTGGTTGTTCTTCCAGAAGTCCTGAGTTCAATTCCCACGACCACATGGTGGCTCACAACCATCAATAATAAGATCTGGTGCCCTCTTCTGGCTATTGTATATATAATAAATTAATTAATAAAAAAAAGCAAAGATGAGTAAGATAATGTCTTATATAAATGATTGACACAATCGTGCTTCAAGTATTAAGAACCTAAAGAAAAGAGATTTCTGATATAAATCATAATACTGTGGGTCAGTAGATGCTTGCTGTCCATCCTGACAACCTGAGGGAGAAGGAAAAGAACCAAATCCTAAATGTTGTGCTCTGATCTCTGAAGGGAGCAGGCAAAAACATCTTGGCTTAAGTACTGCCATTTTTTTTTTGTTTTTGTTTTTGTTTTTTGAGACAGGGTTTCTCTGTGGTTTTGGAGCCTGTCCTGGAACTAGCTCTGTAGACCAGGCTGGTCTCGAACTCCAGAGATCCGCCTGCCTCTGCCTCCCAAGTGCTGGGGTTAAAGGCCTGCACCACCACCGCCCGGCTAAGTACTGCCATTTTGACAGGAGACTCAATTTTACCTGTAGGGTGAAACAAAGTTCAGGTTCCCAAGGCCTAGGGGAACTGGGAGCTTTCCAATGGCTGATCAACCCCTCCTAGACACTAGAAACCGTCTGTTATGCCTCTAGTTCTCTAAAACATTACAGCTGTTTCTAACAACAGGAAGAAGAAATGAGGCTGATTGGCTGGGCACTCTGTCTTGGTTGACAGTGATGGAACATAGGGAAAGTCCCCAGTCTTTGGCTCCTGAGGGGTGAAAGCTGTAACTTGGCAACAAATGTTTGTGGCTTTTCTGCTTATAAACCCCACTTCTGTCCCTGCCTGGGCTGTCAGGGGAAGTGAGGCTCCTGAGTCCTCGTCCTGACTGTTCAGGGCTGCAAGGATCAGAGAGCACTGATGTGGTGAGTTATTAAAGTCTTTGGAGCCACAGGTGTTGCTCTCCTTCCTCGTGGACAACAGACATGGCATTGCCCCTGTGCACGCTCGTGTGTGCACACACATGTAAAATGAATATGGTTTTAAAACTTCATGGCATAATTTTCCATTCTATTAATTTTGGTTGTTTTTTTTGTGTGTGTGTGTTTGATTTTTGAGACACAGTTTCACTTATGTAGACCAGGTTTCTCCCAAACTCATAGAGATCTACCTGTCTCTGACTCCCAGGTGCTGGAATAAAGACATGTGTCATACTTTGCCTAAAAGCATTTTTAGTTACATTTATGTGTGTGGGGAGGTGGTGTGTAGGAAATGACATGCGTGTGGAGGTTAGAGGACAGCTGTTAGGAGTTGGTTCTTGCCTTGTACCATGTGGGCCCCCAGACTTGAGCTCAGATTGTCAAGTTGGGGAGCAAGCTTACCTATGGTTTTGTGTGTGTGTGTTTGTGTGTGTGTGTGTTGTGGTTTTTGTTTTTTGTTTTTAGACAGGGTTTCACTCCATAACCCTGACTAGCCAAAAACTCCCTATGTAGACCAGGCTGGCCTCAAATTCACAGAGATCTTCCTGCCTCCGCATCCCAAGTGCTAAAATTGAAGGCATGCACAGCCACACCTGGGTTTCTTTTGTTTGCTTGGCTTTTCAAAGCAGGGTTTCTCTGTGTGTTCCTTTCTTTCCTGGAACTCACTCTGTAGGCCAAGCTGGTCTTGAACTCACGAGATCCACCTGCCTCTGTCCCCTGGGACTCGAGGCATGCACCACTACTTCCTGGTTCTTGGGTTTTGTTTTTTTTTTTTTTAATTATTAATACTCAGCCTTGGTTTGTGCTAGTTCCACTAGCTCTTTTTTAATTTTTATTTTTTATACATTTTTATTGATATTTATTGAGCTCTACATTTTTCTCTGCTCCCCTCCCTGCCATTCCCCTCCCTCCTTCAATCCTCCCCCAAGGTCCCCATGCTCCCAATTTACTCAGGAGATCTTGTCTTTTTCTACTTTCTACTTCCCATGTAGATTAGATCTATGTAAGTCTCTCTTAGTGTCCACATTGTTGTCTAAGTTCTCTGGGATTGTGGTTTGTAGGATGGCTTTCTTTGCTTTATGTTTAAAAACCACCTATGAGTGAGTACATGTGATAATTGTCTTTCTGTGTCTGGGTTACCTTACTCAAAATAATGTTTTCTAGCACCATCCATTTTTCTGCAAAATTCAAGCTGCCGTTATTTTTTTCTGCTGTGTAGTACTCCATTGTGTAAATGTACCACATTTTCCTTATCCATTTTTCGGTCGAGGGACATTTAGATAGTTTCCAGGTTCTGGCTATGACAAACAGAGCTGCTATGAACACAGTTGAGCACATGTCCTTGTGGCACGATTGAGCATCTTTTGGATATATACCCAAAAGTGGTATTACTGGGTCTTGAGGAAGATTGTTTCCTAATTTTCTGAGAAATCGCCACACTGACATCCAAATGGGCTGTACCAGCTTGCATTCCCACCAGCAATGCAGAAGTGTTCCCTTTTCCCCAAAACCTCCCCAGCATAAGTTGTCATCAGTGTTTTTGATCTTGGCCATTCTTACAGGTGTTAGATGGAATCTCAGAGTTGTTTTAATTTGCATTTCTCTGATGACTAACTATGTTGAACATTTCCTTAAGTATCTTTCAGCCATTTTAGATTCCTCTGTTGAGAGTTCTCTGTTTAGGTCTGTACTCCATCTTTTTATTGGATTATGTGATCCTTTGGTGACCAATTTCTTGAGTTCTTTGTATATTTTGGAGCTCAGACTTCTGTCTGATGTGGGGTTAGTGAAGATCTTTTCCCATTCTGTAGGCTGTTATTTTGTCTTGTTGACCATGTCCTTTGCTTTACAGAAACTTTTCAGTTTCAGGAGGTCCCATTTATTAATTGTTTTTCTCAGTGTCTGTGATGCTAGGGTTCTATTTAGGAAGTGGTTCCCTGTGCCAATGCGTTCAAGTGTACTTCCCACTTTCTCTTCTATAAAGTTCAGTGTGACTGGCTTTATGTTGCGATCTTTGATCCATTTGGACTTGAGTTTTGTGCATGGTGATAGATATGGGTCTATTTTCATTCTTCTACATGTTGATATCCAATTATACCAGCACCACTTGTTAAATATGCTTTCTTTTTTCCATTTGATATTTTTTGCTTCTTTATCAAAGATCAGGTGTTCGAAGATGTGTGGATTGATATCCAGGTCTTCTATTCGGTTCCATTGGTCCCCCTGTCTCTTATTATGCCAGGCTGTTTTCAGTACTGTAGCTCTGTAGTAGAGTTTGAAGTCAGGGATTGTGGTGCCTCCAGAAGTTCTTTTATAGCCGGGCGGTAGTGGCTCACGCCTTTAATCCCATCACTCTGGAGGTAGAGGCAGGCGGATCTCTGTGAGTTCGAGACCAGCCTGGTCTACAGAGCTAGTTCCAGGACAAGCTACAAAGCCTGGAACTTCCTTTCCGTCATCTCTTCTATGTTTAGTGGTTAGTATAATGAAAGAAAGAAGTTTTACATCTTCCATATAGCATCTCCCCATCGAGAACCTTTCTCGGCTACTTGCATCAGTGTGGACTTAGCTATGTGGGGACAGGGTCCTAGTTAGTTTTAACTGTCAGCTTGGCATGGCCTAAGCGAGTCACCTGAGAAGGGAATCAACTGAAGGACTGTGTGCTCAGATTGTCCTGTCTAGGTTGTTAATTGATGTCTGAGGTACCAGACCTCTGTGGGTGACCCATCCCCTGGGCAATGGTCCCATCCTCTATATGAGCCTGTGAGTCAATGTTCCTTCATGATTTCTGGTTCAGATTCCTACTTAGGTTCCTGTTTAGACTGCTCTCAATGATGGATTATAGTTTATAAGATGAAAAAGTCTTTCCTGCCCTTTAGTTGCTTTTGGTCTTGGTGATTTGTCACAGCCTTGGAAAGAAAACTAATACTGTGGGAATTCATATTTTCTACTCGTGGTGTCCTGCAGGTTAGCTCCTGTGTCCTTTGAATGTGCCCTTATTTTTGGTATTTTTTTATGGAACTCCCCCCCCCCTTTAAAGATAAGGTCTCATATAGCTACTTCTAGCCTCTGGTTACTATATAGCTAAACTTGACCTTGAACTTCTGGTCTTTTTGCCTCCCCGTTCCCAGCCCTAGGATTCCAAGTGTGCACCACCGGGCTGTATTTTTGCAGTGCTGGAGATCAAGCCCTAGGCTTCTTTCATGCTAGTCAAAAACTCTAGCAACTAGCTATATTCCTAGCACAGCACTTCCTTGCTTTTGAGCTCTAGAGTTATATTTAGACAGCAAGTTCTAGATGCTAGTGTGCTTGTTGCTAAGGGAGTGTCCCCGTTTCTAGGTTCTCCTATGAGACGGAGCTAAGGAAGAAACTTGCATATGCCAGCCTGTGTGTGCACGTCTCTGTACTTATTTCTGTATGTGTCTAGCTGCAAATATGATTAAAATGGTGTGGACTCATGCTGATAGCTTCAGCTCCAGTCTGGGCTCACTCTAGACATCCCTCCTTGTTTATTTGTAACTTTGCTGTCAGAAAGGCAGACCTGGGCTGGTGAGATGGCTTGGTGAGTAAAGGCACCAAGCCTGAAAGCCTAAGTTTGATCTCTGGAGCCCATGTAAAGGCGGAAGGAGAGAACCAAGTCACAGAATTGTCCACTAACATCTACATGCCTGCTATGACACACATGTCCACACACGTAGGAATAGTTTTCGCCAAAGCCTGACCTTCATCATCTTTTGTTTGTCCAGCCCCGTCCACATGAAAAGCCATTTTAGGACTGGAGAGGCAGCTAAGAAGCCAGAGCATTGGCCGCTCTTTTGAGGCTCAAGATTCAATTCACAGCACTCACAGGGCACTTCAGAGCCTTCCATAACTCCAGTTCCAGGAGCCTTTGTCCCTTTTTGGCCTCCAAGGGTAGTGCTTGTCCATGGCACAAAGCATATATATAGGCAAAACACCCAAACACATAAAGTAGTTTCAATATGGCAAATTCAATTTCTTTTTTGCACTGGGGTCTTAGTTTATGTTACCAGGTTGGCCTAGGATTTATTGTGTGTGTGTAACTCATAGTGCCCTTTAACTTGAGGTCCACATGCTTCTTCCCTGGGTGCTGGAGTTACAGTTAAATTCAGTTCTTAATGTCTCTTGTGTAAAAAAAAGACAATGTTTTCTGAAGTAAAAATCTGTTACCGGGCATGGCATCATGGGCCTGTAATCCCAGCACTCAGGAAACAGAGGCAGGAGGATCATAAATCACTATGGAGATCCACCCTGGACTCCATAGTGAGACTGTCTCCAAAATCTAAACAACACACACCAGAGGCTCTTTGAATTCCCAGTCAGCCAGGGCTGCACAATGAGACCCTGTCTTTTTGTTTATTTGTTTTGTTTTGTTTTGCAAGACAAGGTTTCTCTGTGTTACTTTGGAGACTGTCCTGAAACTGGCTCTTGTAGACCAGGCTGGCCTCGAACTCATAGAGATCCTCCTGCCTCTGCCTCCTGAGTGCTGGAATTAAACGCGTGCACCACCACTGCCCAGCATTGAGACCCTGTCTTAAGGAAATAAAGCAACTAAAAACAAAACAAAAGTCGGAATTCAGAGTCCAAAGAGGTGGGAACAACAAACAAACAAAAACCCAGAGGGCTGGTCAGGTGGCGCAGTGGGCAGAGGTCTTTGCTGCCAAGCCTGACAGCTTGAGTTTGATCTCAGGCATCCACGTGTGGGAAGGAACCCATGCTTTCAAGTTGTCCTCTGACCGCTACACACAGATTAGAGGCTCATTAGTACAGTTCCCATACAGTACCGCCATTTTACTTATCTAAATAAATAAATTAAAAAAAAACCCAACCATTGGGTGGTGGTGGTCAACCTTTAATCCCAGCACTCAGGAGGCAGAGACAGGTGGATCTCTGTGAGTTCGAGGCCAGCCTGGGCTACAGAGCGAGTTCCAGGACAGGCTCCATAGCTACTAGGAAATCCTGTCTCAAAAAACAAACAAACAAAACAAACCAGCCAAAAACATGTTACCCTCGTTTTACAAAATATTTTTTAAAATTCCACTTAAGCCGGGCAGTGGTAGCGGCACGCACTGCAGCTGAAGGCAGAGGCAGGCGGATCTCTGTGAGTTCAAGGTCATCCTGGTCTACAAGAGCTAGTTCCAGGACAGGCTCCAAAACCACAGAGAAACCCTGTCTCAAAAACAAAACAAAACAAAATTCCACTTAAAAAGACAAGGAATAGGGGGCTGGAGAGATGGCTCAGCGGTTAAGAGCACTGCCTGCTCTTCCAAAGGTCCTGAGTTCAATTCCCAGCAACCACATGGTGGCTCACAACCATCTGAAATGAGGTCTGATGCCCTCTTCTGGCCTGCAGGCAGACACACAGACAGAATATTGTATACATAATAAAATAAATAAATATTTAAAAAAAAAGACAAGGAATATCAAACATTGCTTCTCAGCTCCTACCCATCCTCAAACCCTCTACCCATGAGGCTGGCATCTCTTCCCTTCAGATGCTTCACACCCCAAAAGGAATCTCAATTTCATAACTATTCTGCATTGCTACGGTCCCCCTAGTCCATCCCTGTGCCTCTTAGCAAATCCTCCTGACAGACCTCGCTGCACTTGCGCACTTCCCCAGGAGAGTTGTTTGGTTGGTTTGGGTTTGGTTTAGGCTTGGTTTTGTTTTGTTTTTTTGTTTTTGAAGCAGGGGTTTTCTGTGTAGCCCAGACTGTCCTGGGAACTCACTCTGTAGACCAGGTTGGACTCAAACTCAGGGGTCTGCCTGCCTCTGCCTCTCAAGTGCTGGGATTCGGATGAGATGTCTAATAAGTGGAGCTGCTCCCTTTGATCCCTGCAGCCTGTCAGGTTTGATTTCGGCTCCAGACCTCTCTAGATCTCAGCTCGGTGGCCTTGCTTTCCCCACCAGCGTCACTCTTGCCCCCCCCCCTCGCTCGTTCCTAAGTCCCCTCGAGCTGGCACGTTGTGGGAAGGTCTGTGTGCTCTGTCGTCCCTGCCTCTTCAGTGCCACTAGGAGTTCAGTTTTCTACATTATGATTCCATGACATCTTTAAGCTTCCAGAAGACTGTATATCCAAACAGGGAGCCCTGCCCCCAGAGACAACTGTGTAGGCTTGAGCCCCTCAGGAAAGAAGCCATTGCGGCCCCTCCCCCTTACTATTCACGTAGTCCACACTATTGTTAACTGTCACTTCCAAGAGCTCACCTTACTTGGTGCTTACTGCCCAAAGCCTACTGCTCCCTCTCCACAACCTTGACTCTTCTCCCTCTCTCTCCCAGGACCAGGATCTGGGCCCAGGCATTGGTACGGGAGCCTGAACTCAGAAGGAACTCTTGTAAAAATCAGGAACTGTACGGAAACTTCAAAGTCTGGTTTCCTTCAAAACTTATATATACAATTTTTATATATTAGTTTTGGCAAACACAAAAATGATAATAAAGAGCCCTCCTTAACCCAAAATGTGAGCCACCTGTGGCATCCCCTCCCCATTAACAAACCAACAGACAAAATCTGTTGAGTCCTTTGTCTCTTTTAATAATGTGTTATTCTGTTTTGCAATGTGTGCTTGGGGTTCTGAGGTGTGTGGGATTGAGTTCTCTGCTTTTTTTTTCTAAGATGTTATATGTAAATGTAAAGTTATTTAAATATATGTTTTATTTTTTTTAAATATTTATTTATTTGTTTATTATGTGTACAGTATTCTTCCTGCAGGCCTCATTACAGATGGTTGTGAGCCACCATGTGGTTGCTGGGAATTGAACTCAGGACCTTTGGAAGAGCAGGCAATGCTCTTAACCGCTGAGCCATCTCTCCAGCCCTAAATATATGTTTTAAAGAACTCTCACCACCAACTTTTGTTGCAAAAGAAAAAAATCACTGCTGCATTAAATGAACCACATCATGTGTTGAAGAAAAAAAGACAAGGAGTAAAACAAGTCCCTCAGTGACACACGCTGTGGGATTTTCTGTGACAGGGCCTTGCTGTATAGCAGCTCAGGCTGGTTGAACGGGCAGCAGCAATCTTCTTGCTTTAGCCTCTAAAATGCCAGGATTCTAGGTGTCAGTCACTGCAACCCGTATATCTTTCAGGCCTTTTTGGATTGGTTAGGAACTTGGCATACAAGAAACATTAGCATATAATTCTGCTGGAATTCAGGGATGGGCCTGACACACAGTTCTTAGCGGAGAAGCATCCCTCTCTCTCTTTAATATATATTTATTTATTATATATACTGTCTTTCTGACTATATTATGCTTGCATGCCAGAAGAGGGCACTAGATCTCATTAGAGACGTTTGGGAGCCATCATGTGATTGCTGGGAATTGAACTCAGGACCTCTGGAAGAGCACTCCACCTGCACTCCAATTCCAGGGGATCCAAAATCTCCTTCTGGCCTCCTAAGGCACTGCATGAACATAGTGCATAGATTTACATGCAGCCAAAACACCTATCCACATAAAATTTAAAATTAAAAAAGAAATTCAGTTCTCTCGTCCTCAGGCTCAGCAGGACATTTCCCCACGCAGCCCTGTCATGAAACAGAGCTTCCTTTTTTTTTGACTTTTTGAGGCAGTCTCTCTACATAGCTCTGGCTGCTGGCCTTGTATAACCTTTAAACTCTGAGTATTTGAGACATTTATAGATTGGTGACAAATTTCCTTAAATAGCCAGCTCTTTGTCCCTTGCAGTGACTGACCATGAGCTGCGCTGTGATGTTAAGGTCGGTGTTATAGACAGCATAGAAATTGTGTCTCGCACCCGGGAGCTGTATGTGGACGACGCGCCCCTGGAGCTGATGGTGAGGGCTCTGGATGCTCAAGGTAAGGGGCTGGAGGAGGGCTGAGCTCGGAAACTGCTAGCAGATTGTGAATGTGACCTGTTTTCTCATCTGGGGCTCACATGCAGGAGCTTGGCAGTGCGGAAAGAAGTTCAGTGTATTAGCTGCCTTCTTACAAAAAACAAAAACAAAACTACTTATATTATTTCTAGTTATTTCTGGACTTTAAAAGAAATTAGGGGGCTGGAGATATGGCTTAGCAGTTAAGAGCACTGATTGTTCTTCCAGAGGATCCGGGTTCAGTTCCCAGCACACACATGGCAGCTCACAACTGTCTGAAAATGCAGTTCCACAAGATCTGACACCTTAACACCAATGTACATGGAATAGAGTTAAATAAATCATTAAAAGTTTTTTTTAAAAAAAAAGTTAGTCAGGCTGGGCAGTGGTGGTACACACCTTTAATGCCAGCACTCGGGAGGCAGAGGCAGGCGGATCTCTGTGAGTTCGAGGTCAGCCTGGTCTACAAGAGCTAGTTCCAGGACAGGCTCTAAAGCTACAGTGAAACCCTGTCTTGAAAAACCAAAAAAAAAAAAAAAAATTGGTCGGGTCTGTGAAGGCGTAAGTCACAAACAATCCCCCACCAGTATGGAATTATGATTAATAGAATGGTTATTTATTTAAGTGGGAAAAACTTACAGATCACCATCCCAGACCACAGCCCTCTGTGCAATCAGGAAGGGAGCCTAGTCGCTGAAGCCAGAGAGCAAGCAGAGGGCAGTGGCAGCTTTTTTAAAGAGAGAGAGACCACGCCCCAATGGGCTGGTATCTCAGCAGCTATTGGCTGAACTCACTATATAGACCAGGCTGTTCTCCAATGTACAGAGATCAGCCAACCACTGTGCCACCACCACCTGATACATTGCCTTAAATATGCTATACTGATGTAAAACGATATTTAAAAAGTCATCACTGCTATACTTGTAAATTATTCAGTAAACAGGTTTTTAAAATTTCTTTTACTGTGTTGTCTGTGTGAGTGCACACATGCACATGTACGCTGTGGCATGCATGTACGCTGTGGCGTGCATATGGAGGTGGGAGGACAGCCCTCTCCTTCCACCATCACTAGATGGCACTCAGGCGGTCAGGCTCCCACTGTGAGTTGCCTTCCCACCACCTCATAGCCCAAGACTGGACTAATTTTTAAGACATGAAAAAATAACTTTTAGAATCTAGTTTTATGACAACTTGTTTTGAAGGAACCAGGGTTAAGTATGCCTGCAGCTGGCAGTGAGTCTACATGGGTCCATTCTACTCTAGAAAGTCTGTTGGAGCCTGGCCATGGGGGTGCACACCTTTATTCCAACACTCAGGGGGCAGAAGCAAGTGGGTCTGTGAATTTGAGGCCAGCCTAGTCTACACAGCTAGTTCCTGGACAGCCAGGGTTACACAGAGAAACCCTGTCTCGAAAACCTAAATAAATCATTAAATGCCAGTCTGTTGGAGGCCGCACTCACGTTGTCTTGTAAGGGTCTTCTTCATGCGTGCGTTTCAGTGGGGTCATCTCCGGAATGTTTTGGAATATGTGACTCTATCTCACTGCTTTTGGCTTGCTCTGCAGGGAACACGTTCAGCACTCTGGCAGGCATCGTGTTTGAGTGGAGCATTGCCCAGGATAACGAGTCAGCCAGAGAAGAGCTGTTTAGCAAAATTAGGTAAAGCTGAACCCCGACATAAACCACCTTGCTCTGACAACGACGCGTCCCTGTGAAACCCTGTGCACAGCAGCCGTCTGTGTGGGCCTTGATAAGCCTGCTGTCCGGAAAGTTTTAAACAGAGACATTCACTAGGGCAAATATCTTTGGTAGAAAGATAGAGGGGATAAATGAGGGAACCTACATGAGAGTTCCTTTGAGCCTCTGTTGGGAGATTCGTGAGCTCAAGCTGTTGGCACATGCTGAAACTGAGTGAGATCATTAGCCCGTTGATTTAGCAAGCACCTTTAGTCCCAGCATTCAGAAGGCAGAGGCAAGCTGATCTCTGTGAGTTCAAAACTAACTTGGTTTACATAGTGAGTTCCAGACCAGCCAGGGCTACACAGTCTGAACACCTTAAAAAAAATTAAAACAACAACATTCTGTTTTCAGTACCAAAGAACATATCACAGACAGCCTAAATTATAGTTCGAGAGCAGTCTTAACCATAGGCTAGCCCTTCTGGAAATCAGAAATTAAAAACTCAAATCAGCCTTGGTGGTACAGAACTATAATCCTAATACTGTGAGTGGGGGATGGAGGTGCTGAAGCAGGGGGATTGGAAGTTCAGGGTGAGCAGGGCAGTGGTGGCGCACACTTTTAATTTTACCACTCAGGAGGCAAAGGCAGGTGAATCTCTGAGTTTGAGGCCAGCCTGGTCTATAGATCAAGTTCCAGGACAGCCAGGGCTACACAGAGAAAACCTGTCTTGAAAAAAGAAAGTAGTAGTCGTCCAGGACAAGCCTCTGCTACATAGCAAATCGATGGAGGCCAGCCTGGGTTACACTGTTTCAAATCCAAGTCTGAGGCCAGTCTGGGTTATACTGTTTCAAATCCAAGTTCGAGGCCAGCCTGTGTTATACTGTTTCAAAAAGCCCACAAGTAAGCAAAGGTATTTCAGAACTGTTTACATGAACAGACTTCATAAAAACTAAAGTTTAGAAGACTATTACTCCTACTAGAGACAAATCTTACTTTGTGTCTAGAATCCTGAAATTCTCGGAAGCAGAATATTCTCCCCCTGACTATATAGTTGAGATGGAAAAAGAGGAGCGACAAGGAGATGTGGTTTTGGTGTCTGGGATGAGAACTGGAGCTGCTGTTGTAAAAGTCCGAATTTATGAGCCATTCTACAAGGTAAAGAGCGGCACTAGAAACAGCCTTCCCAAGTCTTCCCGTGGGGAATAGAGTAGACACCACTAACTTGCTGTTATCTGGGCCAATAGGCATCATTTTGAAGAAGCCATTTCACAACTCCTGTGATGTCACACCCCTCTAATCCCAGCGCTCAGGAGACAAAGCCTGGATCTCTATGAGTTTGAGGCCAGTCTGGTCTACAGAGTGAATTCCAGGCCAGCCGGGGCTACACAGTGTGAATCTGATGCTGAGGATTAAATCCATGCCTTGTACATGGTAGGCAGTGCTTCACCATCGAGCCGCCCCATATACTGACATTCTCTGTTAAAAATAGCTAACTGCTCCGGGCGGTGGTGGCGCATGCCTTTGATCCCAACACTCTGGGAGGCAGAGGCAGGCGGATCTCTGTGAGTTTGAGGCCAGCCTGGTCTACAGAGAGAGTTCCAGGACAGGTTCCAAAGCTACACAGAGAAACCCTGTCTCAAAAAACAAAAACAAAAAAATAATAAAATAAAAATATCTACTTTTTTTTTTTGAGATAGGGTCTCTCTATGATGTCCTGGATGGCTTAAAGTTCACTGTGTAGACCAAGCTGGTCTCCAACCTACAGATCCTTTAGCTTTTGCCTCCTGAGTACTGGGATTAAAGCTGTGCACTACCAGGGCTGGAGAAATGGCTCAGTGGTTAGGAGCACCGGCTGCTCTTCCAGAGGGCCCAGGTTCAGTTCTCAGCACCCACATGTCAGCTCACAATTGTCTGCAGCTCCTGTTGCAGAGGATTCAACGCCCTCACACAGGCAAACCAGTGGGCATGAAAAAAATTTTAAAAAAGGTGTGCACTACTATGCCCAATCCAAAGCTTTTGTTATTTAAATTTTTATACATTATTTTAAAATGTCTTTAATTTAAAGTTACGGATGTTTGCATGCACATGTGTGTGCACCACATGTGTGCCTGATGTTCTTGGAAGCAGGAAGATGCCAGGGACTGGAGTTACAGAGGATTCTGGGAATTGAACCCAGGTCCCCTGCATGAGCGACTAGTGTTCTTAACCACTAGACATCAATCCGGTCCCCTTTTAGTTTTCAGTATAGGAAAAATAATTGTTTTGGTCACTAATTGGTTTTAGTCTCCAATCAGCTGGAGAATCAATCCATTTCTATAGCCTGTGATGAGGCAGAAACCATGATTGGAGGAGAATGGAAAGGAGAATGTAGTTGGGATTTTTTCTTTTTTACTCTTTGGGGGCCTGCCACTCAGCCCCCAAATAAATACATGGAGACTTATTCTTACTTATGAATGCTTGACCTTAGCTTAGCTTATTTCTAGCCAGCTTTTCTTAAATCACCCCATCTATCTTTTGATTTCTTTCTTTCTTTTTTTTTTTTTTAAATATTTGTTTATTTATTTATTATGTATACAATGTTCTGTCTGTGTGTATGTCTGCAGGCCAGAAGAGGGCACCAGACCTCATTACAGATGGTTGTGAGCCACCATGTGGTTGCTGGGAATTGAACTCAGGACCTCTGGAAGAGCAGGCAATGCTCTTAACCACTGAGCCATCTCTCCAGCCCTCTTTCTTTCTTTCTTTCTTTCTTTCTTTCTTTCTTTCTTTCTTTCTTTCTTTCTTTCTTTCTTTCTTTCTTTCTTTTTTTGAGACAGGGTTTCTCTGTGTAGCCCAGACTGGCCTGGAATTCACTCTGTAGACCAGGCTGGCCTCAACTCAGAGATCCGCCTGCCTCTGCCTCCCGAGTGCTGGGATTAAAAGTGTGCGCCACCACCATGGCCCAGCTCCCATCTACCGTTTGGCTCTGGGCTTTTTACCTTTCTTTGTTCTATATATCTGTCTTCCCTTCTTACTCTGGCTGGTTGTGTGGTTGGGTGGCCCCAGCCTAGCGTTCTCTTTCTCTTCTTCTTTTCTTTAGAGTCTAGTAGTGTGATGTCTTACTCTTTTGGCAGAGACCACTACATAGCTCCCGAATAAATCACACACTGAGCTTATTCTTAGTTATGCACGCCCGGCTTTAGCTTGGTTTGTTTATAGCCAGCTTTTCTCGTTATCCCAGCTACCTCTTGCCTCTGTGCATCTTCCTTTTCTTACTTCTGTATATTTTACTTTCACTCTCTCTCCGTGGCTGACCGGCCTCTTCCCCTTGTTCTTGCCTTGCTCCTCTTCTTCCTTGTTTTTCCTTCTGCTTATCCTCTCTGTCTGCCAGCCCCGCCCCCATCCTTGCTCCTACCTTGCCAGTGGCCTTTCAGCTCTTTATTAGGACCATCAGCTCTTTTAGACGGGCAAAGAATCACAGCTTCAGGCCGGGCGGTGGTGGCGCATGCCTTTAATCCCAGCACTCGGGAGGCAGAGGCAGGCGGATCTCTGTGAGTTCGAGACCAGCCTGGTCTACAGAGCTAGTTCCAGGACAGGCTCCAAAGCCACAGAGAAACCCTGTCTCGAAAAACAAAACAAAACAAACAAACAAACAAAAAAAAAGAAGAATCACAGCTTCACCAAGTCAAACAAATGCAGCATAAACAAAAGTCACACAGCTTAAAATAATATTGCCCAGCAGCCTAGATTGCTCCTCCTATTTATTCTCTGCCTACCAACCCTGCCTATCCTCTCTCCTGCCTAGCTATTGGCCGTTCAGCTCTTTATTAGACCAGTCAGGTGTTTAGACAGGCCAAGTAACACAGCTTCAGAGTTAAGCAAGTACAACATAAAACAATGCACCCCATCTTTGCATCATTAAACAAATGTTCCACAGTGTGAACAAATGAACACATCTTACAATAATATCCCACAAGAGAGCTGCTTGCTTATGGCATCTGGGGGACATTATGAGAGGGAGACACTAGCCAGCGCTCTACCTTATCTTTTGAGACAGGCTCTCAAACTGAACCTGGGGCTCTTCTGCTCAGCTAGCTGGTGAATTCCAGGGAAACTCCTTTCTCCATCTCCCCAGTGCTGAGATTACAAGAGTGTGCCACTGAACCCAACTTTTATGTAGGTGCTGGGGTTCAAATTTAGGTCCTAATGCTTGTACATCAGCACTCTGCTGAGATATCTCCTCCATCAGTGTTTTAACCTTGGATGCAGCTTAGAAATCCAGATGATCGCTCCTGGAGAGATGGCTCAGAGGTTAAGAGCACTGGCTGCCCTTCCAGAGGAGCTGAGTTCAATTCCCAGCAACCACATGGTGGTTTGCAACCATCTGTAGGAAGATCTGGTGCCCTCTTCTGGTGCGTAGTCATATATGCACACAGAACACTGTATACATAATAAATAAATAAATCTTAAAAAAAAAAAAGAAATCCAGATGGACGACTGCATAGTGAGTTTGAAGTCTGGGCCACATAAGTGAGAGCCCATCCAAAACAAAAGATACAAAGTGATGTATGCTGTCTTGCATAAGTTGCCATCTGGAACTTTATCTCTTGTGGTCAAATGAAAGGACTTGGAACATGGGGTGCTGCATCTTCCAAGAACCCCAGTCTTTGCCTGTCTCACCATTATTTGGTTTGCTGGCATTTATTAGTGACTTGCCGTTAACTTCATTTTTCTTTTTTTTTTAAAATTTATTTATTATGTATTCAGTATTCTGTCTGCATGTATGCCTGCAGGCACCAGACCCCACTGTAGATGGTTGTGAGCCACCATGTGCTTGCTGGAAATTGAACTCAGCCACCTCTGGAAGGGCAGCCAGTGCTCTTAACCTCTGAACCATCTCTCCAGCATAACTTCATTTTTCTTTTTTCTTTTTTTTAAATATTTATTTATTTATTATGTATACAATATTCTGTCTGTGTGTATGTCTGCAGGCCAGAAGAGGGCACCATACCTCATTACAGATGGTTGTGAGCCACCATGTGGTTGCTGGGAATTGAACTTAGGACCTTTGGAAGAGCCACCATGTGGCTCTAAACTTCTGTTTTAAAATGTTTTAATTTGTTTGTTAGTAGCACTTGTGTGAAGGTTGGAGAACAGTGTTGTGGCGTCTGTCCCCTTCTGCCCATCTTTATGTGGGTTGAAGGGCTCAAACTTAGATCCCGCAGGCTTGCTTGACAGGAGCCTTACTCCTTGGGTCAGCTCATAGCTTCATGAGCCTCTTTTGAATCCTTAGTTTTGTTGCAATGTACTTATATTTACCCAAAGATTAACTAATTGATTTAATGTAGGTGTGTGTTTGTGCTGACATGTGTGGATGCCAGAGGTGGATGTTAGGGTGTCTTTCCGCAGTCATTTCTCCACCGTAGTTTTTGAGACAGAGTCTCTCTCACTGAGACTAGAGCTCACTGGGTTGGCTAGACTGGCTGAGCCCTGCAAGACCCAGACATCCTCCTGACTTTCTGCCTCCCTAGCTCTGCAATCCACTGTGCCCAACTGTTTTACATGGGTACTGGTAACTAAACTTAGATCTTCAAGTTTGCACAGCAAGCATGTAACAACTGATCCATTTCTCAGCCTCTGTTTTTTAGGGTTTTGTTTTGTTTTTCTTTTGAGACAGGGTCTCTCTCTGTAGCTCTGGTTGTTCTGAGCTCACTATATAGACCAGGCTAGCCTTGAACTCACAGAGAGCCTCATGCCTCTGTCTCCCAAGTGTTAGAATTAAAGGCATGTGCCACTGTGTCCATAGGTTTTCCAGACAGGATCTTCCTCTGTAGTCCACACTAGCCTGGAATTCACTTTGTAGCCCAGGCTGGCCTCAGACTTACAGTGATCCTCCAAGCTCAGCCACCTAGTACTGGGATTGCATGCATGTACTCTACTACTAAGCTATACCCTCAACTGTTATTTACTTACTTATTTGTTTTAGTGTGGGTTTTCCTCTGGTGTGGTTGTGAAGACCAGAGGCCGTCCTTAGATGACCTTCAAGAGCCACTCCCCTTCTTTCTGGAGTCAGAATCTCAGTGACCTGAGGCTCACTGATCAGGTTGTTCCTGGGGATCCAGCTGTTCACTCCCTCGAGCTTGGATGACAAACACACCAGCATGCCCTCGGCTCCTCATGCTTGTCTGCAAGGGCTGTGCTGGCTAAGCCATCTCCCCAGCTCTGGGTCTATTTTGGTTTTTAAGGTAGAGTCCCTCTTTGTAGACAAACTGGCCTCAAACTTCTGATCCTCCTGTCTCAGGATCTTTTTGTTTTTGTTTTTGGTTTTTCAAGATAGGGTTTCTCTGTGGTTTTGGAGCCTGTCCCGGAACTAGCTCTTGTAGACCAGGCTGGTCTCGAACTCACAGAGATCCGCCTGCCTCTGCCTCCCGAGTGCTGGGATTAAAGGCGTGCACCACCACCGCCCAGCCGTGTCTCAGGATCTTAAATAGTGGAATTATAGCCTTGTAGCATCATACCCAGCTTCCTATTGTAATGTATTTATAAATTATAAGTAACAGCTGCAGCTGGGCAGTGGTGGCGCAGGCCTTTAAGCTCAGCACTCAGGAGGCAGAGGCAGGCAGATCTCTGTGAGTTCCAGGCCTGCCTGGCCTACAGAGCCAGTTCCAGGACAGAGAAACCCTGTCTCAAAAGACCATATATATATATATATATATATATATATATATATATATATATATAGTAATGTATTAGATACATTTAACTCAGGTAAGCATTTAATTTACATGACCAAAGAACAACTGTGTGTACATCCTACTGGACAACCCAATAAACTGATGCTGGGGTAGAATAATGCTGGCTTTTAATAAGAATCGGGCTGGAGAGCTGGCCCAGCAGTTAAAAGCATTAGCTGCTCTTCCAAAGGACCCAGGTTCAATTCCCAGCACCCACATGGCAGCTCACAATTGTCTGTAGTTCCAGTTCCAGGGGATCTGACACCCTCACACGGACATGCAGGCAAAACACCAATGCATATAACATACAAATAAATAAATCGTTTTTTAAAAAGTAGGCTCTGAACAAGGGTGGGAGCGTAATGACTTTTGCCTATGGAAATTTTCTTCTTCCTCTTTTAGAAAGTCTCGGCAGCCTTGATCCGTCTGCTTGTTCTGGAGAACATATTTCTTATACCATCTCATGATACGTATCTCTTAGTAGGAGCCTATATTAAATACCAGGTTGCAAAAATGGTTCAGGGAAGAATGACAGGTAAGACGACGTAGCTTTCCCTCGGACTCATGCCTCTTCCTGGTGCATAAATCATGGCCAGACCACTTCTTTGCATTTCAGATGTTGTGGGAAAATGCTTCTAAGTACCTGAAATCTGCATATTCCAAAGAGCTTATTGACATAATTCAGCTTTAGTTATGACACTTAGCTTCAGCATTTGCACTCACTGTTAAGGTGACAGCCCAGAATTTTCAGCTGATAGGGGAAGTGAGAAAAGCTTATCTGGCTGGGCGATGGTGGCGTACACCTTTAATCCCAGCACTCGAGAGGCAGAGGCAGGTGGATCTCTGTGAGTTCGAGGCCGGCTTGGTCTACAAAGCAAGTTCCAGGACAGCTAGGACTGTTATGCAGAGAAATCCTGTCTCGAAAAGCAAAAAAAAAAGAAAAAGTTATCTGATCTCTGTTAACTTAGTCCTTTGCTTGCTTAGTGGTGATCTGCCCAGGTCACCAGGTTTTTTTGCTTTGCTGTTGCTGTTTTTACAAAGATGTATTTTAATCTTAATTATGTATATATGTATATATCTGTGTGTGGTTTTGTGTACATGTGAGTGTAGGTGCACACAGAGTCCTGAAGAGGGCAGTAGATCCCCTGGAGCTGGAGTACAGGTTGTTGTGAGCTACTTGATGTGGATACTGTGTCCTGAACCCTGCTCCTCTGGAAGAGCAGTGCACACCTTCAACCACTGAGTCATCTCTTTAGCCCCTATATTGCCTTGTTTGTTTATTTCTTCTTTACACAGCCCTGACTGTCCTAGAACTCTCTCTGTAGACCAGGCTGGCCTTGAGCTCACAGAGATCTGCCCGCCTCTCTCCTGTATACTTGAATGAAAGGTGTGCATTACCCTGCCCAGCTGTTGCTGTCATTTGAGACAGTATCTCAGCTAAACTCCCCAGGTGACTGAGGCTAGCCTTGAACTCCTGATCTTCTGGTCTCTCCTTCTAGGTGCTGGGATTACAAGGGTGCAGCCACAAACTCAGTGGCTCACTAGTCTTCAAGTGTATAAGTTACCAGTTAGGTCAGAGCATCCCCTCTTGCCAGTGGCCGTGCAGATTCATCCTTGTGAAAAAGGGACTAGAACCCAGGAGGTGATAGCACATGCCTTTAATTCGCAGGTGGATCTGTGAATCCAAGGCCAGCCTGGTCTACTTCAAAGCTACAAAGAAACCCTGTCTTGAAAAAAAAAAACAACAAAAGAAAGAAAGAAAGAGAAAAAGAAAAAGAAGGGACCAGAAAGGGATCCTTCTATGGGTTTAAGGTCTAGGACACCACTGTCCTGGACGTCTGTCTGTCTGTCTCCCTCACACTACACTGGACACCACTGTCCTGGACGTCTGTCTGTCTGTCTCCCTCACACTACACTGGACACCACTGTCCTGGACGTCTGTCTGTCTGTCTCCCTCACACTACACTACACTGGACACCACTGTCCTGGACGTCCGTCTGTCTGTCTCCCTCACACTACACTACACTGGACACCACTGTCCTGGACGTCTGTCTGTCTGTCTCCCTCACACTACACTACACTGGACACCACTGTCCTGGACGGTTCATGTGTCTTTCATGTCTTGCAGAGGTGAAATTTCCCCTGGAACATTACACATTGGAATTGCAGGACCACAGATGCGCGAATAACTGCTCTACTTCTGGGAAAGTGGCTCTGCTGGATGAGAAAACAGCCACAGTCACCGCTCTCCACCTGGGCCAAACTAACCTGGTCTTTGTCCACAAAAGTATCCTTTCGTCAATTTTAGTGGCCAGTCTAAACTTCTCTGAGCATAGTAGGCACGGTTCTTGGTAAAATACCTTATTAAAAATGATTATGGGGTGGGGCTGAAGGGAGGCTAAGAGCTCTTGCTGCCCTTTCAGAGGACCTGGGTTCGATTCCAGCCCCTTCATGGCAGCTCACAACTGTTGTAAGCCCAGTTCCAGGGACTCCAGCTCTCTCACACAGACATGCATGCAGGCAAAACACCAGTGCACATTAAATAAATTAATTAATTCTTTTTTTTTTTAATTTTTTTTTTTTTTTGGTTTTTCGAGACAGGGTTTCTCTGTGGCTTTGGAGCCTGTCCTGGAACTAGCTCTTGTAGACCAGGCTGGTCTCGAACTCACAGAGATCCGCCTGCCTCTGCCTCCCAAGTGCTGGGATTAAAGGCGTGCGCCACCACCGCCCGGCAAATTAATTAATTCTTAAAAAGTGATGATAAGACTGGAGAAATGACTCAGCAGTTAACAGACTTGCTGCTGGTCCAGAAGACCTGAGGTCAGCACCCGTGTCAGGTAGCTCCCGAACACCTACACCTGCAGCGCCAGGGCCTCTGCCTTCTTCCAGGCTCCCGAGCACCTGCACCTGCAGCGCCAGGGCCTCTGCCTTCTTCCAGGCTCCCGAGCACCTGCACCTGCAGCGCCAGGGCCTCTGCCTTCTTCCAGGCTCCGAGGGCACCCACACCCGAACACCCACACACAATTTTCTTTTCTGAGACACAGTTTCACTTTCTAATATTAGGATTGTATTCCTTTGTCAGCATGGCCAGCTGTTAGTCATCTTAAAGCATCTAAAATGTCATACCTACAGAAGAATGGTTGCTTCCTGGACGCCATCTGAGTGGCAGGTGTGTCCCTGATTCCCTAGCAGAATTTTATATATATATATATATATACACACACACACATATATGTGACATATAATATATATACACACACATATATGTGACATATAATATATATACACACACATATATGTGACATATAATATATATACACACACATATATGTGACATATGATATATATACACACACATATGTGACATATAATATATATATATATGTCAAGTTCCTGACTAATCCAAAAATGGCTGAAAGCCTAAGTTGGTTGTGGCGCCAAGCACGGTACTCCTGGTGGCCAGGGCAGGACTGCGGTTCGATCAGCCAGCCTGGGCTATTACATTGCAAGACTGTCAAACAAACAAACAAACATGGAACTAGAGGCATGGCTTAGTGGTTAAGAACACTGGCTGCTCTTTCAGAGGACCCAGGTTCAATTCCTGTATTCTCATGGTGGCTATAGCTTCAGTTTCAAGGGATCTGATCATCTCTTCTGGCCTCCTCAGGCACTTCTTGTACAGGGAACACAGACATACTATACATGCAGACACTCATACGCATAAAATAAAAATAACTAAAATAAGAAAATAAATAAATAAAAGTAAAAGACTAGTATAGGACGTCTGGATCACATTGTCAGTAAAAGTGCTGAGTTTTGAAAAGAAGAAAAGCAGGTAGAAATTACAGAGACACGAAGAGACAGGCCTCGTGTAGCCCAGGCTGGCCTCATGATGTAGCAGATGATATCCAGGAGCTTTTATCCTCCCCATCTCCCAAGCGCTACAGCTGCAGGTGGGCACCACCACTTTGGGTTAGGTGGTGCTGGGGATGGATCCCAAGGTTTCATCTTGCTGGGCAAGTCTGACAGCTGATCGACATCCTCTGCCAGAGAGAACCTAAGAGAAGAGGAACTTGCACGTGACTGCAGGTTGAAGAGAAGGAAGTGGAGCTATAGGGAGCCGATGGCAGCAAGTTTGCTGATGGAGTACGTGGGGGAGGGCAGTTCTCACAGCAGTGTGTGTGTGCGTGTTCTCACAGCAGTGTGTGTGTGCGTGTTCTCACAGCAGTGTGTGTGCGTGTTCTCACAGCAGTGTGTGTGTGTGTGTGTGTAGTCAGTTGACAGCTGTGGGAGCCAGCCTTCTCCTACCGTGTGGGTCCTGGGGATCAAGCTTAGCTTCAGACTTAGCAGCAGCTGCGTTACTGTTGAGCCAACTTACTGGGCTGTCCTCAGGCTTTTCTCAGAAGTGTTCATATTTAAGTTTTGGCTTTCCAAAGAAAATGAAATACAGGCGTGTGTGTGTGTGTGTGTAGTTTTGTTTGTACATTTACTTTTTTCTTCGGTGGCTCATCTTTCTTTTTGTACCCAGTACTGGCTCAGATAACTTCCTTAGCAAAAATTAAGATGTCCATATGCGCTCTGTATCTGGACTGCCAAACGCTACCATATGTGTCGTAGAGCCTGGATATTTAGGTAATTTTAGATAATGGCTTTCAGAGAGTTGACTAATTTAAATGAATCCATTAAACACAAATGAATTCACTAAAATGAATCCATTAAACATAGAAGGACTGCCAAAGTCTCAGACTGAATTCAACCTGACTTTGATTCATTTCCTTTCTTTCCTTCTTTTGTTTTTTGCTTTGTTTTGTTTTTCTAAGACAAGGTCTCTCTGTGTAGCCCTGGCTGTCCTGGAATCTGCTCTGGATACCAGGCTGGCCTTGAACTCACAGAGATCCACCTGTCTGCCTCTGAGTGCTGGGGTGACAAGCGAGCCCCACCCTGCTTGGTTTCTCTGCTGCTCTGACAAGACACCATGGCCCATGGCACCTGAGGGGAGGAAGGATTTATTTGGGGCTGACATTTCCAGAGGGCTAGAAATCAATCGTTGTCATGACGGGAGCATGGCACCAGGCAGGTGTGCGCTGGAGCAGCAGCTGGGCACCCATGGCTGTGCCCACAAGCAGAAGGTGGAGGCTGTTGGAACCTTAAGCCTGCCCACAGTGACAGACTTCCTCCCATAAGGCTACTCCTAGTATTCCTCCCCAAGCAGCCAGGAGTGGGACCAAGAAATGCCTGAAACTTGTTGAGGGGACGTCTCATTCAAAGCACTATGCTTGGCCCCGGTGTTTATAACAGTAGAGAATAACTATGTGATGCGTCTTTTGTTTTTAAGTTCGTAGTTGTTACCTCGCGGTAGGAGGACATGGACCTCTTCCCAGTCTCACGTTTCTTGCTTTGCATGCAGGTTTCACGGTTCATCCTGGCGGCCGATGGAGTCTTGAGGTGGACCAGGTGTATGTCGTCACAGTGGATGTGTTTGATAAAAGCAGCACAAGGGTTCATATTTCAGACGTGAGTCTCTGGTTTTTGCTCTATTTTTGCTCCCTGTCTGAGACAGGATCTCACATAGTCCACACTGGACTTTTAGCTAGCTGTGTAGAAGACAATGACTCTGAACTCCTGACCTTTCTGCATCTACTCAGGAGAGTGCTAGGATTACAGTGTGTGCCCATGTCCAGTTTCATGTGCTTCTAGGCATCGAATCCAGGGCCTCGAGTACACAAGATAAGCACTCTCCCAGCTGAGCCACACCACAGCCCTCTCTTATTTTCTTAGGTCCTCTGTGGACAGCTCCTGGCGTGGGCCATCTGAGTGGGAGAAAGCCATCTTTCTTCCTTTGCTCTGAATCTTTACCTTTGTAAATGCAAGTTATTAGTTGTGATTATTATTATTACCATTAACTAGTGCTGTCCTTCGGGAATGCTAACCTGGAAATCATAATATGGTTGGGATTACAGGCAGGAGCTGAAGAGCCCAGTAACAGCTGGGGACAAGCCTCTCTCTGCACACCATACTTCTGTTTCCTGCCCAGGACTGACAGGGATGAGAGTCAGGCACTATGCATCACAAATACCATCTTAAATCACACCTTTCTGACAGACTTCCCATGAGGGAAAGCAAAAGTTTTGTACTTATTTTTTTAATCAATTAATTATAGCTTAGTGCGGTGGTGGCGCACACCTTTAATCCCAGGACTCAGGAGGCAGAGGCAGGTGGATCTCTGTGAGTTTGAGGCCAGCCTGGTCTACAGAGTGAATTCCAGGACAGCCGTGGCTGTTTCACAGAGAAAAAACTTGGTGTGTATAGTGGTTTTCTGCATATATGTATTCCTGATACTGAACAGAGGCCAGAAGAGGGCACAGGATCCTCTGGAACTAGAGTTCCATGGTTGTGAGCTGCCATGTCGGTACTGGAAACTGAACCTGGGATCTTCTGGAAAAGCAGGACTGAGCCATCTCTCCAGCTCCTGTTTATTTATTTACTTTTTGGGTTGGGTGTTTTGTTTTGAGACAGGGCTTCTCTGTGTAGCCTTGCCTGTCCTGGAACTTGCTCTGTAGACTGGATGGAGGTGGCTTCAAACTCAGAGACCCACCTGCTTCTGTCTCTAGGACTAAAGGTGTGTGCCACCACGGCCCAGCTTCTGTTTATTTAATTTTAATTATGTTTTTGTGGGTGTGCACATGTGCGTGCAGGTGCCCAGAGGCCAGATGTGTTGGAACCCGGAGCTAGACCTATATGGGTGATTGTGAGCTGCCTTGTGGATGCTGAGAACTGAATTGGGCCTTCTACAAGAGCAACAACTGCTCTTAATGACTGAGCCATCTCCCCAGCACACACCCACCCCCTGTTCTTAGGTCTTCATCCCTTGGGTGCATAGCTACAGTCTTATGTGGCTTGGCATTAAAATGGTTTTAGGGAAATTGTATTTGGGGAAAAATACATCTTCAGATTTGTTTTGCCATTGGACTGGTTTCAGAATCTCAAGATCACATTCCAGTTTCTGAAAGAATATTTTGAAGAGCAACTAAGTACTTCCAATGGATCTTACCATGTGTTGAAAGCCCTGAAAGATGGGGTTGCAATGATACACGCGACCCTGACTTCCAGCATTCAGGAGGTAGGTGTCTCAACAGCTGGCCAATCCCTAGGAGCCCTGGCAGGGCAGGCTGCTGCGATTTAAAGCAGCTGTGACATGCCATCTTCCTCTGTCACGCCACACAGTACTGCGTGCCTCTACAGACTGTCCTTCCAGGGCAGAGAGCACACAGTTCCTTTAAGAAACTTTTCCAAGGGCTGGAGAGATGGCTCAGTGGTTAAGAGCATTGCCTGTTCTTCCAAAGGTCATGAGTTCAATTCCCAGCAACCACATGGTGGCTCACAACCATCTGTAATGAGGTTTGGTGCCCTCTTCTGGCCTGCAGACACACACATATACAGAATATTGTATACATAATAAATAAATAATTTAGAAAAAAAAAAGAAACTTTTCCAAGCTGGGCGATGGTGGCGCACGCCTTTAATCCCAGCACTCGGGAGGCAGAGGCAGGTGGATCTCTGTGAGTTTGAGGCCAGCCTGGTCTACAAAGCGAGTTCCAGGACAGTCCGAGATATTACACAGAGAAACCCTGTCACAAACCAAAATAAAACGAGAAAGTGTCTCAGGAGATCTATTTTGACATTTTTCTTCTTGTTCCTGCAGAGCAACAGTGCTCAGCCTAAAAAGTATGAAATCCGCCACCAGCAAGAAGTGAAGATCTATTTTCCCATCCAGCTTACCCCCAGCTTTCTGGCGTTTCCCCATTATCCTCTGGGCATAGCAAATCGTTACAAAGTTCAGGTATGACACCCTCTAATAGTGGAATTCACACAGAAGTTGTGATGTGTGGTTCAGACGGGCCTTGAACCCCCGTGTAACTTCAGGCTGTCCTGACTGCACCGTGTGGGATGCACAAGCTGGCAATGCAGTGCGGAGATCAGACCCAGACTCCACTCCGCCTGCTGAGATTCATTGTGGACTTTTACCTCCCCACCAAACCTAAGAACTGCCACACTCTCTGTGTGGCCGTCTGTCATTTCCTTGTGAGTTTTACGGTGCTTTGTCCTAGTCCCTGATGCCCCTGTGACCTTGTGTGGCAGGAGAGCTACTTACTGTCAGGGTCGCTTGACAGGTGCAGAGATCGTTGATTGCATCATTTTATTAGTTTCTAAACTTGACTTCACCGGTTCTACATTGTCACTTAGATTCCTCTTTCCTCCCAGAGAGTTCAACATGGGTTGTGGTTTTTCACAGGTGGAGGGAGGTAGTGGCAACTTCACCTGGTCCTCTTCTAATGAAACGGTGGCCATGGTCACCACCAAAGGAGTGGTCACCGCAGGTCAGGTGAGAGGGAGCAGTACCATTTTGGCACGAGATGTACAAAATCCTTTTCGATATGGAGAAATTAAGGTAAGTGTCTCTTGAAAACTGAGTATCTTTGGGACACCGCTGTCTAAGTTTATTTATTTATTTTTTTGTAAATAAATTACACGTATGAGCGTTTTGCCTCCATGTATATCTGTGTATCTGTGCACCACTTTTGTGCCTAGTATCATGGAAGTCATAGGAGGGCATTGGATCCCATGGAGCTGGAGTTGCAGGCAGCTGTGAATTGCCATGTGGCTTCTGGGAATTGAACCTCCAGCCTCCGCAAGAACTCTTAACTGCTGAGCAATTTCTCCAGCCCCATGGTTTCTAAATTGTTTGTTTGGGTTTTTTTCTTTTCTCTCTCTCTCTCTCTCTTTTTTTTTTTTTTTTTTTTTGGTTTTTCGAGACAGGGTTTCTCTGTGGCTTTGGAGCCTGTCCTGGAACTAGCTCTGTAGACCAGGCTGGTCTCGAACTCACAGAAATCCGCCTGCCTCTGCCTCCCGAGTGCTGGGATTAAAGGCGTGCGCCACCATCGCCCGGCCTGGCCGGTTTTTTTCTTTTCTTTTTTTCTTTTTTGAGACATGGTTTTCTATGTAGCCCTGACTGTCCCTGCAGCGCTCAGAAGGAGATGAATCTCTGTTAGTTCAAGGCCAGCCTTGTCTACAGAGCAAGTTCCAGGACAGCCAGGGCTACACAGAGAAAGTCTGTCTTGAAAAACAAAACAAGCAAGCAAACAAAGAAAAAGCCATATACACCAGGAATTGGTGCACATGCCTTTAATCCCAGCACTTCGGGGGCAGAGACAGGCGGATCTCTGTGAGTTCGAGGCCAACCTGGTCTACAGAGCTAGTTCCAGGACAGCCAGGACTGTTACACAGAGAAACCCTGTGTCAAAAAACAAAACAACAACAACAACAAGAGAGCCATATGTTTGATGTCTGTGTTTGCTTCCTCAGTTGTAAAATGGGGTGGGGATGTAACCCAGTGACAGAGAACATGACCTACCCTGTGCAAAGCACTGCTTTCTCTCCCCAGCACTGTGCCTGGCTTCTCTGGGAAGTTTGGGGGTCCAAGCTCAGGTCCCCACTTTGTAAAACAAGTTCTTTACAATTGAGCCCATGCCCCCAGTCCTAACCATTAAAAAAATTCACTTTGATACATGTAATCTCTTAATATTCATTATTGTGTGTACATATGCGTGTCGCGGTGCACTTGCCACAGCAGTGCGTGTGGAAGTCGGTGACAGCTTTGTGGGGTGCTGCTCTCCTCCACATCCATCAACAGCCAAGGAAATGCTCCACAGACACGCCCACAGACAGCTCAGAGGCCAGTCTTCAACTGAGGTGACAGCCAAGATTAGCCACAAGACCCGAGTGCCAGAAGTGAAGCTGGAGTCACCAGCAGTGTGTCGCTGTTGCGGTGTGCCTATCTGCTGAGCCCCCCGCTGGCCCTGTACAGCCATCAGTGGCTTCCATGTTAGCCTTATTACTAGCCTCATATCTTGGCGAGTTAAACTACCTGTAAAAGACTGAAAATCCTTGCCAGGTCTGGGAGTACACACCTGTCATCACCCCAATTTCGAGTTAAAGGCAGAAGGATTAGGAATGTGGTCATTTTTTAAATATTTTATTTATTATATATAGTGTTCTGCCTGCATGTACACCTGCAGGCCAGAAGAGGGAACCAGATCTCATAGATGGTTGTGAACCACCATGTGGTTGCTGGGACTTGAACTCAGAACCCCTGGAAGAGCAGTCAGTATTCTTAACCTCTGAGCCATCTCTCCAGCCTCGAGACCCTGTCTTAAACAAAAAACAAGGCTTTTTTCTTAGACTAATTGTATGACCGTTTTTCTATTTCCTTCAGTGTATGGCATATGATGCTTTTCCTTGTGTGACTTGGCATTGTTTGCTTTTTGAGACAGGGTTCCTCTGTATAACAGTCCTAGCTGTCCCGGAACTAGCTCTTGTAGACCTGGCTTTCAAACTCATGGAGACCCACTTGCCTCTGCCTCCCAAGTGCTGGGATTAAAGGTGTGTGCCACCACCCAGTGGTAGTGTACAGTTTTGATCTCAGAACTCGGTTTGAGGCCAGCCTGTTCTTTGTAGTGAGTTCTAGGACAGCCACAGCCAGATAACAGAGAGATCCCGTCTCAAAAAACATCAATCAAAAAAATTAATTAATAATTTTAAAAACTACTCTTTGCTGGGCGTTGATAGCGCAGCACCCGGGAGGTAGAGGCAGGCAGATCTCTGTGAGTTCGAGGCCAGCCTGGTTCACAGAGTGAGTTCCAGGACTGACTTCATAGCTACTAAGAAACCCTGTCTCCAAAAGCAAAAAAACAAAAAAAAAAAAAAAAAACCTACTCCTAGTAGATAGAAAAATCCTTGTGGGTGTGACTAGTTAGTGAGGTGTGACTAGTTAGTGAGGTGTGACTAGTTAGTGACTAACAGGATTTCTGTTCATTCACATATTCCAGATGCTGCTTTCTTTTTGGTTTTTTCGAAACAGGGTTTCTCTGTGTAGCCACTGATATCCTGGAACTCCCTCTGTAGACCAGGCTGTCCTCGAACTCACAGAGATCCGCCTGCCTCTGCCTTTCGAGTGCTGGGATTAAAGGTGTGCCCCACCACCACCAGGCAAGACCCTGTCTTAAAACAACAACAAAAAGTGGAGAGATTGAGAGGATCTTGTAGTTGGAAATTTCTTTGGGCCACCAACCAGCTCCCAATAAAGACACGGAGACTTATTAATTATGAATGCTCAGCCTTAGCTTATGCTTGTCCCACTGGCTCTTCTGACTTAATTTAATAGTTTCTATTCATCTGCGTTTGCCTCGGGGCTTTTCCCCTTCCTTTTATTCTGTGTGTCCTGCTTTCCTGCTTCTTCCAGGGCTGGCTGGGCCCTGGCGTATCCCGGTATCTTCATCTCTCCCTTGTTTCCCTCTGTCTCTCAAGCCTAGATTCCTTCTCCTACTCCCTGTCCAGAAGTCCTGCCTACACCTCCTCCCTCGCTATCGGCCATGCACCAAGCAGGTGCCTTAGGCAGACAAGGTAAAACAGCAACACTGCTTTACATAATTAAACACATCTTTAGATAGTTAAACAAATATTACACATCATAAACAAATACAACACATCTTAAATAGTTACAATAACATTCCACAACAGGTCTTACTTGGGGAGAAGGATTGGTTGAGACAGGGTCTTATTCTATAACCAAAGTTTGCCTCAAACTCAGTTATGTAGCTCAGTCTGGCCTCTAACTCTTGGCCATTCTCCTGTTTCAGCCCAAATGGTAGGACTGTAGGATTAAAGATTTGATGAGCAGTTGGATAAGGGAAGCTAAAGATATGAAGCTACCGAGATGGTGTGGAGGTTTCTAGTTCTGACAGCAGCGTACTCAGGGAACACAGGAAAAGGAGGCATTGCGTGGGATTCTCACTTACCGCTATCTCTGATGCCATGTCAGTGTGTTGTTAGGCTGCACTGTGTTTTGTTCTTGGGTATGGTTTTTTTTTGTTTTTTGTTTTGTTTTGTTTTTTGACAGGGCCTTATCAGTGGCCCAGGGTGGCAGTTCTCTTGCATCCACCTCTTAAGGGCCACTGTGTCCAGCTGTCCGTCACTGTGCAGGGAATCGCGACAAGAGAAGAAGGGCATCTAAGTGCAGTGTACCCTGTGATTCCCCAGAACTCAGGGACAGAGGCTGTGGAATCCAAGCCATCTCAGCCACAGAGTTAACTCAAGGCCAGCCTGGGTGACATAAAACCTATCTCAAGCCAAACAAAGAAAAAAGTGTACATTTTCAGTGCAGATGTGTTCTTCCCAATTATTTCTAGTCAGTTGAGTATGTAGACGCATAACCCATGTATATGAATGGCTGATTCTCTCCTGTCCTGGTTAGATTTTTGGCAGCTTGATATAGGCTTAGAGTCATTTAGAAGAGGGAACCGCAGTTAAGAAACTGCTCTGAGGGGGCTGGAGAGATGGCTCAGAGGTTAAGAGCACTGGCTGCTCTTCCAGAGGTCCTGAGTTCAATTCCCAGCAACCACGTTGTGGCTCACAACCATCTGTACTGAGGTCTGGTGCCCTCCTCTGGTGTGCGGGCATTCATCGAGGCAGAATGTTGTATACATAATAAATAAATAAATCTTTAAAAAAAAAAAAGAAAAAGAAAGAAACTGCCCTGACCATATGGGTCTTTGTGGAAGCCAATGGGACATTTTCTTAATTAATGGTTGATGTGGGACAGCCCAGCCCATTGTAGTTATAGCATTTGGGCTTATAACACCTGCGCTGGTGGTCCTAGACGCTGTAAGAAAGCAAGCTGAGAAGCCACAAGAGCAAGCCAGTAACCTGTTTTTCTTCATGGCCTCTGCTTCAGCTCCCTTTTCCAGGTTCCCGCCCTAACTTCTGTGTATGATGCACTTTTCTCCTCAAGTCACTTTTGGCCATGGGGTCCATCACAGCAATAGAAACCCTAAAGCGTGTGTATATGTTTTATATTAAAATATATACCAACTGAAGTTGGTCATGGTGGTGCCCGCCTTTAATCTCAGCACTTGGTAGGCAGAGGCAGGCAGTCTCTAAGTTCAAGGCCAGTCTGGTCTACATAGTGAATTCTAGGACAGCTAGGGCTACACAGAGAAACCCTGTCTCAAAAAGAACCCAAAATAATATATGTTAGAGAATAACTTTGTGTTATCTAACCCAAGTTATTATATAATTTGTATCTAATATAACAAAATTATATGTTAATTACATATATCATTTATGTAATTATATATTTTATCTATAATATAAATAATAATATGTTTTTAACTAACTGGAGACCTAGCTTGGCATAGTGGGCTTTCCTCTTATGAACAAGGATTTAGGTTCAAAGCCTAGCATCGCCACCAAAAAAAAAAAAAAAGGAAGAACAGGGGACCTAAAGTAAACTATGAACTATGTAAGTAACAATGTAGAGAGCATATGCACATGGCTGTTGAGACAGGGTCTCACTACATGACCCAGCCTGCACTTGACTCTCGTCTGCTCTCAGCTTCTAAGGGCTAGAATCAGTTTTGTGCAACCACACCTAAATTGCATGTTTATGTATATATTACATGTGCATATGCATGTAGCACGTGATTATGCATGCATTTACATATCTCTTCTAAGACTTTGCTAAAGGTTAATTGCTTTTCCTCAAGATATATGTCATGAAGCTGAACAAAATGGAACTGTTGCCATTTCAAGCTGATGTAGAAATTGGTCAGATTATTGAGGTCCCCATTGCAATGTATCATGTCAATACAGAGACCAAAGAGACCATTGCATTCACCGACTGCTCTCACCTACCCCTGGATCTCAACTCGGATAAGCAAGGAGTCTTCACTCTTTATAAAGAAGGCAAGGCTAAGATCTTTCTACTTTTCTCCTTCATCCTTAAATTAAGGGACCAATCACCTCTGTAGGTTAATTTATACAATTCCCTCCCTTCCTCACTCTCTTTTTCTCTTTAACACACACAGACAAACACACACACACGCATGTGCACACACAAGCACACACACACATTCATGACCCTGCTATGTGGCCTAGGCTGACCTTGAATTAATAGCCTTCTTGTCTAAGCCTCCTAAGTACTGGCATGAAAGACACGTGCTTCTCTGTGCTTCTCTGTAACACCTGTACCCCACACCTTCTCTGTAACACCTGTACCCTACACCTTCTCTGTAACACCTGTACCCTGCATCTTATCTCTAACACCTGTACCCTACACCTTCTCTGTAACATCTGTACCCTACACCTTCTCTGTAACACCTGTACCCTGCACTTTCTCTCTAATACCTGTACCCTACACCTTCTCTGTAACACCTGTACCCTACACCTTCTCTGTAACACCTGTACCCTACACCTTCTCTCTAACACCTGTACCCTACACCTTCTCTCTAACACCTGTACCCTACACCTTCTCTGTAACACCTGTACCCTACACCTTCTCTGTAACACCTGTACCCTACACCTTCTCTGTAACACCTGTACCCTACACCCTCTCTGTAACACCTGTACCCTACACCTTCTCTGTAACACCTGTACCCTACACCTTCTCTGTAACACCTGTACCCTACACCTTCTCTGTAACACCTGTACCCTACACCTTCTCTGTAACACCTGTACCCTACACCTTCTCTGTAACATCTGTACCCTACACCTTCTCTGTAACACCTGTACCCTACACCTTCTCTGTAACACCCGTACCCTACACCTTCTCTGTAACACCTGTACCCTACACCTTCTCTGTAACACCTGTACCCTGCACCTTCTCTCTAACACCTGTACCCTACACCTTCTCTGTAACACCTGTACCCTACACCTTCTCTGTAACACCTGTACCCTACACCTTCTCTGTAACACCTGTACCCTACACCTTCTCTGTAACACCTGTACCCTACACCTTCTCTGTAACACCTGTACCCTACACCTTCTCTGTAACACCTGTACCCTACACCTTCTCTGTAACACCTGTACCCTACACCTTCTCTGTAACACCTGTACCCTACACCTTCTCTGTAACACCTTTACCCTGTGCCTTATTTATTGGCTTTGCTGGTAATTGAACTCAGGGCCTTGTATAGGATGATGAGCAGTCGGGTCTGGGCTACAGTAGGAAGGTGCACATCAACTCAATAGAAGCAATGGCCCTTGTGGGCACGTGAAGGCATTATGTTTGTTTTGTTTGAGGCAGGAGTTGCTCTGCGCAGCTTGGGAGAATACTCTGCCTGAGCCAAGTACTAAGATGACGGGCACATGCCACCATACCCAGAGAAGGTTATGGTTTTAAGATTTTGGGGGAGGATGGGGGAATTTGGAGAGATGGCTCAGCTGTTAGGAGCACTGGCTGCTCTTTCAGAGGTCCTGAGTTCAATTCCCAGCACCCACATGGTGGCTCACACCCATCTGTAATGAGACCTGGTGCCCTCTTCTGGTGTGCTGAAGATAAAACATCCATATAATAAAGTACATAAATAAATAGATAAGAAGGGTTTTTTGAGATAGGGTCTCACTATATAGCTTTTGACTGGCCTGGAACTCACTATGTCGACCAGGCTGGCCTTGAACCTCTGAAGTGATGATACTAAAGGTGTCGTCATGCTCAGCCAAATATTTTCAGTATTTTCTCTTAGGTGTGTATGTCAGCATGTACATGCGTACTTGAGAGCTGGTCCTACAGAGGCCAGCACTGTTGGATCGTCCGGACCTGTACATCAGAGTGGTAGTAAGTGGACATGTGGGTGCTGGGAACTGAAGAACAGTCAGTACTCTTAGTCTGACTGAGACATTTTTCCAGCCCTAGGTTATACTTCTAATGGGTTAAAATTATTCTCTTTCGGGCTGGAGAGATGGCTCAGTGGTTAAGAGCATTGCCTGCTCTTCCAAAGGTTCTGAGTTCAATTCCCAGCAACCACATGGTGGCTCACAACCATCTGTAATGAGGTCTGGTGCCCTCTTCTGGCCTGCAGACATACACACAGACAGAATATTGTATACATAATAAATAAATAAATATTTTAAAAAATTATTCTCTTTCTATAGCCTAATTTCTTAAAAAAAACAGCTGCTTATTACTCTGAGTTATGGTAAGCTTTGGGGTGGGTATCTGTTTGTTGTTGGGACAGTGTTTCCTGTAGCCCAGGCTTGCCTTGAAGTTGCTTTGTAGCTGAGGCTGGCTTTGAACTCTGGATTCTTCTGGAGCCACCATGTCTGTTTGAAACCATGTCTTTTGATTGAAAGGTATTAAAAGCCCTGGACCGGAGCGCTGTTCCTGTGTGCACATAGCAGCCAAGTCTCCAGGCCACACTGTGGTGACAGTCAGCGTGGCTGGGCATGAAGAGCAGGTTGGGAGCAGCGCCACATTTGCCGCGTATGAGCCTCTAAAGGTGAGCTGTCGGTCGCTAGGCCTGGTAAACCCTGGCTGCTCACCATCCGTTCTCTCCACGAAGGCTCAGCGGTCAGGATCTGTGGCCTTTTTACTGTTGTCTCTGTTTAGATCTCAGTTCACATCGGACCTCTGTGGCATGGGAGTTTATCCCCCAAGCTTCCTGAATGAACTCATTCAGGCGCAGCTTTTCTTTTCTTTCTTTCTTTTTGTTGTTTGTTTGTTTTTAGACAGAGAGTTTCATGGAGCCCAGGCTGAACTTCAATTAGACATGTATCCAAGGATGATCTTGACTTCTGCTCCTCCTGTTTCTACATCACAAGTGTGGAGTTACAACAGTGTTCAGTCACACTCAGTTCATGCCCTGCGGGTTGGAACTCAGGCCTCATGCATGCTAGGCAAGCTTCCAACCAACCAATGAATAAGCAAATAACCCCGCCCCCAACTGAACCACATCCCCACCTGTCAATAGAAATAATATAATAATATTATCTTTATCTTGAATTAGCAAATTTTAGGTATTTAACTGTCTTATTTAGTAATGAGGTATAAGCTATAGGAAATTAATCACATGAGATATTAATTTTAAGGTAATAGCTGATTTTTACATATGTATATATCTCTGTAGGCACTCCTCACACAGACTATTAGCACAGTTCCTTTGGAAGATAGCTACGTCTCAGCAACCTCCTGTCCTATGGAAGAAGGGTCAGTCATATTTACCCCTCATGTTTCTGTATTTTCAGAATAGCAGCCATTATTTGGGGCCATTAGGGTTAGTCCATTAAATATTATGACAAGTGGTTCAAAATAAAAGCAGGGCGAGCCTTAGAACTGCCCAGACGTGACCTGAGTGAGGGGATCTGTGCTAAGGCAGAAGAGGGAGAAGCTCACAGGGCCTCAGCCCCACACAAAAGCCCTACAGGCAACTAAGGATGCTGAAAGCGGGAGCCATAGTCCCCTCCACGGAAGAGCGCACCAGCTGGTTCTTGTCTTAGCTATGGTTACTGTTGCTATGAGGAAACACCATCACAAAAAAGCATGTTGGGAAGGAAACGGTTTTTCTGGCTTATATTTCCGCATCATCAAAGGAAGTCATGACAGGATCTCAAACAGGAAGGAACCTGGGAGGCAGGAGCTGATGCAGAGGCCTTGAAGAGGGGCTTCTTATCACCTTGTTTCCCACAGCTTGCTCAGCCTGATTTCTTTCAGACCCCAGCATCAGCCCAGGGATGGCCCCGCCCACAATGGGCTGAGCCCTTCCCATCAATCACTAATTAAGAAAATGTCTTACAGCTCTATCCTGTTGAGGCTTTTTTTTTTCTTTTTGGTTTTTCAAGACAGGGTTTCTCTGTGTCGCCCTGACTGTCCTGGAACTCACTGTGTAGACCAGGCTGGTCTTGAACTCATAAAGATCCACCAACCTCTGCCCTCTGCCTCCAAGTACTGGATTAAAGGCACGTGCCACCACTGCCCAGCTGTGGAAGCATTTTTTTTCAAGACAGGATTTCTCTGTACAGCTTTGATGCCTGTCCTGGAACTAGCTCTTGTAGACCAGGCCTCGAACTCTTAGAGACCCACCTGCCTCTGCCCCTCAAGTGCTGGGATTAAAGGCTTGAGCCACCACCGCCCGGCTGGAGGCATTTTTTTAGCTGAGGTTTCCTCCTCTCAGGTTGACATAAACTATCCAACACAGTCTCCAATTCCAGATGGTCAGCCATGAAAACACACATTATACAGACTGGACAGGCTGTATTTGTGTACTTAGGAATATATATTTATATATACACAAGTGTGTGTGTGTGTGTGTGTGTGTGTGTGTGTGTGTGTGTGTGTGTGTAAAACAGCAAAGAGAAAGAAGCCATGAACTTGAGAGAGAACAAGAGGAGTTGGAGGGAGGAGAGGGAAGGGAGAAAAGTATATAAATGTGTTCTATTCTCAGCCAGGCATGACAGCACATGCATTAATCCCAGCACTAAGGATGCTGAGGCTGGTGAGTCTCAAGTTTGACGTCAACCTGATCTACAGAGCAAGCTCCAGGGCAGCCAAGGCTACATAACTGAGAACCTGTTTTCAAAATAAATAATAAAAAAGTTAAAAGATTATAATCTCAAAACAAAAATTATAGGGGCTGGGGAGGTGGCTCAGAGGTTAAGGGCACTGACTATTCTTCCAGAGAACCTGGGGTTCAATTCCCAGCACCGACATGACTGCTCACAGCTGCCTGTTATTCCAGTTCTAAGGGGCCCTATACCCTCACACAGACATACATGTAAGCAAAACACCAATGCACATAAAATAAAAATTATAATAAAGAAGAGACCCTGTCTCAAAAAATTCTTATAGAGAAAAGGTGTGAGTAACAGTAATCAGAGAAAGGGGTTATGAATTTGAAAGAGAGAAAGGGGAATACATAGGAGAGCATTGAGAGGAGAGGGGAAGGGAAAGAGGTGGATAGACAGGCAGAGAGACAGACAGACAGACAGGTAAGAGATAGATTTTTGTTTTTCGAGACAGAGTTTCTCTGTGTAGTTTTGGAGCCTGTCCTGGAACTCTCTCTGAAGACCAGGCTGGACTTGAACTCACAGAGATCCGCCTGCCTCTGCCTCCTGAGTGCTGGGATTAAAGGTGTGCACCACCAGCACCCGACTGATAGATATTTAATCCAGGCACTGGGGAGGTGGAGGCAAGAGGATCAGATCCAGGAGTATGGGAGACCCGACTCTTTCTAAAGAGATAGTAATAAAACAATTCCCTAACTATGTAAGATGAATCTGTTTCAGGCTGTGAATCCTGTGGAAGTGGCCTTGGTGACATGGCAGTCTGTGAAGGAGATGGTATTTGAAGGGGGCCCTCATCCATGGATCTTGGAGCCTTCCCGATTTTTTTTGGAACTGAGCATGGAGAAGCCAAAGGGCATTAGAGTGACAGAGACCCGGCTGCCAGCTAAGAGGAAGCAGAACCAGTATGTTTACCGAGTCCTGTGCCTGGAACTAGGAGAACAAGTAAGGAAAATAGCCTCTTCCTTCCTTCCTTTGTTCCTTCGTTCGTTCGTTCGTTCGTTCGTTCCTTCCTTCCTTCCTTCCTTGTTTGTTTGTTTGTTTGTTTGTTTTTTGAGACAGGGTTTCTCTGTTCATCCCTGGCTGTCTTGTAGACCAGGCTGGCCTTGAACTCAGAGATCCCACTGCCTCTGCCTCTCTGAGTGCTGGGATTAAAGGTGCTCATCATCATTGCCTGACATTGGTGTGATGTTGCAATGTTTGTTTCTTTAAGAAACAAAGAGGGGGCTGGAGAGATAGCTCAGAGGTTAAGAGCACTGACTGCTCTTCCAGAGGTCCTGAGTTCAATTCCTAGCAACCACGTAGTGGCTCACAACCATCTGTACTGAGGTCTGGCGCCCTCTTCTGGCGTGCGGGCATACATCGAGGCAGAATGTTGTATACATAATAAATAAATAAATCTTTAAAAAAAGAAACAAAGATTCATTTTATTTATGTGTACTTGTATTTGCCTTCATGTGTGTAAGTGCACTATGCTCTCAACCACTGAGTCATCTCTCCTTCCCCCCAGTTTTTTTTTATTTATTTATTATGTATACAATATTCTTTCTGTGTGTATACCTGAAGGCCAGAAGAGGGCACCAGACCTCATTACAGATGGTTGTGAGCCACCATGTGGTTGCTGGGAATTGAACTCAGGACCTTTGGAAGAGTGGGCAATGCTCTTAACCGCTGAGCCATCTCTCCAGCCCCAGTTTTTTTGTTTTTAACTTTTGGATACTTACTTATCTATATTTTGTTTGGTTTGGCTTTTTGAGATAGTCTTGATTCAGCCCTATCTATCCTGGAACTTGCTGTGCAGACCAGGCTGCCTTGAACTCACAGAGACCTACCAGCCACTGCCTCCAGTTTTGTGACTGAAGGTGTGTGCCACTAAACCAGGCCCGTATAACTTTCTTCTGGGTTTCACTAGCTTCCTTAGCCTGATTTCCTTCTTCACATGTGCCCTGTGTGCCATGTGTAGATTATATTAAGACATGTGCGGACACACACGTGCAGATGCCCATATAGCCTGAAATTGACATTGGGTGTCTTCCCTAATCGCTCTCCCTCTTATTTATTGAGACAAGGTCTCTTGCTGAGCCTGGATCTTACTAGTCTTGCTAGCCAGCTTGCTCCTGTGTGCCATCTCTGGTCCTGGGATTACAGATGGCTACCATGCCTTTTTGGCTTTTAGGTAGGTTCTAGAGACCCAAACTCCAGTCCCCCACATTTCCACACTCGGCTATCTCCCCAGCCCCTAGCCAGGGCTACACAGAAACCCTGTCTCAAAAAACAAGAACAAAACAAAAGACTCTTCTCCCCCCCCCCCCCAACTATCAAGAAGTGGACTTGCTGACACCTACAGTGTGTGATTCCGTTCAGGGTTCTGAGGGTGCTACACTTTTCTGCACGGTGGAACCGCTCACTCCTGCAGCAATGTGCCCTGTCCCTTTCTCCGTCCTAGTGAGCAAAAGCATATCCATTCACTACCATGTCTGCTAAGGTTTTCCTAATAAAAATAAGCTTCAGGGACTAGAAAAACTAAACTCGGGTGAAGAGCACTTTCTCTGTCTACAAGCATGAGGAGTTCTGGAGAGTTCTGATCCCAGTTATGATATATAATATCCCAGTGCATACATATTTGTGTGTATGTGCATATGTATATGCATTCGTGTGTGTGTATGTATATACATTTGTGTGTGTATGTATATGCATTCGTGTGTGTGTGTATGTATATGCATTCATGTGTGTGTATGTACGTATGTATATGCATTCGTGTGTGTATGTGTGTATGTATATGCATTCATGTGTGTGTATGTGCGTATGTATATGCATTCGTGTGTGTATGTGTGTATGTATATGCATTCGTGTGTGTGTATGTATATGCATTCGTGTATGTGTGTGTATGTGCATTCTTGTGTGTGTGTATGTGTGTTGAATGTTCATGCATTCATCCATTGATGGACACTTTGGTTGCTTCCATGTTTAGCTACTAAGTTCTGATCTGATCTGAGAGTCTGAAACCTCTGGCCCTAGCACCCATGCAATAAGCCAGACACAGTCCCGCCCACACCTGTAACCCCAACTTCCGACTTAACACATACCATCCCACCCTCTTCCAGGGCTCCCGGTTCAGAGGAAGACTGCCTCAAAGGAATAGAGCAGAGGGGTGGAGGGAGCTGCCTCTTGCCCTCCAGTGGCCTCTGTGTGAAGTATTGTTAGTTACCCAGTGGGTCCATTGGTAGCACCCATAGTCACATGGGTGTGTCCACTAGGGCATGAACAACCATATCTCCAAAGAACAGGGATTCTTCCTCCTTCAGTAGCGGTTAACTGCCAACGGCTCCTCTATGGAGCTATGGGGCCTTGGGGTCCCGTTCCCATCCACACTGTAATTTTTTAAACCAAAGTAAGTAAATAAGATAAAATACAATAAATAAACTTTATAAATTTTTTATTGATATTTATTGAACTCTACATTTTTCTCTGCTCCCCTCCCTGCCATTCCCCTACCTCCTTCAACCCTCCCCCAAGGTCCCCATGCTCCCAATTTACTCAGGAGATCTTGTCTTTTTCTACTTTCTACTTCCCATGTAGATTAGATCTATGTAAGTCTCTCTTAGGGTCCTCATTGTTGTCTAAGTTCTCTGGGATTGTGGTTTGTAGGATGGCTTTCTTTGCTTTATGTTTAAAAACCACCTATGAGTGAGTACATGTGATAATTGTCTTTCTGTGTCTGGGTTACCTCACTCAAAATAATGTTTTCTAGCTCCATCCATTTTCCTGCAAAATCCAAGATGTCGTTATTTTTTTTCTGCTGTGTAATATTTCATTGTCTAAATGTATCACATTTTCCTTATCCATTCTTCAGTTGAGGGGCATTTAGGTTGTTTCCAGGTTCTGGCTATGACAAACAAAGCTGCTACGAACATAGTTGAGCACATGTCCTTGTGGCACGATTGAGCATCCTTTGGATATATTCCCAAAAGTGGTATTACTGGGTCTTAAGGAAGGTTGTTTCCTAATTTTCTGAGAAATCACCACACTGACATCCAAAGGAGTTGTACCAGGTTGCATTCCCACCAGCAATGCAGAAGTGTTCCCTTTTCCCCACAACCTCTCCAGCATAAGTTGTCATCAGTGTTTTTGATCTTGGCCATTCTTACAGGTGTAAGATGGAATCTCAGAGTTGTTTTAATTTGCATTTCTCTGATGACTAAGGATGTTAAACATTTCCTTAAGTGTCTTTCAGCCATTTTAGATTTCTCTGTTGAGAGTTCTCTGTTTAGGTCTGTACTCCATCTTTTTATTGGATTATGTGATCTTTTGGTGTCCAATTTCTTGAGTTCTTTGTATATTTTGGAGCTCAGACTTCTGTCTGATGTGGGGTTAGTGAAGATCTTTTCCCATTCTGTAGGCTGTCATTTTGTCTTGTTGACCATGTCCTTTGCTTTACAGAAGCTTTTCAGTTTCAGGAGGTCCCATTTATTAATTGTTTTACTCAGTGTCTGTGCTGCTGGGGTTCTATTTAGGAAGTGGTTCCCTGTGCCAATGTATTTAAGTGTACGTCCCACTTTCTCTTCTATGGAATTCAGTGTGGCTGGCTTTATGTTGAGATCTTTGATCCATTTGGACTTGAGTTTTGTGCATGGTGATAGATATGGGTCTATTTTCATTCTTCTACATGTTGATATCCAGTTATACCAGCACCACGTGTTAAATATGCTTTCTTGCCGGGCGGTGGTGGCGCACGCCTTTAATCCCAGAACTCGGGAGGCAGAGACAGGTGGATCTCTGTGAGTTCGAGACCAGCCTGGTCTACAGAGCTAGTTCCAGGACAGGCTCCAAAGCCACAGAGAAACCCTGTCTCGAAAAAAACAAACAAACAAAAAAAAAAACAAAAAAAATGCTTTCTTTTTTCCATTTGATATTTTTTGCTTTCTTGTCAAAAATCAGGTGTTTGAAAGTGTGTGGATTAATATCTGAGTCTTCTATTCAGTTCCATTGGTCCTCCTATCTGTTCTTATGCCAATACCAGGCTGTTTTCAGTACTGTAGCTCTGTAGTAGAGTTTGAAGTCAGGGATTGTGATGCCTCCAGAAGTTCTTTTATTGTACAGGATTGTTTTGGCTATCCTGGGTTTTTTGCTTTTCCATATGAAGTCGAGTACCATTCTTTCAAGGTCTTTGAAGGATTTTACTGGGATTTTGATGGGCATTGCATTGAATCTGTAGATTGCTTTTGGTAAGATTGCCATTTTTACTATGTTAATTCTGCCTACCCAAAAGCATGGGAGGTCTTTCTACTTTCTGGTGTCTTCTTCAATTTCTTTCTTCAAAGATGTAAAGTTCTTGTCATACAAGTCTTCCACCTGTTTGTTAGTTACTCCGAGATATTTTGTAATATTGTAATATGTAATTTTGACTGCACAAATGATGATGCTGCTGAGTAGCTGTGTTCACAATTGCCTGTAATTGCAGCTCCAAGAGATCATCCTCTGGTCTCTGTGGGTTCCTGTATACACACACACACACACACACACACACACACACACACACACACACACACAGGGCTTCATGGCTAGAGATCATCCCCTGGTCTCTGTGGGTTCCTGTATACACACACACACACACACACACACACACACACACACACACACAGGGCTTCATGGCTAGAGAGTTGTCTCAGTGATTAAGGAGAGCCTACTGCTCTCTCAGAGTACCCGAGTTTGGTTCCCAGCACCTACGTCAATTGGCTCACAACTGCCTATAGCTTTAGCTCCAGAGGATCTCTATGCCTATGGCCTCTGTGGGCACGTCCACCCACTGCACGTGCGCGGGCACACACACACACACACACACACACACACACACACACAATTTTAAGGATCATCTTCTTTTTTATTTTTTTGGTTTTTCAAGACAGGATTTCTTTGTGTAACACAGTCTGTTCTGGAACTAGCTCTTATAGACCAGGCTGATTTCGAATTTACAGAGATCCACCTGCCTCTGCCTCCTGAGTGCTGGGATTAAAGGCGTGCACCACCACTGCCTGGCAAGAACCTTTTAAAAAATATTTTTTGCTTAACTTTACTTTATGTACATTGGTGTTTTGCCATGGGTGTCGGGTCCCCTGGAACTGTAGTTACAGACAGTTGTTAGCTGCCATGTGGGTGCTGGGAACTGAACCCAGAATCTGTGGAAGAGCAGCTCTTAACAGCTGAGCTATCTCTCTAGCCCTAACTTTAAAAATCTTAAAAACAAAAATAATAATTTTTTTCAAAAAGACAAAAAACAAGAAGTTCCAAAGAGTAGAGGAATGAACGGCTTGTCCATCCGGAAGTCACAAACTTAGGTATTTTCATTCTTCCTACAAGGAAATGAACCTGCTGTTGTTAGCCACACTGGAGTCACTGATAGTGGGTGGTCTGCTCAGAACTTGGAAGGGAGTAGGCAGTGCTTTCAGTACTTTTCTAAAATGCAAATTTATGTTTAATTTTAATTTATATTATAAATTAATATTTTTTTGGTTTTGGTTTCTCGAGACTGGGCTTATCTGTGTAGCCCTGGTGTCTTTCTTGATTGCTTTCTGCCATTTAAAAAATAGATTATTTGGACTGGAGATTTGGCTCAACAGTTAATAGAGCCGGGCGATGGTGGCGCACGCCTTTAATCCCAGCACTCGGGAGGCAGAGGCAGGCAGATCTCTGTGAGTTCGAGACCAGCCTGGTCTACAGAGCTAGTTCCAGGACAGGCTCCAAAGCCACAGAGAAACCCTGTCTCGAAAAAAAAAAAAAAACCAGTTAATAGTACTGGCAGCTCTTCCAGAGGACCCAGGTTCAATTCCCAGCACCCACATGACAACCCACAGTGTGTAGCTCCAGTCCCGGAAGATCTGGCTCTCACACATACATACAGGCAAAACAGTGCACATAAAAAAATAGATTATTTAATGTGTAGTGGGGAAAGCATATACCTTTAAGAGATTGTCTGATTATTATATTCAGAAGGGCTACTCTACAGTGGCGTTAGGTTCATTCTGACTTATGTAGTTGGGCACAGTGGCCATCGAGGGCCCACATGTCAATAACCCTCTGATGTTTCCTTAAAGGTCCTCACTGTACGGATTGGGAATCACCCGGGTGTCCTGAACCCTAGTCCTTCTGTGGAAACAGTGCAGGTGCGCTTCATCTGTGCCCACCCTGCCAGCATGCTGGTGACACCAGTGTACAAGGTGGCAACTGGTACTCAGCCGTGTCCTCTGCCACAGTACAACAAGCAGCTGGTAAGTGCAGACTGTCGTCATAGGCGCTTTTGTCTCCAGTGTATGCTTCCGCTGTCAGGCGAGAGGCACTGCTGGACTTGTGCTCAGATGGCAGAGGAACTACCTTACAGTCGGGAACATTTAGTAGCACAACTGTCTACTGTACTAGGAAATTGTGGCTGAAGACAAATGAGCCCCTGAATAGTATCTAAATTGTTTTACCAACATCTCCCCTGTCAAACCTTTTGCTAGCATTATAAATAAGTAAGGGAAATTACTTCTGTGGCACAAGTACCTCGATGACCCATGGTAAACAACGCCCAGCACTGCCCAGCACGGTGACACAGAGGTGAAGTCACTCTCTAGGTGAAGCAGGCACTCAAACGTGAACTCCTCCTGCCTCAGCCTCCTGAGTGCCAGGATTACAGGTGTGTGCTATCGCGCCTCCCCCACTTCTTACTCTCTAGTACCTGACAGCCCTGTTACCACGGCTCCCCCCGCCCCTCTCTTCCTACTCTCCAGTGCCAGACAGCCCTATTACCACGGCTTCTCCCCCCGCCCTTCCTGATGGCCCTGTTACTGAAGTCAGTTTGAGTATAGGCATTGTCTCACATCTAGAGCCCTCCTCTTGAGTGACTGGAGTTTGTGTCAAGTTGACATAAAACTAGCCAGCCCAGGGACTAAGTGTCCTTACATGCAGTCAAATCAAGGCTAGAAAGGTACTTCAACAATTAAGAGCACTGGCTGCTCTTCCAGAGGACCTGAGTTCAATTCCCAGCAACCATGTCAGGAGTCTCACTCCTGTAACCACAGTTCATGAGATCCAACACCCTCTTCTGGCCTTCCTGGGCACCGGCACATACATGGCTCACACACACACACTTAGGTATACATGAATACACATAGATAAAGATGAAGTCTTTTTTTTTAATTTATTTACTATGCATACAGGGCTTTACCTGCACACCAGGAGATGGCACCAGATCTCATTACAGATGGTTGTGAGCCACCATGTGGGTGCTGGGAATTGAACTCAGGACCACTGGGAGAGCAGCCAGTGCTCTTAACCTCTGAGCCATCTCTCCAACCCTGATGAAGTCCTTTTTAAAATAATGAATCAACAAAAATCCTAAAAAGACTTAAAAAACATTTGGTGGAATATATAGGGGAAATTGAGATATTGACTCTGTATTTAATGATGCTACATGAATGCGTGTGTCTGTGTGCGCGCATGCTTGGGCTGTGATGCACAAGTGGAGGTCAGAGAGCAACCACACGTATCAGCCCTTTCCTTCCATCATGTTTGAAATAGGGTCTTTCTTCTTCACCCTTGCATGTGCTAAGCTAGCCGCCTTCCTCCCATCAGGGAGTCTCCTGTCTCCACCTCCCATCTTGCTGTAGGGGCGCTAAAATCACAGACACATACTACACCAGGCTTTATGCAGGTTCTGGGGATCTGAACTCCCGTGCTCATGCTTGTAGCTCTAAAGCCCGCTGTAAAGCCCTCTGAGCCCTCTCCCCAGAACTTATGTCGCCATTCTTAAGCACAGGGGGGTTGGAGAGACGGACAAGTGATTAAGTTCTTGTGCAGACCTGAGTTCAGTTCCCAGTACCCACACCCAGCAGCTCGTGATCACCTGTAACTCCAACTCCAGAAGACTCGATGACTCCTTCTAATCTCAGGGGGTGCCTGCATGCGTGGGCATGGATACACACGTGGACATGCATAAACATACACATGCACATAGCCTGTGGGTGCCTGCATGCGTGGGCATGGATACACACATGGACATGCATAAACATACACATGCACATAGCCTGTGGGTGCCTGCATGCGTGGGCATGGATACACACATGGACATGCATAAACATACACATGCCCATAGCCTGTGGGTGCCTGCATATGTGGGCATGGATACACACGTGGACATACACATGCACATAGCCTGTGGGTGCCTGCATGCGTGGGCATAGATACACACATGGACATACACATGCACATAGCCTGTGGGTGCCTGCATGCGTGGGCATGGATACACACGTGGACATACATAAACATACACATGCCCATAGCCTGTGGGTGCCTGCATATGTGGGCATGGATACACACGTGGACATACACATGCACATAGCCAAAAATAAAACTAAAAGATATTTTTCTTAAGTACAGTATTATTGTTTTGTTTGTTTACATAGAAAATGTTCTCTTTCATAGGAAATACATGATGAAATATTTGGGGTGGGGCAAAGTGCCATAATAGTTACATCACTCAGAAATTAAAATGCAGCTAACACAATACCTGCCCTGTTGGAAGAGGGAGCTGCTTGTTGGTCCCAGCCGCCCCGCCACTAAATAATCACACAGAAACTGTATTAATTAAATCACTGTTTGGCCCATTAGCTCTAGCTTTTTATTGGCTAACTCTTATATTAATTTAACCCATTTCTATTAATCTGTATATCACCATGTGGCAGTGGCTTACCGGCAAGGTTTCAGCATGCCTGACTCTGGCGGCTCCATGGCATCTCTCTGACTCCGCCCTTCTTTATCCCAGCATTCAGTTTAGTCTTTCCTACCTACCTAAGTTCTGCCCTATCAACGGGCCAAGGCAGTTTCTTTATTCATTAATGGGAATCACAGCACACATAGGGGACTCCCACATCACTGCCCCCAAGCCCTGAAGCCGAGGAATAAAGGGAAGAGGAAGAGGAAGCACACACACCCAAAGTTAACAAGCGCTGGACCAGGTCAACTTAAAAACTGTCAAAGTGGAAGGCTGAGAGGAGATGTAATTCCTGTCTTCAATCATAGCTTGCCACCCCTAAGGCTACTGAATTAACTAAATTATTGTATGTGCTCATGTGTTTTGTGTGTGTGTAAATATGTTTGCCATGGTTTGTGTGTGGAAATCAGAGGACTACTTTATGAAGCTGATTTTCTCTTTCTATCTTTTGTTAGTTCCAGGGATAGAATCCATCCCAGGATTTTATAGCAAGGGCCTTAACCCACTGAACTGATCTGATGGCCTCAAGTTTTTATAAAAAAATCCTTTCTGACCTTTTCTTTTCATGTAGATTCCTGTGTCCAGCCTGAGGGACTCGGTCCTGGAACTGGCAGTATTTGATCAACATGGGAGGAAGTTTGATAATTTCAGTTCATTAATACTCGAATGGAAATCTTCCAATGAGACGCTAGCCCATTTTGAAGATTCTAAGTCGATGGAGATGGTAGCCAAAAAGGATGGCAGTGGACAGACCCATTTGCACGGTACCGTAAGAGCTTGCGGGTGTAACCGGGTATTTGCTTACACGGTCCACATGCTGCCTGTGGGCAATTGTTTCCTTCCAAATTTCATCATGTGGCCTTTCATCTTTGATATATGTGCTTTTTTTGTTTTTTTTTTTTTGGTTTTGCGAGACAGGGTTTCTCTGTGGTTTTGGATCCTGTCCTGGAACTAGCTCTTGTAGACCAGGCTGGTCTCGAACTCACAGAGATCCACCTGCCTCTGCCTCCCGAGTGCTGGGATTAAAGGCGCGCGCCACCATCACCTGGCTTATGTGCTTTTTTTGTATTTTGTCTTTCAAGACAGAGTGTCTCTATGTAGCCCTGGCTGTCCTGGAACTCTCTCCATAGATGAGGCTGACCTCCATCAAACTCAAGAGATCCACCTGCTTCTGCCTCCCGAGTGCTGGGATTAAAGGCATGCGCCACCACTGCCCGTCTATTTGTGCTTTTTTAATAGAAAAACATAAAGGTAGGATTGGCGGTGCCACTCAGTGAGAGACCATATATGTAGTCTATGTGAGCCCTGGGGCCTGCCCCCCCCCCCCCCCAGTGCTGAGAAATCCAGAGGGGGTTGGTAGAAAGGAGAGAAAGAGAAGGGGAGGATCTGGGAATGTCGCCGTTTGGTAGTGTTTTCCTGACTCAGTCTTTAGCACTAGATAACAGCACGGTGGCTCTCACACCTGTAATCTCAGCACTCTGGAGGAAGAGGCAGGAGGATCACTGGCCTGGGCCCGTGAGATGCCTCCGTAGTTAAACATGCTTGCCACTGAAGATTGGAGACCTCGTTTGAACCCACAGAGCCCATTGACGTGTGGAAGGAGAGAGATGACCCCTCAAAGATCTTCTCTGACCCTACAGTCCCATTCCCTGTCTCTGTAGAATCACTATGGTGGCAGAGGCTGTGCATACATATCCTGAAAACTAGAGGCCTCCAAGGCCCTCGCCGCCACTAGCGAGGCTCAGGTCAGTGTGCCCTTTGTATCACACACTTCACTTTGGGCAAAGCAACTGCGCAAACGTCTTCCCAGGCTTCCTGCTGGCAAGGCTCCAGCATTGAGAGGGACAGCGAAGTCTGCGCTTTGGAGCAATGCTGCCACTATGTACCAAACAAGGAGATTTGGAAATACTTCAGAGGCCACGGCTGAGTCTGCGTGGTCACCGATCTTGGGCATCCTACCCACAATAGACTGAAACCGCAGAGGAGGTAGGGGAATCCTGAGGCCACAGTGTGCTCGCATGAACATGAGGACTTTTCTAGCGGGTGCCAAGGGACACTGGCTGATTTCACAGCTGTTTGTACCCTGCTGTGGCTCTTCCTTTGCTGGGCCTGCCCCAGAGTTCACCACTGGTTCCTTACTTGTACTCACCACCTCTGCTGCAGAGCTGTCTTCGGGGAGGCGAAAGGTGACAGATGGACCGGGGTGATGCTAAGAAGTTTGCAGATAGCCTGCCTACAAAAGGAAAGGACTTATGGGCAGAGAATCAAGAGCCCCCGCCCAGGAGTGCTTGCTGCCCCAGCTCCTGGGACCCCCTCCACCCAGGAGTGCCTTTGTGTCACACAGGTGGCTGTAGGTGCTGTGTTTGGGGAAGTAATTGATGAGGATGGCTGGTTCCGGTGCTGCTCTGAACACTGCTTCTCTGAAGAGCTCTCTCCATGAGCTGCAGCTTCATTGCTGGAATGTTCCAGCGACTGGACTCTTTCCTCCTTGGCTCCCTCTCCGGACTGTGGGTCTTCCAGGGTCAGGAGCTTGCCTTTCTAGAGTACAATTGGTAGGTGGACTTTGAGTCTATATGTGGTAGAAACTGCATCCTCACAGCAAAGAGCCCTAGCCCACTACTTTTCCTGGGAGGGGCTTCCAGCATGTCTGCAAAGCCGCCAATCAAGGCAAACTCTTCAAGTGAGCACCTCTCACTGTCATCTAGCTGCCTGCACCCCCCTTCAGGGAGTGAAGGGTCATCAAAGGAAACTGAACACTGGGGAAAAAAAGTCCTCTGAGGTCCACAGTGTCCCATGGCATGTCCCCTCACACACGTCAAACACACAGGAAAGATTAAAAAAAGAAGGAGGAGAAGTTGAGGTCATCCTCAGCTACACCACTAGTTTTGAGGTCATCGTGGTATAACAAAAACCAAAAGAAGGAAGGAAGAAAGGAAGGAGAGAGAGACAGAGAAAGAGGCACTTGGGAGGCAGAGGCAGGCAGATTCCATTGAGTTCAAGGCCAGCCTGGTCTACAAAGTAAGTTCCAGGATAGCTACACAGAGAAACTCTGTCTTGAAAAAAAAGAAAAAGAAAGAAAGAAGAAATAAAAAAGGAAAGAAAAAGAAAGAGGAGGAAGGAAAAAAGAAGTGTGGGATAGTGGATATGGAAAAGAAAAAAGAAGTGAAACCTCAGTACAGAATGTATCCAGGGAGGTAAAATAACCCCTCCTTAAGACAAAAAGTAAACAACTCAGAATAGCTTCAGGAAGTTCCTAAAACTGACCAGATTCACTAGGTCCCTCCCTTCCAAGAATAAACAATAAAGACAGCTGAAAGTGACTTCAGACAAGCTGAGCTGCTTGGAAGAGACACAGACCAGACAGCCTGGGAGAAGCAGAGATAAGCCACACTGCGAAGAGGCGAAGAGGCGGCTGAGACCCAGTGAGCTCCAGGGTCAGGACACTCTCCAGCCTGTGATGCTACCTGCAGACCGGGCATACACCCCAAGTTTCCAGCATCTGGGAGCTGTCACCTATGCTGGGGTGGGCTTTTTGATACAACTGTCTTCAAATTATTTCTACTCATTTAAGTAACTCCTCATCAATATTCATGTAAGAAATCCCAATAAAACTCAGTGGTCCAGCAAGGTGGGCTTTGGTGGTATCATGCTTTGTGGTCTGTTGTTGGGTCTGTATCTGGAGTGAGTGGATCTTTGTTTCCACATCCCCTTGAATAGTGCCACACAGATGGTGAGGGGGTCTGAATGGGTGTGGACCCCATAGACTCAAATATCTGAATGTTTGGTTCCCAGCTGGTGGGCTACTTGTTTAAGAAGGATTAGGCAACATGATCTTGCTGGAGGTGTGTCACTAGGGGACTTAAGGTTTTCAAAGCCCACACCATCCCCAGCTAGCTCTCTCTGACTCATGTTTGTGGATGAGATTTAAGCCCTCAGCTATGACTTCAGCACCCAGCCTGCCTGCTTACAGCCATGCCTCCCACTGTAGTGATCATGGAACCGTGAGCCCCAGATTAAATGCTTCTTTTATAGATTTTCTTGGTCATAATGATAGGAAAGTAACTAAGCCAGATGGGGAGGAGAAGAAAGAAACACAGCTCTAATCCCAGAACTGGGGTCTATAGCAAGAGGCAAGCCTGGGCTATGGGGTAAGACCATGTATCAAAACAAACAGGAAGGGAAAGGGCAGTGAGAAGGTGCTGCAGGGAAAGAAACTTGCAGGGAAGCCTGACAACCCAAGATAATACCATGTGGCAGAAGGAGTGAACCAGTTCCTAAAGCTATCCTCTTACTGTGAGTCCACCGAACAAGAATAGAGACTGTTTCACAAAGTCTTTCAGTAGAATTAAACAAGCTTCATTTTCTGTCAGACAGAACTGTCTCTTTAAGGCAGGTTTGAAAGAACAGCCTAGAACACAGAAGAAAGTGTGGGGCTCATATAGATCAAAACCCGCAAGACTGGAAGGTCCCAAGGGGTTTTAGTTGTGCAGGAACTGGGCAGAACATCTCCTCAGGGTGGAGATCAGGGTCTGGTCAGAGTGTAGGCTGTGAAACATGATGTCAAACTCCAGAAAATGGATCAAGAGAAGGTCAAACTTGAGTGTTACAGAAAACAGGGATGAAGTGTTTTTGACTTCGTAACAATATGGCCTCTTAAATCTTAAACTGGAGTCTGGTCGGTCCAACACTTACCTGTGTACACACAAAATAAAAAAGTAAACAAATAAGCCGGGCGGTGGTGGCGCACGCCTTTAATCCCACTGGGGAGGCAGAGGCAGGCGGATCTATGGGAGTTTGAGGCCAGCCTGGTCGACAAGAGCTAGTTCTGGGATGGGCACCAAAGCTACAGAGAAACCCTGTCTCGAAAAACAAAACAAAACAACAACAACAAAAAAAACAAATAAATGGGGGCTCGAGAGAACTAGAACTCCAGTTCCAGGGCACCCAACACCCTTACACAGACATACATGTGGGCAAAACACCAGTGCACATAAAATAAAAAGAAAATAAACAAATAAATGTAAGAAAAAAACATTAAAACTGGGCATGGTGACACAAACCTTTATTCCAGCACTCAGGTGTCTGGGAAGTGCAGGATGATGCTTATTGTGTTCAAGGCCAGCCTGAACTGCATGAGACCCTCAAGACAACAAAGAGGAAAATTAATTTTAAAATGGCTTGAACTATGCCCATAAAAATCCCAGCAAAATTCTTCAAAGACCTCAAAAGAATGGTACTCAACTTCATTTGGAAAAGCAAAACAATCCTGTACAATAAAAGAACTTCTGGAGGCATCACAATCCCTGACTTCAAACTCTACTACAGAGCTACAGTACTGAAAACAGTCTGGTATTGACATAAGAACAGAAAGGAGGACCAATGGAACCAAATAGAAGACCCATATATCAATCCACACATCTTCAAACGCCTGATCTTTGATAAAGAAGCAAATAATATCAAATTGAAAAAAGAAAGCATATTTAACACGTGGTGCTGGCATAACTGGATATCAACATGTAGAAGAATGAAAATAGACCCATATCTATCACCATGCACAAAACTCAAGTCCAAATGGATCAAAGACCTCAACATCAGAGGTCTGATCTCCAAATATACAAAGAACTCAAGAAATTGGACACCAAAAGATTACATAATCCAATAAAAAAATGGAGTACAGACCTAAATAGAAAACTCTCAACAGAGGAATCTAAAATGGCTGAAAGACACTTAAGGAAATGTTCAGCATCCTAAGTCATCAGAGAAATACAAATCAAAACAACTCTGAGATTCCATCTTACACCTGTAAGAATGGCCAAGACCATCAACACTGATGGCAACTTATGCTGGAGAGGTTGTGGGGAAAAGGGAACACTTCTGCATTGCTGGTGGGAATGCAAGCTGGTCCAACCCCTTTGGATGTCAGTGTAGCGATTTCTAGAAAATTAGGAAACAACCTTCCACCTGCATCCAGAAGTTCATCCCTTCCTGACAGCATCCTCTCTGCCGTCCTCTGCGTCACCCTCCACACTAATGTCCTCAGTGATTGTCCTAAAACACAGGTCTGGGATGGAGAGCAGAGAGACTGCCCTCTCAACCTGCACAAAACCTGGGTTTGATCTCCAGCACCACGTAAACAGGATGTGATAAGCTCTGCCGTCCCAGTGCCCAGGCCAAAGCAGGAGGTCAGAGTTCCTGGCCATCTTCCAGCCTCCAAGTTCAAGATAAGCTCCAGCTGCACAAGACCCTGAGTCAAAAATAACAAAACCATGAAACAGCCAGGCATGCTGGGTGCTCACCTTTAATCCCAGCACTCAGGAGGCAGAGGCAGGGGGATCTCTGTGAGTTTGGAGGTCAGTGTGATCTACAGAGTGAATTATTTCCAGAACAGTCAGAGCTGTTACACAGAGAAACCCTGTCTCGAAAAACTAAACAAATCTTTGAAATAAAATAGAAAGTGAACATAAAGGATCTGCAGACAGAGCTCAGTGTTACACACTAGCCTCAGATGTCACATAAGCGCTCCAACACCCAGCTGCCCCACTCTCCCAGGAACTCTGATCGTTAACTATGGCAGTGTCTCTCCTGCCCTGGCTTTATACACAAGCTCCATGTTCCTTTAGATGTTCCTCATCACTGAACTATAAACTGTCTCTCAGGAGACTGGGAACTTCCGGAATTTCTCTGCTCCTAGTCTGAAGTAGACATTCTGAGCATCAGGTGGTAGCGTATGCTATAATCTCGGTGACAGGAGGCAGAGGCCGGAGCAGCCCAAGTCCTGGGACAGCTTAGGCTATAGCAAGTCAGGGCCAGCCGGGGGATGTGAGACTTTGTTTAAGGAAAGGAAAGGAAAGAGGGTTGGCCGTGGTGGCACAGGTCTTTAACCGAGCACTCAGGAGAGAGAAACTGGTGGATCTCTGCGAGTTTGAGGCCAGCCAGGGTTATGCAATGAGAACCTGTCTCAAAAAGAAATGAGAGAGCAAAGCAGACAGACAGACAGACAGACAGACAGACAGACAAAGAGGTACAGCAGATTGACTCAGCAGGTAAAGGTGTGTGATGATGACCTAGTTCAATCCCCACGACCAACATGTTGGAAGGTAACTGAGCCCACAAATACCCTCGGACACATGGACCCCACCACCACACACACACGCACACGCATTAAACTAAAAACAGTAGCGATGCACCATTTCAATTCTTCTAGTGACTGATTGTCATGTGTATAAAGATAAGGGAGCCAAGAGAAGGCCCCAAAAGACTCCCTGTCACTGCTATTTATAAATTGAAAACTTATATACAAAAATGACCCCATGCATTTGCTTTCTGTCCATTTGTGGAATTATAGGCCATTACAGGAAGAAAGAATTTTAGGTTTTGCCTGGCCTAATTTCTCATTTAATAAAGGACATGAGAGGTCAATTTTTGCTCCAAGTCATGCAAACCCAGTGTTCTCTTTTTTTTTTTTTTTCAGAAGGACAGATGTGAAAGTGTTCTCCTTTTTTTTTTTTTTTTTTGACTTCCCCCTTTCAGTGTTTTTCTCTCCACAGTAAATGTTGGAAAACACTGAGACAGACTTTGGTTTTCCGGAGACCGCTTTGCAGAGGGTGTTACTGTCTCTTACAGTGTTTTCCTGCTTTAGGCCATCAGACCCTTAAAGTCCATCGAACGAAGGGGACTGTGCTCATTGCAGTCAACTTCGTGGGCTATTCAGGAAAGAAAAGCCCGGAGGTGAGTGAAAATTCTCATTACGGGGATCTAGATTAGGGCCTGGCATGGCCGCCGCACATGCCTGCAATGCTAGCCTGAGCTACGGAATGAGATCCTATCCCAAAACGCAACAGTTTATAAAAAAAAAAGAGAGAGTCTACAAAGTTAAGTGGGCAGGGAAAGGGGGGTCTAGGAAGAGTTGGGGGAGGGGAGGATATGATCAAAATATGTTGTATGAAATTCTCAAAGAACTAATAAAATTAAAAAAGGACTGGGCGGTGGTGGCGCACACCTTTAATCCCAGCTCTTGGGAAGCAGAGACAGGTTAGGTTAATCTCTGTGAGTTCGAGGCCAGCCTGGTCTACAGAGTGAACTCCAGGACAGCCAGAGCTACACAGAAAAACCCTGTCTCTAATAATAATAATAATAATAATAATAATAATAATGAATAAAAATAAAGAAGGAAGGAAAGAAGGGGAAGAAGGAAAGGGAGGAAAAGGGAAAGAAATAGAATGAACTCAAATGTAAAGTTCCTCTCTAGAAGCCACTAGGTGGAATTTTCTCCTCGAGTCAGTTTCTGCTGTCCTCTGTGCTCACTCCCTGGTTAGGAAATCTCCAACTCGCCCAGATCTGCAGTGGCGGAACTGCTCCTGGTGGAGGATGTCACTGTGAGGCCCAAGAACGCTACCATCTACAACCATCCTGACGTGAAGGTGAGGAGACGCCTGCCTACCTGCTGACAAGCTGCAGTGTCTTGAAAGCCAGTCTGTGGCGGTCCCGTCTTGTTGTCTTCTGTCTGCACACTGTTCTTTTGTTACATAGAAGTCATCTCCTGGGGGGGCTGAAGAGATGGCTCAGCGGTTAAGAGCATTGCCTGCTCTTCCAAAGGTCCTGAGTTCAATTCCCAGCAACCACATGGTGGCTCACAGCCATCTGTAATGAGGTCTGGTGCCCTCTTCTGGCCTGCAGACATATATGGAGACAGACTATTGTATACATAATAAGTAAATATTTTCAAAAAAAAAAGTCATCTCCTGTGGGCTATAAACCAAAAGCAAGGAGCATTGTTTGTCTGATTTTTCTACAGGAAGTATTTCACCTTGTGGAAGGGTCTGGCTACTTCCTAGTCAACAGCAGTGAGCAAGATATCGTTACCATCGTTTACGCAGAAGCAGAAAGCTCTATCCAGGTGGGTTGGTGAGCTTTCCAAGCTCAAGGTCTCAGTTCAAAGTGCTTTTTTGTTTTGATTTTGTGTTTTGAACTTTTTATCACATTATTTAGTGTGTGTGTCTGTCTGTCTGCGTGTATGTGTGTTAGTGTCTGTGTATATGTCTCTGTGTGTGTCTAATCTATATCTTTATACATCTTTACAAATGAAGCATAAACAAAAGCAACAATTATTAAATGAATATTCCACAACAAGAGAGATGGCTCAGTGGCACCTCCTACTGAGACCAAGGAACCCTCCCACTGTGCTGTACCTAATAAGCACACCGAGGTTCTGGGTTACTGTGTGGTTGGAGAACCCCGCCCAGAAAAAAAAAAAGCGAGAGATGGCTCAGTGGTTAAAAACACTGGCAGCTCTTCTAGAGGACCTGGGTTCAAGTCCCAACACCCACATTCACAATTGTCTATAACTCTAGTTCCAGGGATCCTCTGGCCTCTGAAGATTACCCATCACATGACAATTTATCAATATAATTCATATCACAACTATTATCATGAAGAAATATTGGGTTTTGTCAAATATGTTTTCTGCATGAACTAAAATAATTATATGATTTCCATCCTGAGTCCATGTAGATTATGTATCACATTTATTAACTTGTATACATGGAAACAGCCCTGCATCTCTGGAATGAAGCCAGTTCAATTACAAGGAACAATCTTTGTTGTTGTTGTTGTTGTTTTTCATTTTGGGAGACAGAGTTTCTCTGTGTAACAATCCTGGCTATCCTGGAACTCACTTTGTAGAAGAGCCTGGCCTCAAACTCAGAGACCTGCCTCTGCCTTCTGGGTGCTGGAATTAAAACTGTGAACCACCACTGCCTGGCTCAACAATCTTTTTGATGTGTTGGGATTTTTTGTTGTTGTTTTTTTAATTTTTTTGATTTTTGTTTTTCTGAGACAGGGTCTACCTGTGTAGTCCTGGATGTCCTGGCACTCCCCAGGTTGGCCTCAAACTCACAGAGATCTACCCGTCCCTGCCTTCCTAGTGCTGGGATTAAGGCATGGGTTACCACTTCCAGTTTGATGTGTTCTTGGGTTTGGTTTACACGGTTTTGGGGGTTTATTTTTGGGTTTTTTTTAAGGTAGTTTTTAAGACAAAGTGTCACTGTTTGCCCTGGGTAGCCTGGTACTCAGTATGTAGACCAGGCTGCTCCTAGAGTTCAAGGCTTATCTCATCTCTGCCTCTATCCCACGGGTACTGGGAGTGGAGACACGAACCACCATGCCTACCTACAGTATTTGTTTTTGTTTTTGTTTTTTTTTTATTTTTGTATTTTTGTTTCTTCAAGACAGAGTTTCTCTGGGTAGTCCTGGCTGTCCTAGAACTTGCTCTGTAAACCAGGCTGGCCTCAAACTCACAGAGATCTGCCTGCCTCCTGAGTGCTGTGATTAAAGGCGTGTACCACCACACCCAGACCTGTTTTTAATACATGTTTTATTCTACTAGTTTTTAGATTATGTGTATACGTGAGTGCCAGTGGCAACCAGGGCCAGAGAAAGGTGTCTGGTCTCCCGGAGCTGGAGATAGTGGCTGTGGCACGTGGGATATGGGTGCCGGGAATTGAATTGGGTGCTCTGAACACAGTGATCACGGCCACTGACACTGGGAGTGGACACAGGGTGACCACGGCCACTGACACTGGGAGTGGACACAGGGTGACCACGGCCGCTGACACTGGGAGTGGACACAGGGTGACCACGGCCGCTGACACTGGGAGTGGACACAGGGTGACCACGGCCGCTGACACTGGGAGTGGACACAGTGATCACGGCTGCTGACACTGGGAGTGGACACAGGGTGACCACGGCCGCTGACACTGGGAGTGGACACAGTGACCACGGCCGCTGACACTGGGAGTGGACACAGGGTGACCACGGCCGCTGACACTGGGAGTGGACACAGGGTGACCACGGCCGCTGACACTGGGAGTGGACACAGGGTGACCACGGCCGCTGACACTGGGAGTGGACACAGGGTGACCACGGCCGCTGACACTGGGAGTGGACACAGGGTGACCACGGCCGCTGACACTGGGAGTGGACACAGGGTGACCACAGCCGCTGACACTGGGAGTGGACACAGGGTGACCACGGCTGCTGATAGCAGACACAGGGTGACCACGGCCGCTGACACTGGGAGTGGACACAGGGTGACCACGGCTGCTGATAGCAGACACAGGGTGACCACGGCTGCTGATAGCAGACACAGGGTGACCACGGCTGCTGATAGCAGACACAGGGTGACCACGGCTGCTGATAGCAGACACACAGTGACCACGGCCGCTGATAGCAGACACAGAGTGACCACAGCCGCTGATAGCAGACACAGGGTGACCACGGCTGCTGATAGCAGACACACAGTGACCACGGCCGCTGATAGCAGACACAGGGTGACCACGGCTGCTGATAGCAGACACAGGGTGACCACGGCTGCTGATAGCAGACACAGGGTGACCACGGCTGCTGATGCACAGTAAGTAGCTTTGGTACAAAGACAGAAGCCAAGTGTCATCCATTTTCACCGCCACCTCCACCTGCAGTCATAGCCCATACATATGTGTTTTCTTCATGAAAGTCACCCTGCTGGTGACTAAGGAGCCCGGGGTGTGTGTTAGAGTCTGCTAATACAGGTCTGTGGTTCTGCCTCGCACTAAACACCATCTACTTCCTTCTAGGTGGTTCCAGTCCATCCTGGATTTCTAACCTTGGAAGTGTACGACCTGTGCTTGGCTTTCTTGGGTCCAGCAACTGCCTGGCTCAGGGTGTCAGACATACAGGAGGTGGAGCTGGATCTGATCGACAAGGTGAGCGTTGTTTCGTGTCAGGAGTGGCGCAGGCCTGATTCACTCCCCCAGCACATTTACGAGTATCTCCTCCACTCAGCTCCTGCAGGCCTTAGACTAATGCAACGCCTTTAATCTCTGTGAGTTCCAAGTCAGCCTGGTCTAAGGAGTGAGTTCCAGGACAGTCAGGACTACACAGAGTAACCCTGTCTCCAAAAACAAAACAAAACAAAAATGTGCACCATCAGACTAGAGAGATGGCTCAGTGGTTAAGAGCACAGCTGCTCTTCCAAAGGTCCTGAGTTCAATTCCCAGCAACCACATGGTGGCTCACAACCATCTGTAATAAGATCTGGCGCCCTCTTCTGGCCAGCAGCATACATGCAGGCAGAACACTGTATACATAATAAATAAATAAATCTTAAAAAAACAGTATGTGCCATCATCACCTGGCTGACTTAATTTTTTTATTTATTTATTTATTTATTTTGGATTTTCGAGACAGGGTTTCTCCGTAGCTTTTTGGTTCCTGTTCTGGAACTAGCTCTTGTAGACCAGGCTGGCCTCGAACTCACAGAGATCCGCCTGCCTCTGCCTCCCGAGTGCTGGGATTAAAGGTGTGCACCACCACCGCCCAGCACCCAGGAGGCAGATCTCTGTGAGTGTGAAGCCGACCTGTTCTACCTCATGAGCTTCAGGCCAGCCTGCGCCACATAGTGGGGAGGGGAGAAGAGGAGAGGCTGGGGTGGAGAGAGCCGAGTAGATGGCTCCATGGGTGAGACTGCCAAGTCTGAGAACCTGACTCCCCTAGGACCCACGTGGTGGGAGAAGAGGGCTAACTCCTGCAAGCCGTGTTCTGACCTCCCTGGCACACTGTGGCATATACAAGCGTGCACACAAAAATAAACATATAAAGACTGACCTCCCTGGCACACTGTGGCATATACAAGCGTGCACACAAAAATAAACATATAAAGAAAGGAATGAATGGGGGGGCTACAAATATCGCACACAGCTTCAAGATCATTGCTCAGAGGCCTACCAGGAGCATCTGGATGCACAGAAATGTCTGTCCCCTCAGAAATGTCCCCATCCTTACTCAGTGGAGTGCATATGCTACATGCTACCTTTTTCAACTGCTAGGTTGAGATCGGCAAAACCGTGTTAGTGGTTGTGAGGGTTCTTGGCTCTTCCAAACACCCTTTTCGGAACAAGTACTTCAGAAACATGGATGTCAGACTTCAACTGGCGTCTGCCATTGTCACCCTGAGGTAAGTTCTGCTCAGTACCGACAGTCTCCCTCCTGGTGGCCTGGTCAGCTTCCCTTACCAAAAGGGTTCCCTCCTGTCCTTTTGGTAGTTTACTCAGTCCATGCTCTTTCCCACAGTCTGTGTCTATATTCATTCAAGCTGGGTGCTGTGGTGTGTACCTGTAAGCCCAGCGTTCCAGAGGCTGAGACACAAAGACCACAGGTTCGAGGCCAGCTTATGCTCCATAGGACTCTCTCAAAAAAACGAAAGTAGGGGCTGGGGAGATGGCTCAGTGGTTAAGAGTTTGATTCCCAGCCCCTACATGGTGTCTCTCGACCATACATAACTCCAGTTCCAGGGGCTCCAACGCCCTCTTCTGGCCTCCGTGGGCACCAGACACACAAGGGGCACAGACATGGGCACAAACTCATATAAACTAAAATTATAAAATTAAATATTAAAACTTAAAAAGTCAAGAGCCCTAACTGTCTTGTTTGAGCACTAAAATAGGTCTTTTTTTTTCCCTGAAACTCTCTTGGGATGTTATCTTTTGGGACTGCTTCTGCCTGGAAGACCTTCGAAACTGTGTTGGCCAACGAACACTCTTAGTATTCTTTGAAAACGAAGAGATACAAGGATTTCCTGGGCACGGTAGCTTATTTCTGTCATCCCAGCACTTGGGAGACAGGATTAGGAGTTCAAGGCCAGCCTAGGTTATATGAGATTCTGTCTTAAAATATGAAGAAAAAGTGCTACAGATTTGGTATTCCCAGTTCTGCCCCTCCGTTTTCATTGCACTCACTCCTTGTCAGCCTTAAAAAAGGCTTTGCTCCCCTGGCACCACCGTCATTGCGGAAGGTTAGGCTTGACTTTGGAGATGCATTTTCCGGAAGGTCCCTCTAGCCAGAATTAGAATGTATTGAGCATCTTAGAAAGAACAATTACTGGTCTTTCTCAAAACCAGATCGTAGTAGGACTTAGTGGTGCATGACTTAAACCCAGCATTGGAAAAGCAGAGGCAGGAAGATCTCTGTGAATTCAAAGCCAGTCTGCCCTATGTAGAGTTCCAGGACAGCCAGGACTATAGAGAGAGACCCTGTTTTGGAAAACAAAATAAACCGCTGGGCAGTGGTGGCGCACGCCTCTAATCCCAGCACTCAGGAGGCAGAGGCAGGCGGATCTCTGTGAGTTTGAGGTCAGCCTGGTCTACAGAGCAAGTTCCAGGACAGGCTCCAAAGCCACAGAACTCCGAAGCCTGTCTCAAAAAAGAAAAGAAAAAGAAAGGAAAGGAAAACAAAATAAACCAAGCCAAACCACTACCAGAGCCCCCTGGTCTTCCTCACCCCCACACTGACCTTTGCAGGCTAATGGAGGATCAGGATGAGTACTCTGAAAACTACGTGCTCCGGGCCGTCACCATTGGGCAAACTACACTTGTGGCCACTGCCACAGACAGGATGGGAAGAAAGTTCACATCCACACCGCGGCACATCGAGGTGAGTAGTCTGTGCAGGTCCTCACTTAGCGTCGTCCGTCCCTTCTGTTTACACATGGCAGGCTTTCTTGAGATTTTTCTGTTTACAATTAACTGTCTCCTTTCCCCCAGAATTAAATAAATATATGGGATCCAGTTCTTGTAGAAAATTTAGAAAGCACAAAAAATGTTAAAGATTTAGAAATGTCAGGGTAAAGTGGGCACACCACACACACACACACACACACACATATATGTATTCATGGGCGGGTGAGACTGCTTAGCTGGTACAGTGCTTGCTAGCAAAGCACCATTGTCCCGTGAGCTCGATCCATGAACACATGATGGAAGCAGAATCTGACGCCTGAAAGCTGTCCCCTGGCTTTCACACACATGACATGCACACACACTAATAAAAATAAATTAATAACCCCGGTGTGGTAGCACACACCTTTAGTCCTAGCCCTGGGGAGGCAGAAGCAGGTGGTTCGCCACGAGTTTCAGGCTGGACTACATAGCAGGTTCCAAGACAGCAAAAGAATCATAGTGAGACCTTGTCTCAAAAATCACTAAAAATAATTTATCAAAAAATGGAATAAGAAATCTGTGCCAGGCAGTGGTGGCACACACCTTTAATCCCAGCACTCAGGAGGCAGAGGAAGGTGGATCTCTATGAGTTTGAGACCAGCCTGGCTACAGAGCTAGTTCCAGGACAGTTAGAGCTGTTTCACAGAGAAACCTGTCTCGGACTCTACCATTATCAAGCTTTTCTTTATGGTAGTGCTTCTTGTAAAATCAGAACTCAATAGGCAGAGACAGGAGAACTGTAGCAAGTTTGAGACCAGCCTGGTCTATCTAGAGTTTAGGACCCACGCCCCTCCAAAGCTTCACAATTAGACCCTGCTTTAATAAGCAAACATACAAAAGTATATTTTCTGGGGCTAGAGAGATGGCTCAGTGGTTAAGCCACATTACACAACCATCTGTAATGAGATGTGGTGCCCTCTCCACCCTGCAGGCGTACATACAGAAAGAGTACCACATACATAAAATAAATCTTTAAAAAAAATTTTAAAAGTAGCTGGGTAGTGGTGGCGCACGCCTTTAATCCCAGCACTTGGGAGGCAGAGGCAGGCGGATCTCTGTGAGTTCGAGGCCAGCCTGGTCTACAAAGCTAGTTCCACAATAGTCAGTACTGTTACACAGAGAAACACTGTCTCAAAAGTTCAAAAATAAATAAATCAATCAAAATTAAAATAAGTAGGGTTGCCGGGCGGTAGTGGCGCACGCCTTTAATCCCAGCACTCGGGAGGCAGAGGCAGGCGGATCTCTGGGAGTTCGAGGCCAGCCTGGTCTACAAGAGCTAGTTCCAGGACAGGAACCAAAAGCTACAGAGAAACCCTGTCTCGAAAAATCAAAAAAAAAAAAAAATAAGTAGGGTTTCTTCCCTTTTTAATTCTATTCACTTTCTCTCAACTTTTTTTTCCTTTTTTAAAAATTTTGTGTGTGTAAATGTTTTGCCTGGATGTCTGTGTGTCTGTGTACCATGTAGAAAGCAGAGAAAGTAGGCCCAAGAGGGTATCAGATCCTCAGGGACTAGTCACACACAGTTGTGAGCCACCACGTGAGAGCTGGGAATCAAAGCCAGGTCCTCTAGAGGAACAGCCAATGCTCTTTTTTCTTAATTTATTTCCTCTTATATAATACACCCCGACTGCAGTTCCCCACACACACACCTGCCAGGCCCCACCCACCCAGATCCACTCTTTTTCTGTTCCCTTCAGAAAAGAGCAGGCCTCCCAGGGATGTCAGCTTCACATGACAGCAACATACAATAAAACTAGGCACAGACTCGTATATCAAGGCTGGACAAGGCAGCCCAGTAAGAGGAAAAGGGTCTCGAGAGTAGGCAGGAGAGTTAGAGACACCGCCACACTCCCACTGTTAGGAGTCTCAGAAAAGATCAAGCTAAACAACCAGAACATACATGCAGAGGACCTCATGCAGACCCACATAGGAGCCCCGCCCATATAGGAGCCCCGCCCACATAGGAGCCCCGCCCTGTTTATTCTCCTGGTGTCATTTATCCTCTGGCTCCTACAGTTCTTCTTCCCCCTGCCTGAGAGTTCCCCAAGCTCCATGAGGAGGGCACCTAATGGAGATCTCCAGGTTGGGCTCTCTCTGCATAGAGTTTAGCTGTGGGTCTCCGTATCTGCTCCCATCCACTGCCAGAGGAAGCCTCTCTGATGACAACTGTAGCCAGTGCTCTTAACCTATCTCCCCAGTTTCTCCCGCCCGTCTATCTCCTCGCATCAAACTCCTAAGCTCAGTGATTCTCCTGCCTTGGGCATCTGAGTACACAGTGTAAGTGTGTAACAGCATTCCCAGCTCCTCCTGAGTACACAGTGTAAGTGTGTAACAGCATTCCCAGCTCCTGAGTACACAGTGTAAGTGTGTAACAGCATTCCCAGCTCCTGAGTACACAGTGTAAGTGTGTAACAGCATTCCCAGCTCCTGAGTACACAGTGTAAGTGTGTAACAGCATTCCCAGCTCCTGAGTACACAGTGTAAGTGTGTAACAGCATTCCCAGCTCCTGAGTACACAGTGTAAGTGTGTAACAGCATTCCCAGCTCCTGAGTACACAGTATAAGTGTGTAACAGCATTCCCAGCTCCTGAGTACACAGTGTAAGTGTGTAACAGCATTCCCAGCTCCTCCTGAGTACACAGTGTAAGTGTGTAACAGCATTCCCAGCTCCTGAGTACACAGTGTAAGTGTGTAACAGCATTCCCAGCTCCTGAGTACACAGTGTAAGTGTGTAACAGCATTCCCAGCTCCTGAGTACACAGTGTAAGTGTGTAACAGCATTCCCAGCTCCTGAGTACACAGTGTAAGTGTGTAACAGCATTCCCAGCTCCCCTGAGTACACAGTGTAAGTGTGTAACAGCATTCCCAGCTCCTGAGTACACAGTGTAAGTGTGTAACAGCATTCCCAGCTCCCCTGAGTACACAGTGTAAGTGTGTAACAGCATTCCCAGCTCCTGAGTACACAGTGTAAGTGTGTAACAGCATTCCCAGCTCCTGAGTACACAGTGTAAGTGTGTAATAGCATTCCCAGCTCCCCTGAGTACACAGTGTAAGTGTGTAACAGCATTCCCAGCTCCTCCTGAGTACACAGTGTAAGTGTGTAACAGCATTCCCAGCTCCTCCTGAGTACACAGTGTAAGTGTGTAACAGCATTCCCAGCTCCTGAGTACACAGTGTAAGTGTGTAACAGCATTCCCAGCTCCTGAGTACACAGTGTAAGTGTGTAACAGCATTCCCAGCTCCTGAGTACACAGTGTAAGTGTGTAACAGCATTCCCAGCTCCTGAGTACACAGTGTAAGTGTGTAACAGCATTCCCAGCTCCCCTGAGTACACAGTGTAAGTGTGTAACAGCATTCCCAGCTCCTCCTGAGTACACAGTGTAAGTGTGTAACAGCATTCCCAGCTCCTCCTGAGTACACAGTGTAAGTGTGTAACAGCATTCCCAGCTCCTCCTGAGTACACAGTGTAAGTGTGTAACAGCATTCCCAGCTCCTGAGTACACAGTGTAAGTGTGTAACAGCAGTCCCAGCTCCCCTGAGTACACGGTGTAAGTGTGTAACAGCATTCCCAGCTCCTGAGTACACAGTGTAAGTGTGTAACAGCATTCCCAGCTCCTGAGTACACAGTGTAAGTGTGTAACAGCATTCCCAGCTCCTGAGTACACAGTGTAAGTGTGTAACAGCATTCCCAGCTCCTGAGTACACAGTGTAAGTGTGTAACAGCATTTCCAGCTGCTCCCAGATGTGTATTTTGTTTGTTATGACAGGGTCTCACTCTGTAGCCCAGACTGGCCTGGAACTCACTATGTAGACTAAACTGGCCTTGAATCCAGAGATATCTACCTACTTCTGCCTTCCAAGTCTTGGTATTAAAGACATGCATCACCTTGCCTGGCCTCTTTGTCTATTTTAACATAAATAAGTAATACTGCCTTGTTTGTTTTTTATATAGTGTCTCATGTATACTCCATGCTGGCTTTATTATCCTGGGGGCTGAGACTACAGGCATCTGCTACCCAAGTCCCATTCCATGTGGAAGTGGAGCCTGAGCCCAGGACTCTATACTAGTGTTGTGGCAAGCACTCTAGCATCTGAGCTACAGCCCATCCCTATCCAGGCTCTTCATCTTAGTCTGTTTTATTTTAAATTTATTTATTATGGATACAGTATTCTATCTGTGTGTATGCCTGAGGTGAGAATAGGGCACCAGACCTCATTACAGATGATTGTGAGCCACCATGTGGTTGCTGGGAATTGAACTCAGGACCTCTGGAAGAGCAGTCAGTGCTCTTAACCACTGAGCCATCTCTCCAGCCCCCTCATCTTAGTCTTATATTAAAAGTGATTTCTCAGGGCTGAGAAGAAGGCTGGGTCAGTAAAATGATTACAGCACAAGCATGGGGCAAGAGTAGGAGGAGCTGCAGCTTCAAAGCCAGCCTGTCTGCATATGCTGGCCAACCAGAACTGCACTGTGACATCATCTGCGAAAAACGAGAAGTCAGACAGTGGTGGGACACCTTTAGTCCCAGAGGGAGTTCCAGGACAGCCTGGGCTACACAGAGAAACCCTGTCTCAAAAAGGAAAAGAAAACAAAAAGACAAAAAAAAGCCAAAAAAAAAAAACCAGCAGCAACAACAACAACAAAACATGAATAGATAATCAAAAGATAGGGGCTAAAGTTGGCTAAACAGTGGTAAAGTTCTTGCGTAGCCTCTCTAAGACCCTAGGTTCTATATACCCAGCATGGAAAAGAGTAAGAAGTTGGTTTGCAAACATACCTTTACATTTTTTTAATGTTTTTTGGGGTTTTTTTTCTTTTTATTTTTTGGGGATCTGGGGGGAGGTTGTTTATTTTTTTGTTTGTTTGTTTTCTAAGATAGGGTTATTCTGTGTAGCTTTAGACCCTGTCCTGGAACTAGTTCTTGTAGACCAGGCTGGCCTCTAACTCAGAGAGATCCACCTGCCTCTGCCTTCCCAAGTGCTGGAATTAAAGGCATGCGCCACCACTGCCCAGCCTAATTTATTTATTTTTATTTCATGAACATTTGTTGTGTTTTGCCTGCAGATATGTCTTTGTAAGAGTGTTGGTCATCTGGAGCTACAGACAGTTGTGAGCTGCCATGTAGATGCTGGGAATTGAACCCGGGTCCTCTGGAAGGGCAGCCAGTGCTCTTAACTGCTGAGCCATCTCTTCGGGTCCCTTATCTTTACATTTTTGACACTCGGTGGCATATGCCCGAGAATGAGATATTTTGTTTTCTATAGTTTATGTTCAAAAAAGAAATTAAAATATAATCTTAACTGTTTTTTACATTTATTTTATTTATTTCGTGTGTGGAGGGTACTAATGCCACAGCCAGGATGTGAGGTCAGTGGAATCAGCCAGGCTTGTCAGTCTTGGTGGCAAGCAGAGTAAGCTGCTTAAACGAGTTGAGTTGTTTACTAATGTAAGTCAGACCACAGTGCACATGTCTGTGTTTCTAGTTTGTGCACAGAAAGCAGTGTTCCTTAGGATATGGCCACAACAGCAGAGCTGACCGTGGCTACTGTCGCCTTTTGTTCCTCTCTAGGTATTTCCTCCATTCAGACTTGTTCCGGAGAAAATGACGCTGGTTACAACTAACATGATGCAGGTGACTCTCTTGGGGTTTTTCTGGGGGGTTGCGTGTTTTTTTTGTTTTTGTTTTGGTTTGGTTTTGGTTTTTTGAGACAGGGTTTTTCTGTAGCTTTGGAGTCTATCCTGGAACTAGCTCTTATAGACCAGGCTGGCCTTGATCTCACAGAGATCTGCCTGCCTCTGCCTACATTAAAGGTGTGTGCCACCACTGCCTGGCTTGGGTTTTGAGACAAGGCCCACACTAGCTTCGAACTCCTGACAACCCTCCAGCCTCAGTCGTTCACATCCTAGAATTACAGGCGTATGCCAGTAATATATGCCAATCTATATCAATGATTTAGATTATTTTTATTCAGATTTTTTTGTGTTTTTGTTTTTGCTTTTGTTTTTTTTTTTTGAGACAGCCCTGGCTGTCCTAAAACTATCTCTGTAGACCAGGCTGACCTCAGACTCACAGGGATCCACCTGCCTCTGCCTCCTGAGTGCTGGGATTAAAGGCGTGCGCCACCACCACTTAGCTGAGATTTAGTTATTTTATGTGCATGAGTGTTTTGTCTCTATGTATACCACATGCAATACTCAAGGATGCCAGAAGAGGGCATCAGGTCCCCTGAACTGGACTTAAGCGCTACCTGTGATGTGGGTACTGGGAATTGAATCTGGTCCTCTGGAAGGGCAACCAGTTCTCTTAACCACTGAACCATCCTTCAGACCCCAATATAGATACTTTTAAAGCATAACATGATTTGTTGTTTCTGTTTTCCATGCATACACATTTCCTGTACACCCAGGGCAGCTGGGCTGATGAAGAAGAAAGTCAGGTCTCTGATCCACGATACACGTGGTATTCTTGGGAGTCCCGTGGGCCATTTGTAGCACACAGTTCTTGTACACACATTTGAACTGATGTGGTGTATGCTGTCTAGGAGATGGAGAAGAGGTGTGATTGCCACACTGCAGGCTCTCACTGGTGTTTGAATTGCAGATAATGTCTGAAGGCGGCCCTCAGCCGCAGTCTATCATCCACTTCTCCATCAGCAACCAGACGGTAGCTGCTGTTACCAGGCGGGGACAAGTCACGGGGAAAGTGGTTGGCACAGCCGTTGTGCACGGCACCATCCAGACAGTGAATGAAGACACTGGCAAAGTCATCGTGTTTTCCCAGGTATTTCTTGCTATGCTGTGCTCTGCTCTTATTGGGGTAATGGGCACAGGTGACGAGGAGGATGCCAGCAGACCAGGAATGTCCTTCCAGCTCCCCTCATCTGGTGTAGAAAACACGTGGGCTCTGGCAGAGAACCCACAGAGCTCTTGGCATTGTTGTAATGTGTGGTCCTGAGCCCTTCAGAACTTTTTTAAAGAACAAAATCAAACATATGTGGTTGGGCTTTTCGTTGCCGTTGAACATCAGGAACAGTATGTCTAACGAGCTAGCTGTAAGCGTCTCTGTCAGCGCGGAAACTCCCTTAGCTAAGCTCGCTCTGCACTTGTTGCGCAGGATGAAGTCCAGATTGAAGTTGTCCAGCTACGGGCTGTGAGGATCCTGGCAGCCGCAACCCGACTCGTCACAGCCACTGAGGTAAGTTGTACAAAGCATGTGGGTTCTCCTTCCTTTCTCTCTCCCTCCCCAAATCTGGTTTTATTTTTTTTTTCTAGGATTTATTTATTATTGCCAGGCATGGTAGCTCACATCTTTAATCCCAGCACTCAGGAGGCAGAGGCAGGCAGATCTCTGTGAGTTCAAGACCAGCCTGGTCTACAGAGCAAGTTCAAGGACAGCCAGGGCAACACAGAGAAACCCTGTCTCATGGGTGTAGCTCCTGCACTATGGGGCGGTAAGCAAGCCGGGAACTAGGCTGGAGACTTAAACACACACACACACACACACACACACACACACACACACACACACACACACAGACTTGGGGCCACGGGTCATCCTTAAAACAAGAATGCCAACTTTATTGTACTCCAGGGAAGCTTATATAGGGATTCTTAACTGATAACCACGCCCCAGTTCTTGGGATTTCCAGCTGTAAAACCCACCAGAATTCACTCCCCTGCCATCAGGAACTCATGAGGGTCTCATGCTCAGAGCAGCTGCAGGCACAGGAAAAAAAGTTGTTTTGCTCAGTTCACTCCAGCAGGCACAGGGTCTGAGGCAGGCAGAGAAAGTCAAGGGGTCAGGGGTCTGCAGTCCCCAACATATGGATGTTTTCCTGCATGCGTGTCTGAATAGCACATGCATGCCTGATGCCCATGGAGGCCAGAAGAAGGCATTGGATCCCCTGAACCTGGAGTTATAGACAGTTGTGAGCAACCATGTGGGTGCTGGGAATGGAACCTGGGTCCTTTTGAAGAGAACCCAGTGCTCTTAATGGCTCTTAGCTCCTATATATGTTGTTTTACTGATACAGAGTCTTGCTATGTAGCCTGGGCTTGCCTGAAACCAAAGAAAATCCTGTGCCTCAGCCTCCAAAATTCTGAGATTCTGGGTGTTTGCCGCCATGGCCAGCTCTGAGATTCCAGGTGTGTGCTGCCATGGCCAGCTCTGAGATTCCAGGTGTTTGCCGCCATGCCCAGCTCTGAGATTCCAGGTGTGTGCCGCCATGCCCAGCTCTGAGATTCCGGGCACGTATGTGCCGCCATGCCCAGCTCTGAGATTCCGGGTGTTTGCCGCCATGCCCAGCTCTGAGATTCCGGGTGTGTGCCGCCATGGCCAGCTCTGAGATTCCGGGCACGTATGTGCCGCCATGCCCAGCTCTGAGATTCCGGGTGTGTGCCGCCATGCCCAGCTCTGAGATTCCGGGCACGTATGTGCCGCCATGCCCAGCTCTGAGATTCCGGGTGTGTGCCGCCATGCCCAGCTCTGAGATTCCGGGCACGTATGTGCCGCCATGGCCAGCTCTGAGATTCCGGGTGTGTGCCGCCATGGCCAGCTCTGAGGCTGGTATAAGAGCCATGTTCTGGGCTCACTGCTCTGATAATGCTGGGTAAGCAGGGTATAAAGCACAATGTCACACTTGGTTTTCAGATGCCAGTGTACGTCATGGGAGTGACTAGTACCCAGACTCCTTTCTCCTTCAGCAATGCCAGCCCCATGCTCACTTTCCATTGGTCCATGAGTAAGCGCGATGTGCTGGATCTGATACCCAGGCATTCAGAGGTATGGACTTATCTGTTTATATTGCCGTGGGAGTTTTAAGATTTATGTTTAATTATTAGTTAAGGGAGTATACATGTGTGCAGGTGTCCTTGAGGCAAGAAGTATCGGATCCATCACAGGCACTTGTGAGCCAAGGTTCCTGCAGGAGCAAATGCATCTCTCTGGCCCTTCACCTGAACCCCCACAAGTGTTTTTGACAGGATTCCATTATTTAGTACTGGCTGTCCTGGAACTTACTATGTAGACCAGGTTGGCCTCAAACTTGCAGTGATCCCCCTGCCTCTCTCCCATCATGTCTGGCCTGCCTTAGGAACCTTCTTGTTGTCTAAGGTTTTCATGACTTGTTCATTCTTCCATTACTTGGACTAAATTGACATAATTTTTTTTTTTGGTTTTTCGAGACAGGGTTTCTCTGTGGTTTTGGAGCCTGTCCTGGAACTAGCTCTTGTAGACCAGGCTGGTCTCGAACTCACAGAGATCCGCCTGCCTCTGCCTCCCAAGTGGACATAATTTTATTTATGCAAAAGTTTATCATTTAGCCGGACAGTGGTGGCGCACGCCTTTAATCCCAGCACTCAGGAGGCAGAGGCAGGCCGATCTCTGTGAGTTCGAGACCAGCCTGATCTACAGAGCGAGTTCCAGGACAGCCAGGACTACACAGTGAAACTCTGTCTTAAAAAAACAAAAAAAAATTATAATTTAAAAGTAGAAGCAGGAAAATGTAATTTATTTATACTTCAAATGAAAGACAAAAATCAGGAAAAAATAATGAAAGTGGCACAAGTGTCCTGTGTCCTGGATTTATTTTTGCCCAGGAATTTATAATTCAGTCTGGAATGACAGAAATCTCAGTTTTTCTAGATTTGTTTTGTTTTGTTTGCAGGGTTTCTCTGTGTGGCCCTGACTGTCCTGGAACTCGCTCTGTAGACCAGACTGGCCTCAAACTCACAGAGATCCGCCTGCCTCTCAAGTGCTGGGATTAAAGGTGTGCGCCACCTCCACCTGGCTCTTTTCTAGATTTGTACATTCACATCGGAGATTCTGCATTTTCAGAGTCTTTTTTGTTTGCTGAGGGCATTTCGTGGCATCTCAAGAACGTTAATACTTTGATACCATCCATAGTGCCAGCATGAGGCCCTGCTTTGGAATCCCAGAAGCCATGTAAAAAGTCCCAGTGTTGGGGCCTCTGGCCAGCTAGCCGAGTCCAGCTGATGACCTCCGGCCTCAGTCTCAGAAAGTCAGGTGCAGAGCCATCGAGGAAGGTGTCCAGCATGGACTTCTGGTTTGCACACAAGGTAGACAGGGAGGAACAGCTGCGTAAGTTATCCTGTGACCACACGTGTGTGCCCAATTTATGCGTATTTACAAACCACATTCACAGATACAGATTTTGAGCCTGGAACCCCTCGGTGGGGATGTCAGGTACCGTGGGTGTCATCCGGCTGCTATAGCCCACTGCTTGGCAGCTGGATCTGGGTTGAGTACCTTGCTTTAAGGGTGGCTAACCAAACTGCCCCTCCATGGTTGCCTCTGGTCTCTGGTGGATCTGGATGGACACAGAGAAATTGAACAGTACTACTTAAGACTATGTCTCTAACCAGCAGAATTCGCTCAGCAGTTAAAAGCACCCACTGTTCTTCCAGAGGACCTGGGTTTGATTCCCAACACCCACTTGGCTGCTCATAACTACCTGTAAATCCTGCTAGAGGGGATCCGAGGCCCTCTACTGGCCTCAGGGGGTACTACATGCAAATGATGTACAGACATACATCAGGCAAAACATTAATGTCTATAAAATTAATATTTTTCTTTGTTTATTTCTGTTGTTTTTAAAAATTTATGTATTTTATATATATATATATATATAGTGTATGTATGCCTGCATGCCAGAAGACGGCACCAGATTTTGTTATAGATGGTTGTAAGCCATCATGTGGTCTGGAATTGAATGCAGGACCTCTGGATAAACAGCCAGGGCTCTTAACCTCTGAGCCATTTCTCCAGCTCTCTGTTGTTGTTATTGACACAGGGTTTCTCTGTGTAATAGTCCTGGATGTCCTGGAACTCCCTCTGTAGACCAGGTTGGCCTTGAACTCACAGAGATTCACCTGTCTCTGCCTTCAAAAGAGTTCTGGGATCAAAGGTGTGAACCACCACCTCCCAGAAATAAAAATAAATAATAAAAAAATAATAATAAGACTGTCTCTAAGCTGGGCATAATGATGCACTCTTTGATCCCAGGACTCTTTGGGAGGCAGAGGCAGGCAGGTCTCTGAGTTCCAGTCTACTTGGTCTACACAAATTTCACACCTTCCAAGACTATACTGTGATACCTTGTCTCAAAATTAATAAGAAGAACAAGACTTGTAAGTTTTTGAAAATGGTTTTCATGCCCGTTCCATCAAACCGCTCACACTAAAGCCCGAAAAAGACAGAAAAGGGACTGGAGAGATGGCTCAGTGGTTAAGAGCACTGGCTTCTCTTCCAGAGGACCCAGGTTCAGTTTCCAGCACCCCTCTGGCAGCTCACAACTGTCTGTAGCTCAAGTTCCAGGGGACCTGGCACCTTCACACCAATGGACATAAAGTTAAACCTGTTATTTTCAGCGTATCCCTTTACTGTCTAGGTGTCTCTGCAGCTTCCAGCAGAGAACAACTTTGCCATGGTTGTTCACACAAAAGCAGCTGGCAGAACAACGATCAAGGTCACGGTCCGCAGCGAGAGCGACTCCTTTGGGCAGTTTGAGGGGAGTGTGCTGGAACTGTCTGACGAGATCCAAATCCTGGTGAGCACCCACCTAAGTCCCGCGTCTGTCAGTCCAGAAGCTGCTGCTGGCAACATCTCGGTCTGCAGCTCTAAGCGCGCCCGCCTTATCACACAGTGCAGAAGAAAACCCGGGTGGGGGCGCAGAAGGTGAAGTGCTCGCTGCCAAGCCTGGGGACTGGAATTTAGTTCCTAGAGCCTACCTGAAAGAGACAGAGATGTGGTGCATGTCTCTAATCTAGGGCCCCGACAGGCCCTGGGCTGGCGCATACAGCGGCATGGCGGGGAGGAGAGACATACTACTGCAGCTCTGCCAACTTTAGAAAGCTCTCCTCTCTCTTAAACTTAAAAAAAACCTGTTGTCCTCTGACCACACAAATACAGTGGCACATACAAGCATGTGCCCACGTGTCTCGCACACGCAAGCATGTGCCCACGTGTCTCGCACACGCAAGCATGTGCCCACGTGTCTCACACACGCAAGCATGTGCCCACGTGTCTCACACACACAAGCATGTGCCCACGTGTCTCGCACACGCAAACATGTGTCCACGTGTCTCGCACACGCAAGCATGTGTCCACGTGTCTCGCACACGCAAACATGTGCTCATGTGTCTCACACACACAAGCATGTGCCCACGTGTCTCGCACACGCATGTGTCCATGTGTCTCGTACACACACACAGTAAGCATAAACAACCCTAAGAAGGAAAAGTAGAAAAAAGTCCAATTAGTGGGTAAATAAGTAAAAGACAGTCTTCCCTTTTATTTTGTCCTTGGTTCCGTGACTCGGTATAGAGACAAGAAAAGGACCCTTAAGTAGGAAGCAGAGGAGCTGGATTGTAGTGTGGTGGTTTTGTTCTTTTAATCTTTGGCTTTTGGGGGGCCCACCACCCAGCTCCCAAATAAATCACACATGGAGGCTTATTCTTAGTTGTGAGTACCCGGCTTTAGCTTGCCTTGTTTCTTGCTATCTTTTCTTAATTTAAATTATCCCATCTATCTTTGGTCTCAGGACATTTATCTTTCTCTATTCCTGTATACTTTTTCTTTCCTCTTACTCTATGTATGGTTGTGTGGCTGGGCGGCTGGGCGGCTGGCCCCTGAAGATCTTCCTCCTTCTCTCTTGTTCCTAGATCCTCAGATCCCCCCTTCCAGATTTCTCCTCTCTGCCTGCCAGTCCCGCCTACTCCTCTCTTCCTTCTCCTGTTCCTTTCCCTTACCCTTGCTCCTGCCTCACTATTAGCTGTTCAGCCCTTTATTTGACCCTTAGGTGTTTTAGGCTCAGTAACACCGCTTCACAGTTAAACAAATGCAGCATAAACAAAAGCCACACACTTAACACAATATCCCTAACACTGGATGGTGCCTCTCCTGACTTAGTATCAGAGTCTTTGCTCCCAGACCTCAGTTCAGTGAGCAGAGCTGAAACTGGGTCTCTAGTGACTTTAATCTACCACAGATACTGTAGCCAGTGAGGTTTGCCGCATGGCCAGTACTTCAGAAATAGAGCTGTGAAAATATACTTTAAATAATATATTATTTTTAATAATATATAATGTATAATAATATCAATTTTAATAATATTTTTTGGAGACAGGATCTCTCTATGTAGTCC